>NC_091093.1:12500000-13100000 GCF_024713975.1 Paralichthys olivaceus
CCCTCTGATCTCTCATTACAGGCTGGTTCTTTGGAAATGGGCCCTGCACCCTTCGGCTTAATATTGCCCGTAATGGAGCAAAAAGCTAAATGCACAATCTGAATGTGTCGGGTACATACCAGGTCCCTGTGCATTAATAAGCCATCAGCTCATCCTGGGTTTGGCCTGATTCCTCTGCTCTCTGCAGAGTTAACATTGGAATATGGTGATTTCTGCTTGTAAAGTGCACTGTGGTTTCAAATAGCTGTGCACAATATATGCACACATGGAAACTGACACATACACTTACATATGCACATTTACACAAAAGTGTGACCTCTTTCATGGTCTCAGACGCTGCACTGTCACGAACTCAGGCCCGGTTGTTCAGTTTGGTGTGTCTTTACATGTTTGCACAAAGTCTTCCATGATGTATTTCATGCTGAGTCTGTCTTTCACCTCTCTGGGGGAAACGGCAACACTCTTTCAGTCTCTGTCACACGTCTCTCTGGGCGACATAATGACAAGAGGCTGCTGGCTTAAGATACTTCGGTGAGCTGTCTTCTTCCCCTCTGCTCTTTTCAGTCCCCAGAGGTTTAGATTTTATACTTTTGTAGGTCATCCATGCATGAAACAAGAACAGTGAGCGTTCAGGTCATCCATCAGGTGGCTCCATACCATTATGATTAACATGATACAGGTACTGTTACACGGATGGTGCTTATGTAATATTTAGCTGATAGTAAATCTTTACACCAGTTTATGGGTAGAAGAAGCATTTTTCATGTCATGTTCTCAATGGTACATAAATATACTGTTGATTTGTTGTGGTAGGTCTGATCTGATGATTCAAAACTCTTTACCTGCCACTCATTAAATATAATTTGCACAAAGCTCAATATTCAACGTTATTCAAAAACTAAATATTGAAGCAATGGACATTATAAACATAAACTAACACTGGGGCAAGATGTAACTAGAATTGGAGGAGAGTTAAATGGAGGTATTGGGATATTAAATGGACCAAATGAATTTAAAATGTATCACTGTGTTACACCACACTATTGATCTTGAGTTATTTCTGGATATGTAGTGTTTGTGTGTATACCATTTATGTGCTCAGATGTTGTAAGTTCCGTGACACTTCTCTGTTGATGCCCTTGTTGTCGGCCACTTGCCTGCGCAGCTTATCATTTACTGATTAGCGTCAGTGCATGGAGCCCTGTTCTACACATGCGTCTACTGCTAGATTATGTTGCTAAGTTGCTGTACTTCAGGCAAAGCTTTTACCCAATACTACAAACTAATAGCTAATTACTATCTGGTTATTGCTCATGTCCTGCCTGTAACAGAATCCTGCGATGACAGATGATGGATGAGTTCCACAAAGCTGTGCCAGGGAGCCACAGGACCACAACACCTAAATGTACACACAATAAAATCCCCAAATAACACTGTCCAGACATTTACAGCTCCCATATCAGATATAAAGGGGAGTAAGACCACCCATCATCATAATGTCACAGTCCCTTCAGTGATACGTTGATCATTTATATGCTTCGATTTTTGTTCAGATCATTTTACAAGATGATAAGTTTTACTTGTGAATTTTAGAGATTTCTGTCCATCTATCTTCTAATTCCAGAAATCTCTCTGTCTGTGTGTATGTGGCGGACATATCTTGAGAACCTTTCATCTTCTTGGCTTCACACTTGGAATGTGTATAAATGAGGGCCCAAGGAAGTGCAGTCTTGAATATGGTGCATTTTGGACACACGATATGTTCACAATGAAAACGATTTTAAAAAACATTGACCAGCGCTCTGTAGCAGCGTTGGACGGGACTCACAACAACAGGCATGTTCACGGCAAAGACAACTTTGAATAAACAAGTGGTCTGAGTCCTGCAGTTGCTCTTTACCTGCTGCAGCTCAACTACAGCAGGTTACTTTTACAGTTTAAAGCTGCAACCAGCATTACAACATCTCAGCCCATTCCAAACAGGCAGAAGAAGAATTAATAAATAAGATAAAATGCATTTAATTTTAATTTAATACTAATGATTTACTAACCTTTTCTAAATTATACATTGCACTAAAGTAGTAACAGTGCTTTATAAATGATGAATTAACTACAGTTACTAATACTAATGCTTCATAGTGTGTAGTTATTATAAAGTGCTATGGTTTGTAATGGACATATATGAGGGTGGTGCCTATCATATTATCTCTTGTGCTTTTGGCAGCCCTAAATCGTTCCATTCTTGCCTCATGTGAAATTTAAATTCAGTATTTATCATTTCAGCCCTTCCACAGAAAACACATGTGCCTTTTAGCCTCACTGACAATCCATGGTTTTAATCAGAGCTGCTGAGACGAGACCATACTGAGTCGTGAACCAAAACAAAAACTGAAAGGTTGTCAAAAGTGCTGTGGTTCTGAGTCTTAACAGTATCAGAGGGGTAATATTCCCAAAATCTAAATTAGAGGAAATTATTCAATTTAGGGTTGATAAAAAAACATAACTTAATCAAGCATCAAATATATTGTGTTTTTTATAGCATGGAAAATTGGCTAAGAGGATGAAATTCTTATCTCAGTATGACTTTAATGTGGATAGATTGCAGGCTCCTGATTTTATTTCAGTGCATATTTTCCTCTCCTGGTCTGGACTTCTGTCAGCCTGCCAGAAGGAGAGGAGAAGTAAAGATGTAGGGAATAATTAATAGGGTTTGACAGGCTGCTACCTCCGAGTGTCTGCTCACATTTGACTGACAAGTGGGGTGTGAGGGTCACACTTGGGCTGTCTCTCTCTTGCTTTCCCCCTTCTTTCTTCACTGGTCTTCTTTCTTGAAATTGTAAAAAAAAAGACCAGCAATGAGCTAAACCCTGAAAGAGTCTGATAATTGCTCATATGGAAGCCGTGCGGTCCTGTTTGTGTCATGGTGAGCGAGGCAGAAGAGCAAATACAAAGCCACGAGGCCTCTTCAAACTCAAACCCGCACTCCCAGCAAGCCTGCTCGCTCGGTTTACGCACCAGGTTCAAACATATCCCGCGGCTAAGGCTTATCTGTGGTTCTGCAGGTACTCTTAACTTGTTTGTGGTCGTTATGGTTTGTTTGTTTTTTAAAGGTAATAAAAGTAAATGATGTTGGAAGGCCACTGAGCCCCTATCTCACCAGCAGCAGCACAATCCCATCACCAGCCACAGCTTAAGCAAATAGTCTATCCTTTTTTTATTGTGATATAGAAGTCCCCAGCTAAGAATAAGAGCCTGTATAATGTTTTATATTTTGGAAATATCTCCTAATTTATCATTATCACATCCAGTTTTATGCTACCAAAAGCACAGTGTAAAATCACTGGAGATGTGAGCTAAAGAACTAATAAGTAAGACGTACTACAGATCTGCTCTCCTTACGATTTTCCTCTGCATATTTTCTTTGATTAATAAAGGTAATTAAATTGGGAATAAAACACAGCCATATAGAAGGGGAGGGTTTAGCTTTAATCATTACTGCTGGCACTGCGCAATCCGAGAAAGCACAAAAAAGTCAGGGGAACCTGAAGACTTAATTAGAAGGGGTGCCATATTTACAGGCGCCCACCCGTCCACTGCCACCTGAGATTTGCTTGATTGCTGAAGAAAATGAGAAATGGAGGAGGGGGCTTCTCGTCCCATAATTTAGTCTCAATATTACTTCCTGTCTTGTGATATGAGGAAATTTCTTGGTGCTGCATCACCCCGGGGTCCTCAAAACTTCTATTCACACACAAGTACGGGTATGCCTCACCAGCCACACTCGAAAAAGTACTCAATACACACACAGTGAGAGGTAAAGCACACACACACCCCGAGGAGATGTAATTTTGAGTTTCTATATGAGAGAGGTCTTAAATAAAATGAATGGACTCTTGAAAAGCACACACGCAGGCACAGTCATGGGCACTTGCACAGAAGAAATACATTCATACACACAGTTTATTATGTGTGTGCTTCTTTGTGTGTGTGTGTGTGTGTGTGTGTTTCCGGTGAATACTACTTCATCATTTCACCCTTGTGTGTGTTGCTTCTTAATTTCTGGAGACAGAACATGTATGTGTTCGTCGGTGCATTATTAACAGCACATAAAGCTCTTGTGTCATTGTGTGTTTTTGTGCCTCTGGGTGTTTGTGTGTGTTTGTGAACGTGTCACAGTGATCCAGAGATGAACCTACAGAGATTCACAATCAGCCGCTCTTTCATCAGCGTGACCTGGCTTGTTGTAATCAGAGGTATAATTGCAGTACAGGACTCGACGCAGCGTGGAAACTTGTTACAGAGTTTCTGTTGATTTTTATCTTTGCATTCGTATTTTGTTTTCTTTTGTGGTGAAGGGGTTCCACATGGTGACTGCCCACCCACACATTAATCATTCATTCAAATGTAGCCATGCAGCAAGTGTGCAAACACGGCACATGCCTCTCTCTCTGTTCTGTACCTCATGCCCTCAACACTTAGTCACACACTAACTTTTCCCCCTGCTGTGCTGTAGCTCGATGCAAGTATACCTACACACTGAAATAGATCAGCAAGGGAGCAATATAATACAGGAGAGGAAAAATGTAGTTAGTTAGAGAAGGCGTCCATGTTTAGGGTCAATATGTTAAAAGTATGAAAATTCCAGTTTCTGAGATGTCTGATGTGTGTTTTTTTTCCATCTGCTTGAAACCGTGCCAAATCAGTGAAATCAACTTGTGTAGTTTTTGGCTAAGTCCATCAGTAACACTATTCAAGACCAATATCTATGTTGTACACCAGTAGTTCTCAACTCAGCCATACAGTCACTTATATCGCCACCTCTAATACAAGTACTTCAGCATCCATGGACATTATCAGCCAGTAATCAAACTTGTTAAATAATAATTGTATAAACAATTTTAACATTTTTGTTTTGTATGTTTTTCCTTTTCTTTTGAACTTTACTGTGTTCTCTGTAATAACGGTTCTGATTGCTGTAATTAATTCCCACAATATATAGAGATTAATGTTGTGTTTAGAGTCAATCTGAACATCTGCCATTGCTGCCTGCATGTGTCAAGCATATTAAATCGATTTTGTGTGTAGCTGACAACGACTAACTCCTATCTCAATAGGTTGCAAAATTTCAGAGAAAAATTTCACCGGAAATCCTAACTCTTGCTGTCTGGCTTTGGAACTTCGACATCTATACTTGAACTATGATTCAAGGCATCATTATCTTGATTGATCGCTGGCATCAGGGAGTTAGAGAATCACAATTTTTGACAGAGGAGACTGATCGGCCTGGTGAAAGGCAGTGTTGGGGATGCTAGAGCAGAAGAAGCTCAGCAGCTCTGTTGCATGTAAACTTCAGTGTGAACCTTGTTATTGGTGCTGGTTTCAATATAAATGCATAAGTAAATTGAAGTGTCTTTTTCCTTAAAATCTAATTCATCAGAATATTCGATAAAAAAATTTGCACACTAGAGTTTAAATTACAATTCAGGATTAGGATCTGAGACGTTTTTCACGGAAGATAAATAAAACAAACTAACCTGCATGAAAATTGGTCTGGTTAGTTTGATTAAATGTATCAAATCACAATGTTTATATTAGTTCCTTATATAGACTAAATTATATTTAACATAGTTGTCAAAATGGTGTAAAGGAAAAGACGACATCCAAATCAAACTTGAAAATCACAAATCAGACTCATAAAAACTGTTCAAATAATATTTACACATTTCTATGCTATGGACTGAAAGAAAAGATCAATACCACTCTCATGTCTGTATATGTTAAATATGAAATGCTACTACTGTCAGTTTTACTTTCGCTTTACACAAACACTGGAAACACAGTTAGGGGGAAAATACACACTGTCATCACAATGATATTTCAGAGATCTCAATAAACTGGGTTGAATGAAGCTCAAACACTTGTCAAGGAGACTGCTGAGCTGAGCTTCTCAACATTCACTCAAGTTTGTGCTTGTAGTAAAACGTACAGTATGAAGATGTCACTATTCCTCTGGTAATTTAAGTTTAATATCATCACATTTAAGAAATTGAATGCGTAATTACTTTGGTCTACATTTGTCCAATTAATATTAATGAATATGAACAACTTTGAGCCAAAGCCAGAGGCTAAAGAACTAAAACTCATCAAGATGTAAGATGTAGGGCTCCCCATGTGAGAGTTGCATCAGCATTTACTGTATCTTTGACTGGAAGATTCAACATTTACTCCCTTTTTGCTCTGTTTCTCCCCTGGGGAGATTGTACTGCACGGGTAAATTACTTTCTGAACTTTCGGGCCCCGAACGAGAAAGTGTAAATTAGTGAGTCTCCAAACAACTTGTTCACAATGCCTGAGAGGGCAGAAAGCAAAGCCAAGCAAATGTGCATTAACGTGGATGTACTGGAAGTTGGGTACTTTCACCTCACTGAATCTGCTGCATGCAACGCTTTCCAGGTGTGAGTAAAAGAAGATGAGATGGATGTAAATGATTGGGAAATAATGTACTTCACAGGTCAAGCCTGTGACTTCATAGTTCCTTTATAACATTCATTCATACATTTGTACAGATTTAATAGGCTGGAAACATCAAGTTGGTAGAGTTGAGATAATAAATGTACAGCCAACAATGAGGAGGAAGGGATTCCTAATGTTTTCATAGAATCCAACAACAGCAACATGGGATCATGGGAGTTGTTGTCTCCACCACCAGAAAATGTACCTGATGCAACTCAGCAATGACGCAATTAAATGACAACCAAAATAAAACGTCATATCGTGAATCAAATTGGGAGTTTCCCTGGGTTTGAACATTGTTAGAAACATTTTGGAATATGTAACTACACAAGTCATCAAAATATATAACATAGGTCTGGTTGTTTTTCGACATTTTAAAGGAAAATTGTTACATATTGTATCTTTAAACATTAAGTTATTGCTCCTTTGCAACTTTTTAAATGGAAAACAAGCAAATGTAAACTAATTCAAAATCTTTTACTCCACGCTGCTAGGTTTCCTTATGTCCAACAACAGCTAAAGTGCAGCTTTAATGACTAACAAGAGGAGACGTGTTTCGGCGTGTAGATGCTGGGAGCCGACAACGCTGAAGGTACAACTCACACTACAATGTTTTACTTTCATAACTCACAAACTCAAAGGATCCTCTCTCACTTAAATAAAAATGTCAACCTTGTGGTGGCTTTAGGTGAGAAGTCTGAGGATCAGTAAAGTCAGCAGAATTTCTCCTCGGGGAGAATCACAACTGTTTGTACAACATTTTATAGCAATCCATCCAAAAGCTGTTGAGTTGCTGTATTTTAGCCCTGATCAAGACTGACACTGGAGCCACATACTGTTAACACGGCTTGAAATGATGCTTTCTCTGCAGCAGCTACAGTTTATTTGCAGGCGACCCACATATGTTGTGTTGATATGCCTGAGAATGTGCTATTTGTAACTGTACTAGGTTTCCCTGTTCAGAAAAACACTCACACAACACATCGATGGTTGAGTAAAATATAGTATATTGCAGTCTGCAATTCAGGAGCCTGAAAGCAAATAGGACAATTCTTACATATAGGGCTGAGCATAATTTATATTTCATTGTTTTCTTTGAGACAACTGAATGAACCATGAACCAAAAAATTATATGTGCTTTTTTACCTATATCTTTTTTTCAAGAGTGTGGCTTTTCAGTTTGAGAGATGTGATTGCACATTCAGGTTTTGTAAAGCTCTCTTTCAAAACCCAGAGCTTGCACTCTAATAAACCCTACTTCTGCTTAGATTTCCTTCACTCCAGCTACAGCTCTTCTCCTCATGCTGCATCTGGTCAATGTGGAATGGCAAAATCAAGGAGCTCCAGTTTTTTATGGGGGAACAGTGTTACTCGTAACTATTGAAAATAGATACCGAAGCAGCGCGAAGAGAAGAGCTGGAGCTGTAGTGCAGGAAATCTAAGCACAGGCTGGGTACATTGGAGTATGAGCACAAAATCTGAACTTGATATCAATTCTGTTCTCAAACTGAAAAAACATACAACATTTAAGAAAGGAAACATGATTGGAAAATTGGAAAGAACATTATGCATGAGCTAATGTTTGCCACGTATGCACAGAAGATCAAAGTCAACCCAAAGATAAGAGGGCCACTTCAAAACATCGTGAATACGTTAAGCATGTTTTCCATATTCCATATATGTATAGACACAATCATACCAAAGTGGGTGAATAATGCAGCAAATAATTCCTATTTATTTTATTTTTACATTACTCACAGTATTACTCACAGCCGTTTAGTCAAGCTCACCATAAGTGCTCTTGCAGTGAACCCTCCCCCCGCGGATCAGAGAGCCCCCTGCATGCTAAAACACGGCATCCTCCACAATTAGCATGATGACAGGCTCCACCATAATGAGACGACTTATTGCCAACAACACATGCTAATGATAATTGTAATAGCGGCAATCATTTCCTGATACTCTCCCCTCTCATTTGCATTCTCTGCTTGCTTCTTCCCCTTTCCACTTTCACTCTGACGTTCCTTCCACTGTTTTTCCTCCATGTTCCACTGTACTGTAAAAAAAACACCTTTATTTGTTCCCTGTTTTTTCCCTGTCTCCCCTAACCTTCCCATTCCCATTGTTTTCATTCATTATTACCTCCCTTGACACCAACTGCCAACCAGGCAACAAATCAACATCTCTTTAACTTTAGCACCACTTAACTTTTATTGTGCTTATTCTGCAGCTTGTTTTGTTGTGGGAGACGGATACTGGGCGTGATAAAGTGATACAGTACTGCAGTGTGCCCGTTGCCTGGTTCAGACAGGGACTTAAATCAGCATTATTGTGCCGCGCGTGGCCCGGTAGTTATGAAATACAGCTGTCAAGTTGCCGTAACTCATCTGAATTTCCACTGAGAGCAGATATTACACTCAGTCATGGAGGAAATCATGATTTGTTAACTGCTTGTTAGTCATAAATAACCCTAACATATGTAATGCATTGTTAATTGCTCATCTTATGAGAGAGTGAGGGAAGCTGAGGGATGCTGCATGTTCATCATTCTGTATTACAGTCATGCTTTGACATTATGGTGATAACAAAGGGTTTAAGTGGACTGCGTCTGGGACAGGAGTTGGTTCTGCAATACATTGTATACTCTATTCTTGTGTTTTTTGATTATGACGTTTATTTACACATATTTCACCTTAAATCTCACTCGTGATCTTGGCAGCATTTTAATCTGGCCTCCAAAATCTGACTCACTTTCCTGTTCAGTCTCATTTATGAGGAGACATAAAATTGTCCAAAAGAAAAATAGAAAGTCTGCACACTGCCTCAGATGCAGTATTAAATAGAGATGTTTCCAGCTACATGCTGTTCTTTAGACTGACACCACAGTTGCTATAGCCATCTATGGTAAATAGTTTGTTCAGAGTAAGAAGAAAAATCAGCTCAAAACATCAACAGCAACAAAATATTTTATTTTCATTTATTAATTTTTTTAAATTGTCTCAGCTCCTGTTTGTACAGTTTTGGACAAAACATTTACCATAATCTCAATATTGTGTATGTAGATATTATTATATATTTATTTTGATTTAGCTCTCCTATTAATTCTTTAGAAAGTCACCAAAATGTACAACATCAATAGGTTCTTCTTTGGCCCACACCCCACCCTTTCACCAAGCTTCAATAAAATCATCTCATTAGTTTTTTTGTTATCCTTCTAACAGACAACAAACAGTGATGAAAACATAACCTCCCTGGTGGAGGTAATAAAGCTCCCATCTGTGCTGAGCTCTCTGTGATGAAAGTCTGCTGCAGGGTTTACTAATGTACAGTGAAATAATCTAAACTTTCTCCTGCACTCCTCTACATTTTACCCAAAAATGATTGAAAATATATGGAATAAATGTATCCAATCATGAATCCAGACACTTTGCAAAATTTGTCTAAGTAGCAGAAGGTCAAGTTCACAAACCAAAATCGTAGGAGAGAGAAGAAAAAATGCCTTTAGTCTAACCTTAAGCCTAGCGTGGAGCTTGACTGATTAAAATATAAAATATAGGCTTTTCCAGCCTGACTACCATCGTTGTTCTGGCTTTGCTGTTGTGGGTCATAAAGAGGCAGCAATATTAAAATAAGACCCTTTCATAACCAGTTAAAAAGTCTTTGTAGGGGCTGACATTTATTGACTAGTATTTTTTCTTGATTCTGTTTCATGATGACATGATCCTGTTGTCGTCACAGAGCTATTGAGAGACATTGCTAACCCATGTTTTCACAACATGCAACATCTTATTGCTGGAAGAGAGGAAAGATAAACGGGGTAAAAATAAAAGTTGATCTCTTTATATTTGATTCCACAGTGAGGCCTGCTGGGAATCTGGCATCATTGAGATGAGCGTCATCACAAGATTGACATTTGTTGACCAAAGGAGACTGGCGTTACTCTCTCCTTATGTTGTCCATGTCTGTTGACGCACTGCATCACACTCTCCTTTTGAAATCTAATTTATTTCTAGCAGGACTCAAATTTTCCAGGCTGTGAGCTTGTGACTCCACTTCTGCTCTGAAGCGCTCCTCGAGGACGCCCAAGACAACCGACTCCTTCTCTCCAGTAATGGAATCTTTCTCCCTCTCTCACCAGTCACGACCCCTCTCTCGCTCCCTGCTGTCTGATGATGTCTGTCTCTTCTCCCTCTTTCCTCAAGTCATCGGCCACCGACTGCACTAAGTTGTCCTCCTCGCTACTCTCCTCTCCCCACTCATCTCCCTCTCACCTCCTCCCTTGAACCTCTCCATCACTGTCACCCTCCGCTCTACTTCGCTGGACAACAGCCATTAGCACACACACACACACTCACGCATGAGCATGCACAGCTTCATTCTCGTATTCACACACACGCACCAAAATCATTCTTCTCTTTCTCTTGCAGTCACTCTCCCTCTCTCACACAGAACGCCCATCTCTGTCTCTCTCCGTCAATGTTGTGGAACGTTCCGACTCGCTTTGGGATGTCTGGACTCATCCATCACCGCTGGGTGAGACTTGGATCAGATATGTCACCTCCTCTCCAGCATATTGCTGCATTCGTTTATTTGTATGAAAGAGTTTTTGGATTTTAACATTTTTAGGCATTTCATACATGACAAGAAATCTGTATTTGTACTAAGCATCTAATCTGTAAATACATGTGTCTGTGTGCATGTTTCACTGTGAACGTATTTGTGTATTTTCCATCTTGAGACTTATCAGAGGGTTGATGGATGGGAGGTAAGGCTTGAAGGTGTTGGTGCTTCAGGGTGAAAGGTTAAAGTTCACCTCAGCTCTGGCAAGCTGAAGTCCAATACTGAAGGGATAGATAGAAAAATATAAATTTACTCATTATCTACCCACCGCTATACCGATGGATGGTGAAGGTTTCGAGTCCACATAACACTTTCGGAGTCTCAAGGATAAACAATACATTG
This sequence comes from Paralichthys olivaceus, assembly GCF_024713975.1. Classification (NCBI taxonomy): domain Eukaryota; kingdom Metazoa; phylum Chordata; class Actinopteri; order Pleuronectiformes; family Paralichthyidae; genus Paralichthys; species Paralichthys olivaceus. The sequence continues at coordinate 12,511,476 of NC_091093.1, forward strand.
AACTAAATGTTCCTGACATCTTCCTCCGGAGCCCCGAAAATATTGATTCACATCTATTTACTTCATATTTTGAAATTATTCTTTTACCATGAAACCAAAAATTTTCTTTAAACCGCTGCACAAAAATTAATAGTTACATAAGCAACTTCACCAATAACTGTGTAATTCACAGTCAGACAAAAGCTTTTGTAATGAACTTTGCACTCTCAATACATATTACCCTTTACACCAGGTTACATTTTAATGTTGCAGTGGAAAATGTTCTCGTCTCGGTTCATCAGGTTTAGAAATCGGAGGTTTGTCTGACAGAACTATTTATGTTTCCTTTTCCTCTCTCAGGGCTGACCTTGGTCCTGTGCAGAAATTAGATGTCTTACTGTTTGTTCATTTTCTACCTGCTTCAGTTACTGTCAGAACAGTGATCTAATCATGTCCACATATTTAATGATTCTATTTGATACCTCCCTAAATCATTTCTTACTTTGATAAAGAAATTAGAAGCTGAGAGTACATTATGAGTGTACATAGTATAATGTTATTGTTTTTCTTGTTTAGATGGGATGTAATATGTATTTAATATGTATTACTTACAAATATATAGTGTTGTTGTGTTGTCCATTTCCTTTTAAAGTAAAATAGATGTTAACATCAAGTACAAACATGTCTTTAAAGGTCTTAATAAATACATAACATTTGTCTTAATACTTTTAGACTGAGCATCTCACTATCCATCATTTTCTATACCACCTACCCTGTGGTAGCACCTTGCCATGCCCTCACAATAACAGATAATATTTCAGGCAGCACAGAGGGTCGCTCTTCACAGTGAGCCACTGGGGTGATACGGTCCTCCAAGTTTTTTTCTCGTCCTAAATTACTCGGCACAGTGTTCTTTATAACACCTCAACAACTGCATGACTCAGTAACATGGAAAAGAGGCAGCCACATAGGGAGAATGTTGATTAATGAGTGGGACAAGGTTAAAAAAGTGAGATTCAAACAAAAAAAAGGGTGGTGAAAGAAAAAATATATAAACAGACAAAGAGAAAGAGACAGACAATGCATTCCTCTTCATGCACTACGGTCTCTGTGACTATGAGTAGCCCTACAGTAAGCGATCCAGACAGCCAGTCGTTTAAAAAGCCATTAGAAATGTTTCAAATCTCCTCGGAGAAAATGTTCCAGAAAGTGCATAATAGAACAAGATGTATCTAATCACACCAACAGTCCACAGCCATGAAGGAGCACGTAGATTGCTTCTCCAGTGAGGTGCGTGCATGGCTACCTACCTCTCCACCCCACCGATCTCTCCCATTCCCTGCCTTTTTAATCTCGCTGAGTGATTTTTGAAATGCTGATTTGGATGTGGGGCAGCAGCTTGGGGTGAGGCCTCCACTTTTCCCTGACCTTGCCATCGCCGTGTAGGTCTCTGGTGGGTGTAATACATCTTAATAGATCAGCTTGGCCGGCACTGAGTTATAGCCCAACACAGGCTGCCTGGATGTTCTTAAATAGGTGCAGTAGCCTAATGGAACTGAATCTTCATGGGATGTTATTAGTCAGCTGAACCACCCAGCAGTGCTGCTAGGAGATTCCTCCCATAAATAAACAATATTGTCTATCTTTCAGTCCCGTTGTCCTTATTTAAAAGCCTTCAGTGTGATATACTGTAAATGTTTCTTCGCTGTCAAAACAGTATTTCTCCAAGATTATATCAGAAGAAAAGGTGGGCTACAAGAAGGTTACAGCAGGACCCTAAATTGCACTGTGAGGACTGCTATCTAGTGTAAATGGCCTTTGTCTGTGCCCTGTTATCCACCAATAGAGCTCCATGCTGCTGACAGTTGTGGTTATTGAGATTCTGTGATGAAACTATAAAGCCTCTGCACAGAGAACGCTGACGGAAGTACTGTGTCAAATGGGCAAACCTGTATTCTACTTATTTATTTTCACTCTGTCAAATAGGTTTTTGGAGGAAAAGTAATTATTGTGTTGATTACCAGCCCTAACACATTTCATGTAGCATAACAGATTATTACTGAGGTCACAACCTGACGAAAAGACTACACAGCAGGCCCAGATCTACACTGCTCAGATTGGGGGGGATAGGAAATTGGGGGTGGGCACCTTTTCACACAATGGACTTTGTGGTGAGAGTTTTTCCAAGTTATAAATAATAGAGTTATTATAATTTAATAATAGTTGTTTCTCATTCAAATGATCAGTTTTAATTGGAGAATAGTCTTCTTTTTTCACCCAGCCCTAAATGAGGAAATTCTGTTGGAGCAAATTAAATAAATGGGATTGGCAGATTCAAATGGAACAGAATAAAGTTGATCAATTAGGTGGGCAGAGTATATTTGGGTGGGCATTGCCCCTGCCCACTTCTTTAATTGTGTGCCCTGGTGTTTGGATTCTAAAAGTGACCTCTAACCTCTCTAAGATACTTGAAGATTATGACAAGTTGCACCTTGGATTACCTTAACATGAATACATGTATTTTGATATATGTATAGTATAAGCACAAGTAGTAGTCTCTCTCTGTAGCCTTCTTGATGCAGTCATATCTTAACCATTTACATTTACCAGAACCAGAACCTTTCCCTGACTCTAACCATCCTGTAGTTTGCATTGTCTGAAAAAATGTTTGTTTGCCACTAAGTCTGGTGAGTATTATAATCATATAGATTTCTGATGAACTGATCATTATGGGTAAATGCTACTTTATTATGTCAGATACAGTCTACAGCATTGGCCTGTGGCTGTGAAACATTGTGGATACCACTATGAGCATATAACATATAAAAGCAGCCTCAGACACAGTGTTAGGCTGGGGTGGATACGAGCATGTCCTGTTCAAAATCAAATCATTTGCTGCATCGATGTGGAAACACCCTTTAACAGCAGGGTATATGCTCTTTATTGTCGGGCACAGTGCGGATGCAGCTATTTAAAATCTGTACCAATAACAGTAATCTTGGTGGCTCTGACTGCCAGTCAAGCACAAGCCGCGATAATGTCTCTCTCTTTCCCTCTCGCTGCTCCTCTCTCCTAATCTCCTCCTCGCTGACTGGCTGGTAGTTAAGTGGCGGTTTCTCCTCTCTTCTTTGGTCCCTACAGAGCTTGGCAACAGTGGACCCCAGCAAGAAATGGTATGGAAATTGCTTTTCAGCCATCGCAAGCTGGGCAATTTACACCTGGGTGTCCCCTACCTTCCACTTGACACAAAGTGAGAATAGTGAATTTACCAAAAAAGGTGTGATAGAGACATGGCAGATTAAGAAAGAGGAGGAAGGAAGGGAAGACATCTTATCTGTGAGAGAGGAGGGGACAGGAAGTCATGCCGGAAAAGAAGAAGAGGAAACACACATGAAATGGAGAGACAGAGAAAGTAGGTGAAAATATTGAGAGAGAGAGAGAAAGGAAATGGTCTCATCTGCAGCACAAGTCACTTCAGCTGTTTTCTCATGTAAACACCAGATAATGTCCAGAGAATCAGGTCCTTTCACACATGAAGCACACGTGAAATATGCTCCCACATGGTTCAGGTAAGGGGGGGGGTCACCAGAGTCATGCACAGGTCAATTTTTGCAAAACCGCACGTGTGAAGCTCTCGACCCGTTACTCATAATCATCTGAGTCAAACCTGTCAAATCCATATGTCCCATGCTCCGAGTGGTCACCCATGATTAAAGACACATGGTACATACACAGTCCCTCACATTAAATGGGTTATGGCCCCTTGTTCTATTGGGTGTATGTATTTGGAGCCATCAAAACGAAATGTCATAAACACGCCCACTGTCTCGCTGTGAACTCTTTTGGACAATAACGTGCTCTACTGCTCAGTCGGACATTACAAAGACCTTTCACTAAGGAGCTAGCAGGCTACAGTCACTTGAAGGTGTGGTTCCACTGATTTGCACATCTGTCTTCTCACATACAGCTCCTCCAGGAAATGTAAGTTCAGGGTTGCAGTGCATGCATCAAATCACACTGAGACTTATTCTCTTCATATGTAACACTCGTGTTTTCAATATAAAGAGTCTTTCTCACCATCTTTGCATCCACACGTACTCCTTATTTAAAAGATTTCCCCAGACACACATACACTTGGTGTTTTTTTCTTGAATGTGAGACAACCTCAGTGACGTTGTCCAAACAGTTGCCTGCTCAGAATCCCCGTGAGCAGCAAGCGAAAACAACTGTCACTGATCATAAGTCTTTTTTTTTGTGGATCCTCTTTTGCTTGTGTGTTGTGTGGTGAATTCACACATACATTATCGCTGCCGAGGGGGAATAAGCCTCCCATTAACTGTTTGTGGAAACAAATTTGTTTCTGGAGGATGTTGTTTCACCTCACACCTGCAACAGCTATTTTCCATCATTTTATTCTTATTTATCAAGTTTTCCTTTTTAATATACATCTGAGTATATGAATAAATAAATCAAGTCACGCACCATTAGATGATCGGTTGGTTGTTGGTGTTCCTGGTGATACTGCTGCCATTAAAGATCAGAGCTGTTTCCCTGCTCGGCCTCAGGTCCATGTGTCTGAGAGCTGCCACCAGCCAGACAATGTACAAAGCTGCAGTCACACTACTTTACTTTCTGTTACCCACAAACGCCCAAATCATTTGGATCTTAAGCTGATAATTTGGAAAAGTGGGTACAGGATGTGCCACAATACTGCAGCTGCACTTCTTTGTGACTGGTCCACTCACCTTGTGTGGAAAGAGAAGGCTGAGCACAGGGTGAAACAGAGTGAGAGACATATGAGGCCAATATATAGCAATATCATTTGTGTTTGCGTGGAGAGTTTTGTAACTGTATCTCAATCTGTTTTAGCACTATCCGATTTTTTAAATGGGTACAGGAATCTACAAATCTGTATTCATGTGCATAGTCAGCTTTAAATGTGTTAAAAAATATGTAATCTGTGTGATGAGGTCTGCATGTTTATTTCATACTCACAATACACAATGAATATTCACAATAACAGCTTCTGCTTCTCAGGTCACAAATGAGATTTGTACATATGTAGCCAAATCTGCAAATGTGGGCATAGATCTGTTGATGTGTAGATAAATCATAAATATATAGAAGTGGCTGAAAAGGTGTTCTTTTACTCCATGAGCTGGAAATACAGAGTCGTCAATTACAACTCAAAATTGGCTGTTGTCTTATACATGACTCATCTACTGTCATAAACTGCACATAAACTGAGGTATGTCCAGCAAGATGGACATTTTTCATCAGGAAAAGGCAGCGCTGAAACCACCTGACCATGACTATGATAGCTGCTGTTAATGAGACAGGCTCTTTGAACAATCCATGGGTAAGTAACGTTTTCCTTTTAAACAAAAACGCATGTGAAACAAGATGATAAATGGCCGCCTTGCTTGTCACACCTCCACTCAGGAGGTATGACAAAAGTCCAAATGGAGCCTTTTCATCTTTGTACTCATTTGAAGATGTATCTACACATTCACAGATCTATGTACGCATTTGCAGGTTTTCACATATAAAAAATTCAAGAAACTTATAAATCAACAATTTGTTTAACTCATCTATACATATATTTATGATTCAACTCTACTCTCACACTCACACACACACACACACACACACACAAACACACACATTATTTGAGACAGAGAAATGCACTGACACTGGCTTTAGCATCAAAAGGACTAGACACTCTAACATAAAACATAAAATATGTTTTAGTTTATCTGCAGAGAGAGCTGGAGGTGAGTCAGCTTTTTAAGGCTGAGCTGTGGCTCTGCACCGAAACCTTTATGGATTCAATTGTGCCCTTTGTGTCACACTGTGTTCCCCCCCCCCCCATACACAAATCCTAATCAGTCCAACAGCAGTGATGTGTGTCCCATATGTTTGTAATAATGTGTGGCCTTAACATGATTGTGGAGTGTCTGTGTGCCATTGAACTCTAGTGCACAGTAAGAGGATGTGCTGTGATTGCCCTTCTTGTTTATTCATAATCACAAATGTAAAAACGCAGCAGGCCATCAGTGGGAAAATCTAGGAAGAATAGTAATAACCGGGGTAAATCAGGAAGACAATAAGAATGCCAAACTGTGTGTGTGTGTGTGTGTGTGTGTGTGAGAGAGAGAGAGTATGTGTGAGTGAGAGAGGGCTAAAATACAAACTTGACTGATGAGGGTGAGCAGGAAGAAGCAGGAAAGAGATCAACACATGCATATTCTATGCTGGCTCACAGTTGCACACACACGCTCTCTCAGTTGAATTAATACACATGATTGCAAATACATATGCATGTGCCATCTCTTGCACAACGCTGCACAAAAAAATCTAAGATAACAAACGCTGTTTCTAGAGAACAAATTGCTTGTTTCGGTTTATTCTGCTAGACACAGTCACACAAACAGTGAGATATCCTTTTATGGCAACGTCTGGGATTTCGGCAGAAAGCACCTCTAAAGACCCCTTAAAGCCGCCTCAATCTCCAGCTGGTTTCAGAGGCCCAAAAACAGTGCAGGCGTCTCTTTGAGAAACAAATTTAAAAGTTTTCAGTTGGCTCTTAGAAAATTTAAAGGAGAGAAGTAGAGATAAGAAGACAATAAGGAAAAAACTGAGTCTTTACAGAGAAGCAAAGTCAACAGTTCAGAGAGCGGGGGAGAGAGTCTAAATTTTATTTTGAGGCTTTCACACCAATAAAGAATGATTGAATTTGAATTTAAGAAAGACAGAGAAATAGAAACAGAGACAGTGCATGGATGAATCAAAGCTGCTGTAGGCAGAAAGGGAAAAGCCTCACAGCAAAGACCTCCTGAAAGAAAAGCAAGACAGGGAGGAGCAGAACATCTTTGTGAGGATAAAAGAAGAAGTGTAATCGCACGGTTGTTTCTTTTTCTCCCAGAGGCCCCTTGCAAAACAACTGGCGCTTTAAGCTTGGACAGATAGCAGACAGAGGGATGACGGTTTGAGAGGAGAATACCACAGAGGGTTGGAAGGCTCGCACACACACAAACACAATTATTTAACATGCAAAAGATGCACAAGCATGCAAAGACACACATATAGAGTAAGACATGCATTCGCATTCACACACACACACGCACACACACGCACACACACGCACACACACAGTATATCTCCCTGAGGAGCTGTGATGATGGAGATGGAGAGCATTGTGTATTGACTGTGACACAAAGCTGCATCCAGCACAAGAACCTCAGAGGAACAAGGCATTGCTTAAAAACCAAGATTACTGCTCCAACGCTCCCTCAACACATTTTGTGAAGTGAGCAAACTCTGAGACGCACGCTGTGGACAGAAATGAGGTGAAGATTAAATCTGTCAGATTACATGACAACAACAATTCAACTTTTTGGTTTATCTAATTTTTCACAAATTTCTACATGTATTTAATGTCAAGGAAGTCTTAAAACGTTCACTACATCATTTCAGTGACAATATAGAGCATATCTCTACAAATGTTAAATATATAATGTAAAATAATCCCATTGTGTCAAAATGCATTTATTATTCGTTTCTTGTGGGCCCAATACATTTGCATTTTTGGATTTCATGCGGATAACACAACTTGATTCACTGGGGACTAGTATTGGCGATTCATAGGAAATAAAGAGTTTCGCGGCAGATAATGCATTATTTAGAGGCTGTATTATGCATGCCCCGAACCCGTGCTTTGTGTGGATATATGCCGATCGCGTGTGGATCTAAAAGCGTCCGAAGGACTCCAAGTTACTCCAAACTTTTACGGGTGAGTAGATCTACATACCATATGCTGGAAATAAGGACAAGGTTGAAAAAAACCGAACTTCTCCTTTAAGGATAGACAAGTGAAGCAACGCTGCATTAGAGAAGCTGGCTGCGGAGAAACTTGCAGCTATGAAGGAGCAGGCAGCAGAGATAACTGCTCTGAGGAAGGAGGCAGCACAAAACGCTGCTGCAGCTGCAACACAGTCTGCTCTGAAGCTGACTGTTGAGAATCTTGCTCTGAATAAAACCCTAGACTCTGTCTCACAGCTGTGTCAGGTCAAAGAGGACTTGGCCAACATGATGGAAGAGTTGGAGAAGGAGGTCAAAGATCTTCAGCTCCAGCACGTTGAGAAGCAGAAAGTGGAAAATCAGTGGAAGGTGAAATTCCAAGCTCTGCAGAAGAACTGTGAGGAGCGGCTGAGGTGCAGAGTCGTGGAACAGGAGGCCAGCTTCCAGGAGAAGGACAAGAAGCAACTGAAGAAGATACAGAAGAAGGAGGAGAGAAAAGAACTGAAGAGGAAGGAGAAGCAGGAGAGAGAAGGGACAGAGAGAAGGAACATGTTCAGTTTTCTCTTTCCATGCTGGCGCTCGTCCTAATCTCATCTCATCTTTCCTCTACCTTAACCATCCCCTCATCCTGAGTCCACCTTCTGCCTAAGTCACTTTTATTTGTTATGAATTTGATGTTGTGACTTATTTTATTTGCAAACTTGTTCACACATGTGGTTGAAGTTACTGTTTCAAAATCAATTAAAAATACCAATGTGCTTGCTAAAAAATGTGTTTTTTCTTGTTTTCCAAAAACGTTGATTTAGGCGACTATGCTATTGGGCTAACGATATGTGAAAGGGGAAAATATTTAGACCCAATTTTCTGGACATTGTGTGAGGTTCTCGTCTAGCCCTTTACATGTTGGTCAACTCAGTCTCTGAAGTGGACACACAAAATCCACAAATGTCTTTGTTTGCTGAGTTCTGTGTGTAGGTGTCCTTCTAGTTAGGCGTGACAGGTAAACCTTCAATAGAAGGTGCATCTCGACTTGATGTCTGAAACATCTCAAATTTCTCCTTTTCACATGAAGGAGCAGCACATCTGCATCGGCTGGATGTCTGAACTCCTCACTAATCATCTCTAAGGTTGAATCAAGCCATCTGTTTCAGTCAAATGTTTCAGTCCATTTTTTTGTATTAAATAACTAATCAAAACCAAATTCAATAGAAAAATGACAACTGGAACAAACATCAGTGTGATAAGAAGTAACTGAAATGAGAGCAACTATCAGTAAAATGTATTTGACGTGGACTTTTTAGTTTGGTCCTCATCCGCAATACCCTTGGCACTCTGTCTGAGCGTCCTTCTGGTGAGTTATATAGAGCCAATCAACACAGTGTTTAATCATTCCTTACTCCTGTTCTGTGGTGTTTTTGGTTCTGTAATGTGTAGATAAGAAGACAGAGCCCCTAGTGTATTTATACACAGACTATCACAGTTGCAATATGCGCACCTTGTTGCCATGTGGAGAAACTCAGCGCTTGACAGACCTGCTGTGCCTAGTTACATTTACCGTAATTGGAAAATCACTGTGTTTAAAGTGACTAATAAAGACATGCTATGTAATTACTTATGCCATAGCCTTAGATGAAAGCAAATTATATCATCAAAGAAAAAGAATTGCCATTAGTTTGGCTGAAAAATCAGCAGGTGTTTGACAACATTTTTATAGCTCTGGCAGCATCTCAAACCACCAATGCACCACAAATGCTTTGGCCAACAGATGTTCCTCATAATTACAGCATTTAGTGCTCCTGTTTGCAGATGCAATGCTGGTAATTGTGAAACAGTCGCCGGCAGAAGAAAACCTAGCATCTCAGCCACAGAGGTATTAAGTTTTATGGTGCTTTATAGGTTCTGCTGTGAAACATTTCATCCACTGCACCTGGCTTGTATTGTCAATCTTAACAGTCGGCTAAATGACACAAATATAAGAACTCAATTAATGCTGATCTATGATCTGATGAATCTGTGTCATTAAACATTTAGAATAAACACCATTCAGACCTCATTCAGGTTTGGGACATTCTGTCTTTCTCTCTCTCTCTCTCTCACACACAGAAACACACAGACACATTTGTTTAATCAAACTGGCAAAAGAAAATTCATTATTTCATCCTTGAGAACAGAAATGATGTGTGTAGTGGGGAAGTAAGATACAATCACAAATCCGATGATGTACTTGGAGCTGACCACTTGTGATCGGATCGCACAAGACAGATGTTAATACCAGTTAATATACCTATATGGCTGGACAGTGTTTGGTCAATATGTGAAATAACAACTTAGTTAAAGTACTGTAGAGCCTAGAGCAGCACCTTGTTGTCGTACTACCAACTTGATTAACAACAAATTTAAATTCAAAGGTAATGTAGCTATAGAACGTAATACAGTTATAAGCATATTGATGGCATCATTGCTACCTATTTTCTTTATGCCTTTACCTGTTTGCTTCTCTTCCATTGTATATATGCTCACATATACAGTATTGTCAGATTTCCAAAAAAAGCAGTTTATTATTTACATATTTTGTGTTTCTCTTGACCGAGCCATGGATGTTAACCGTCAGTCACTTCCAAGCCATTTTCAAGCTAATACCTCCTGTTGTCATAACTGTTGCCATGCACATAATAACACAAAGACAATGGCTGTGCTGTGATTATGGTTATATATTTACCTGTAAGATGATTACTCAGCGAGAGTCAGAAGCTCATGAGCGTCTTCATGCCTGTGTGGGCAGTTGAGTGACACTTGTAGATGTAACTGCAGAGGAAAATCCCAACCTTGATCTGTGAGTGCATGGATCAACACTGGTGGCTCTTTTATGGAAAGTAGCTTTGTCCAAAAAGTTTTGTCTAAAACAGAATTTTTCTCCACAAGATTTTATAGTCAAAGATAAAATGTCACAACAAGGGGTCTGAAAAAACTGTAAATCTAGCAAAAAATGTGCTGTTCATAACTTTGCAATAAAAACTGTCAGCCTTGCTGTGGCGATCCAGCCCAAAACAAATCTATACTATCTTTGTCCAAATGTTAAATCTCAGTGTTTTAGCCAGTTTAAAATATTTATTTGTTTGGCTTTGGAAGAAGAAATAGGATTTTATTTGTATCAGCATTTTTAGCCTCAAATACAGATAATGTGTTAGCATATGTAAAACAGATAAAAGCCACATTAGCTAATCAAACACAGTTTAACATGCTGTACTGTAATTTACACATGCATCTGATTACGTTCCCTTGCTCAGAGTGTCTTTCAAGTAACAGAGAGACCTTTGGTAGTTTGGTATGGTTTGCATCAGTGGGAATCAAGTCCCTCACTCTGGTAATATTTATGCCACACTCTTCCCCTGGAGGACCACAGGCCCATGTTCTAAAGCAACAACAAAAAATGGAATTGCCTTAAGGCGCACTGGGAGGCACGTTGGGGGAATTAAGCAAATGCGAAAGATATTCTGTTCATTCCCCAGGGTGATGGATGAGAGATGAGTGTTGGGATAACAAGGGATCAGAGGCGAGAGGAGGAATAATGAGGATCTGCCCTGACTATCCCTCTCATCCCTCCACCCATCTACACATCCAGTAGAGCTGCTAATGCGGCTGTATCGTCCCTCACTACTGTTATAAACAAAAATTTCTCTTTTTCGATGATCCCCAAAGGAAACTCTTGTTGTTCTCCTTACTTCTGTCAAAAATCAGACACACTCCATCAACAAGCTTGTTCACACCAAGAAACTCTTTTTCCCTTTGTGGGTTTCGTCTTTCTGCATTTCATTTCACTTTTACTTCTGGCTAAATACTCTTCACTTGCTCATTTCTGTGTCCCTGCCCTCATTTGTAACTCCCAGTATAGCATAGATATATAGAGCGGAGAACATGTCTCTGAAAGACAAAGTGGCAAAAACAACCACAAACAACAACAACTGTTAAATGACAATGTTATGTCATTTAACATCTGCAGCTTGAGTTAGTAAGCAAAAGTTGCATTCGACACCAGACAATTCCCCACCAGCAGTAACACCCACACACATTAGAAAGGTCAATTACCAGAGACCACAATCAATTACTGCAGGGAATCTCTTGGGCTCCGTTCCAATTTAAATTGTCCACAGCATAAAGATAATATCAAAGTGCTTTCTTAGACCTCAAGGATACACAACACTTGTTGCTGAGTGAGCCATAACTTTTGTGAGTTTATGACGTAGACTGTATATAAAGAGGAAGGGTGCATCTCCACATTTCCCACCATCAAGAATATCCTGGATATGCACACCGCCATCTTGCACATTTGGAGGCAGAGTCTGTACAATAGCAATCGGGGATGGAGCCGTGGTAGCGAGGTCCTGCTGAGAGACTCGCTCGACCAATTGTTGGTCTCAGACAGTTGTTATTGATGATGTTTGATCTCGTTTTTATAGCATCAGATAATTTATTAAAACCAAACTACGATAAAATGAAAGATATCATCTTTGATAAAACTTTGACCTTTTAGTTTGGTCCGTGTCCCATCCAATAACATGGAGGAGGCAGGATTCATGACCTACAATCCAGCCATCCCCCAGGTGGCGACCGAGATATTTTGGTCACTTTTGGCAAGCAGTCATGTTGTCCAACTTTATATTCTGTCTGTGGCTCACAAGAAAACTACTCATAGCCCTTCAAACAGCAGGCTCAAAAAAGCTGTTTCACTGCCGCCAATGGTTGAAAGGTTCAAGTATGTTACTACTCCAAGACCACTTGGGCTTGATCAAAAGTTTGATTGGTCACCGTCATACTAGACATTCTAGTGTTTGGGTACTCATGACAGGAACATTTCCCAAAAATCAAACGTTAAGCAGAAGTTTCACAACCTTGGGCACAAGAAGACAGACTCAAACTGAGGGACAGTACGTCCTGCAGGCCACAACAGTATATCTAAGAGCAGACAGTATCAATAAGGAGCAGAGCTTTGCACATGAGCAGGTGCTATTTTAGCAAGGGTGCAGGCCTTGTAGGAAAAGCATCACAGAAACTGAACGTGACATGGAGAAATAGTGCTCTCTGTATGAAAGACAACGCTACTGAGTAAAGATAGGAGAGAAAGTCCATACTGGTGGAGCAGAGCCGGCTGGTGGTTGAAGGAACCTCTGAAGAAGTGGTGGTGGTGCTGATGGGGAAGCAGGTGGGCTGCACAGTGGTAAGTCTGAAAGACAGGGAGAACAAGGATAATCAAAGAATGGCATCCAGTGATTGACTGTCTTGAGGAACATGGGCGTGAAGAACATGTACTGTAATCAAGTAAATATACTTTATTACATACCAACACTGGCTTCCTCCCACTTGTTATTACTGAGATGTTTCTATTGTACTTTAATCTTTTTTGGTTTGATTGTTAGCATTGTTGACAAATCCATGTTGTAATAAACTCATATATTAATGTGGCAATGTCTTTTCAGCATTTTATTATTCTTGACTCCTAAAAAAAAATTCTGAAAGACTACTGAATTTGCTGGCGTCCAGCTTTCCAGCTTGGCTCACTTCAGTCTCTGTCTCTTCTTTAAGAGCTTCACTCATGTGTGTCTCTTCATGTCTCTTCCCATGTGTTTCTGTGACTCTTGAAGCCTCTCCCTCATGTGGCAGCTCAGTTGCTGCCTTTGCAATCCAGGGAAAGTTGAGAGTTGTCTCAGCTAGGCCAATCACCTCTCCCCTGGTTCACAACAAAAAAAACAAAAGCCGCTCTGTATATAAGCAGCAGGAGCAAATGTTTGGTTTGCATTATCAGGCTGAAACACTGGATGGAATTCATTGTTTTCTCAAACAGGAATGACAGAACCCATCACTAACAACAACATTTTTTTTAATATATTGAATTTGTAAAATAAAATAGATTGAAATGATGAAAATTGCTATATTTTTAATATGGTTATGTTATGCAATGCATAATTTTTGAGAAGTCTCTGGTCCTGTTTTAGTTTGAAAACTCTGCAGCTACATTGTTGTATAAACTGTAAAAAATGCGAATGTGGAAACAATCACCGAAATTCGCTTCCCTGTTGTTTTTATCAGTCAAGACTCAACCACGTTATAAACACTTACTGAGAGTAACAGCTCCAACTCGTCACCGGTCCAAGAAACTTCATCTTTTGTTGTACATTTCACCATTGTTTTATCATTTGAGGTATATTCTGTCATTACACAACCAAACTGCAGAGTAAATAATTTACTTCCTGTTGAATGGTCACATACGTTTTCATTTGCGTTAGCGTGGAATGGAATTATTACTGACGCTGAGCAAAAACGCTTGTGTGGACAGAGATTGTTTTAGTTTTAAATTGAAAATGTATGAGCGTGGATGAAGCCTAAGCGAGGTCAGTTCTTTAGGAGAAATGTGTTTACCTGAATATCACAGTGCTGGTGGGGTTGTTCTGAAGGAAGCTTGTCATCTTCTCTGCTCCTCTCTTCTCATATATGACTGTTTCCTGAGTCTTACATACTTTAAGGTAAAAAACATTTCACATGGATGAGGTGATGCTCAGTCCATTTCATGTCGTTCTTAGCTTTTTCAGTTTTACTGCTTTGATGAGATATAATAGTAACCCCAGTCAATGCGTGAATTATAAATTCTCTTTCTTGTTCTCTGAGGTTTGTTATTGTCAGAGAAGTTCCTAATATTCAATGTGTGGAGATATTTGATTGGTAAATACATGGATACTTTCTCCACTGAATAAACTGACACAGTTGCCTGTGTTACTGAATGTCCAACTTTAGTTTCTTAACAGTGCAAATCTCACAACAAAGATGTCCACTCTCTTTCTTTTGTGTCATTCAAATTCCACCAAAACAACGTCTCAACTCTCTGCCACGAGGCTGTGGCACAACCTCTGGCAGACGAGACACTTCTCATCTCTCGACGATCGCTGTTTTCACATGCGGCACGTCAAGATGTCTTCCTCTCCCTCACTTTTACAAATCTCAAACAGAATTATTCAGTCATCGCCCGTGGCTACGAAGACAAAGCAAGAGGCAGGACGGGAGAGAGAGCTTGAGAGAGACGATAGCAGAGAGAGACAGAGAGAGAGGGAGAGAGAGGCTGTTTTTACTCTGTAACTTAAATCCTTTTTTCTTAATCAACAGAGCTGAATTGTGATGAGACTATATGGACTTTGAGAAAAGGCTTTATTCAGATAAAATAACTGGACAGAGGAATGTTTATAGAACATATTCAGATCTTCCTCTTTCTTTCATTTTTTCTCAGACTGTTATCCTGTCCCACTCACTCATTCTCTCCCTCTGATGTGGAATTTAAACCTTAAAATCTCACACGGTGCTTTGGATTTTTTTGTCAGGCCTGGGCGCTCTCAACCCCAGGGTGCGACTAAATTAAAGTTTGATCTACCTGTTATCCAGAGGAATCAGCAGGGGGCAGGAGAGGCCCTCACTGAGTAGCTGCAGCAGCAGCAACTGGTTGAAGGAGTTTGGGGATCTGCACTCCACACTTCTTAATTGCATTATTTTTTCTTTTTCCTCCACTCAGTCAATGCAGGGCTCTGTAAGTAGACAGGAGCGAAGCGCCTCTGATTAGAAGACGACTATTTTGATTATTTTTAACATTGGTCTGGAGAAATGCAGAATGATGATTGTGCAAATGCTGGGTTTTCTTTTCTTTTTCTGCTCAGGCATTTCATGTTCTGACCATTAACATGGCCAAAATGCTTGATCTTATATATATGTTTTGATTATCGTGCGGCTCCCTCCATCTTTCAGCCACTTTGATCATGAAAGCTCAGGGCTAACGACACGTCATATCTCCTATAACAAAACATACTCTTTCTCTATTAAACAGCAGAGCAAAGCAGATTTTAAAGTCAGTTTGATCTTATCCACCTGCAGTCAAATCAGCGTAAAGCCAAGCTGTGCTCAGTGTTTCTCACAGGTCAGTATTCTCCACCGTGTCCCCCCACTCTTCTCCAACCTCTTCCTCTGTCCATGTTTAACAGGCTGCGGATGAGGTGAGGGGATTAAGGATTGTTTGCTGAAGAGATGGTCACACAGTGCGTCACCATCTCAAGATTGGCTTTGGTGATTGAGAGATAGATGGAGAAAGTGACGGCAAAAAAACCCCCACACACTTGCACATCTCCCCTTCTGCAGCTCACCAGCATCACTCTGGTGCACAAACAGATATAATGCTGATGCATATAGCACTTTGACCTTTTCCACAAACAAAGCGCTGCCGTTAATGCAACCACCAAGACTTTCTGAACTGTAAATATTTACAGGGTAATACATATTGCCGAGGGGGAGCTGACAAAAGATGCGGGGGATTATTTGGCTGGACTTCTAGTGGCTGTATGTCAAAGTCTGCTCCCTCATTAGGAAGGATTTCACAAAGAAAATGCTAATTGGCCTTACTTCCTAAATAAAGGCTTATTTCTCTCAGCGCATCACTGTGGCCTACAGCTAGTCTTGCTTAATGAGATGGGTGGGCTAATGAAGGATACCACAGTCTTGGATCGTGGTGTTTGGTTCACCTTGGAGCGGAATGTTGCTTGAAGGAGCTCCCCCTCTAAT
Organism: Paralichthys olivaceus; assembly: GCF_024713975.1. NCBI lineage: Eukaryota > Metazoa > Chordata > Actinopteri > Pleuronectiformes > Paralichthyidae > Paralichthys > Paralichthys olivaceus. Next base: position 12,527,844 of record NC_091093.1, read on the forward strand.
TCTCTCTCATTATTCGTCCTCCTTTTTATCCGTCTCTGCCTTCACACCACCTTGTCAGCGTGTACACACAGTTTGTCCGTAGCAGGAGATGCAATACTGGGGCTTGGGACTACAGATGTGTAAGATTTCAGTCTCACATAGTTTGACAGCTCTTCGAATATTAGATCTATTTGCCTTTTGCGCTATCATTAAAAAGTCTCGGGTGTCTCAGTTTGTTAGCTTTGGTAAAAAAGCACGTTCAGGGTCACACATTAGAAAATGCTGTCCATGATCAAAAGAGCACGCTGTCAGTTTTTCTTTATATTTTCATTTAATTGGACAGGCCACACTGGCCAGTGTGAGTGATAGAGGACATGGGAGAACAATGACTGTCAGTCCAGTTCAAAGATTTTGCAAGTACATGTGCCGCAGCCTGTTGAACCATGAGGTTCTCCAACTTGCATTTAGACACTGTGCTATTCCCTGATCATTGAAGACTTCTGATCGTATCCACTCTAATGTCTAATGGGTGCAAATGGAGCTGCCAGCTGCTACCTGAGCTGCTTAGTGCTCCTCAGTGTCATTGCTACCAACAGCTGGATCCATTTTAGATGTGGTTTCACAAAAATAAATCTTTTGTCACAATTTATGAAATATTGTATATTTACAGAAAGAAAGAGACTTCACAATAAGATGTACATTTCACACCAACAGTTGACATTCAACTATAAAACTTAATGAAACATATTCATATTGAAGAGGTTGAGGCTGTTACTATGGTTACTGTGAATTAAATGACCAATAGCAATAACAAGGTCAACATAGCAGGGTGATGAGATTATGTGTAGTTAAATTAAAGGTCAAAAGGCTTTTTTAAGTATCAAGCAAACACACGAGTGAGTATATTCAGCTTTATTATTATCTAGTACGGATGCTTCTGTATGATATTACAATCTGTTACAGGAAATAAATATATTTCATCATCATATGACTTTTTCCACGGCAGCAGGGTTGTAGATCTTATACTTGCACATTTTTTGTTTGGCTGTTCAGAATCTGAACCCTCAGTGACTGATCTACTAGAATGATCAGACAAATATTTGCAGGATTTCACGCAAACAGCTCCACATAGTTTCTTATACTATGAAAAATTAGTTACTGGCATCTTTTTTGTTCTGTGGATTTATTCTTATAGTTTTTTCAGTTTTCATCGACCCGAGGATTTTATATATTGTTTCTGTCTCCTGTCAAACTAGTGCCTGATTGTGCCTGTGTGGTCCATATTTTCTTTGCACATCTCTTATAAATAATATTTCTACCTGGTAAGTGATCTTACAGGTAAAGCAGGCACTATACACACTGCACAAGCACACACCCACACACTTCTTTACATACACAACACACAGATCTACCTAAAGAACCTGACACACACACACACACACACACGCTGATCATCATTGGATTCTGCCCTCCTGGCCCTTCCCAGGCTACTGGCTCTTCTCTATTGGTGGTATTTGTTAAGCTCCTAATTGCCCAAGTGTCTGGAAAGTGACCGTTAAGAGTGTGTCTGGCTAATGAGCTCCCCGGGAGAGGGTCAGTAGTTAGCCGGAGTAACACCGGGCGCTGCTCCCTGATAAAGGTCACATACCTCCGGGGGAAAATGCCGAAGCGTGACGTGATGGCAGAAGAAAGAGGACTGGCCTGAATAAACAAAATGAGTGAACCATATAGAGGATTTAAAATTATTTTGTTGGCTTGTCTTCTAGGCAGTGCAGTCCACTACAAATACTGCAGGCCACACAGAACAGACAAATTGCAGTGTGATAGTGAGAGCCTGGGAGAGGGCAGGCAGAACACGAGATAATAAGGAGCTGAAGAAAACACACTGCGGGGCTGGAAGGAGAAACAGGGACAGGTGGCACAGAAGTGCTGGTATATCTGTACAAGTGACGATATTTATACATTTATTGTGGCCTTCCACACTAAGCTGTCAGTAAAACACTTGACAGAGGTGAAAGAAACGATGTTCCTTGGAAATGTGAATAAATTCTATAAATATATAATAACTGACTTTACAATTCACCCCTCAGAGCATCAGACACAAAAGTTAATAGACCAGCTCTGGACTTATTTCACCCCTGTCAGCACATAACACCTTAATTTATATAGTTATCTAATATACTGTATTATTGTATATTCCATCTTTTTACATTTTGTATTAAAATGCACATCATCATTTCAAATAAAATTATATTCTTATCTATATTTTACATTTTATATTTGCTGTTATTGTCAGTTCTGTATGTTGTTCTATTCTTGGATTAAACAACTGTAACAAAACTGAATTTCGTCAATTTCCCTCAGGGGATCAATAGAGTATATCTGACTCTTTATAAATCTTATATCCCCAAAACTGGATTTGCAGCAGCTTTTTTAAAATTTATTTATATATTTTATTATTGAGGTTAAATTAGATTTTATTTTGCTCAAGTTTTAAGGTAAGGAAAAAAGTAAAGGCACACAAAAACAAAGTCAAGTGGTCGATTAAGCAGGTTTGACTTTGAATCCAAGTCTCAACTGAGTGAGGTAATGTTGCGATAATGTCCAGACGATACAGTTATACAAATATAATGACCATAAAACAGTTTATTTGACTAGAATAAGGTTGTCTCCTACTTCATTTAGATTTTTGAGGCTCCATTTCACGCCAATTTATTCTCAATTGAATATCATGGCTTTATTTGATAGTTGATCAGTTTAGAAAAGGCATCAAACACAGTTGATATCGTTGACAAACTTATACTGTAGTTGACAAAAACTGCTTCATAAAACTGGCCATGCTACAGGAACCTGAAGTCAGCAGTGTAACATCTTTCTCCATAAAGATACTACACACCTCATCCTATACACATGATTTAACTGAGCAGCCCAGATGTACTGTAACTTAGAGCCATGTGAGTGAGGCACGTTATCAGTCACAGTCAAAATAAACACATTAAGTCCATTAGCATAGAACATAAATACTGACCTGTGACCATTTCTTTTGTCACTTCCTTTTATTCTGTAGCCCTGCTCATCTTTTTCAGCAAGAGAGAGAAAAACTGTCCCTCAGCTCTGGTGTTTGTGCAAAACAAAACCTGGGGAAGTAAAAGCATCAGACAGCCTTGAATGTGAAAACTTGAATGAATCTCTAACCTCCTCCTCTTCTCTTCACTCTGCCTTATGTATATACAAACCCACTTTGTGTCTCTGTTTTATTCCTCAGGTACAGAGGCTCCATTAAAGATGCAGCAATTCTGTTGTAAAGGAATAGTCCTTCACAATTAAACTTAAAAAACAATGGAAGAGCACCCAGTGCCACTTTTAATGATCCACATGTGGAACAAGCCCCCAGAGAACTGCAGGTCCACTGCAGCTCTTTTAAATCAACTCTGAAAATGTTCCTGCTTGCCTCAGCCTTTTATTAAATAAAATCATTACTAATTTCTTATACTTTCACTCTTTTATTTGTAATTTTAATTATTATATCGTTTTTTTATTCTTCTTGTTACTCATTTAAATTGATTTTATTTTTAAAAGCTTCTTAATGTATTGTCTTATGTTGCTTTTACAATTTGACCCGATGCCTTTAATATTTGATGTAAAACACTTTGAATAGCCTTGTCGAATTGTGCTGCACAAATAAACTTGCCTTTCCTATTCACTGCATATGTGTGACTTGTCTGGGATGATGAGCACATGCCGCTCAAATTCATTTTTGTGCTGATTAAACAATGTGTTGTGTTTTAATCTTTTAGAGCATCATCATGTAAACTACCATGAAATGTATTCACACAGAGTAAAACACAACAGTGAGTCTATTTTTTTGATTTTCTTAAAAGCTTTTTAAGTAATAAAAGCTTTTCAATGTACACTAGAGAGGGTCCTTCAAGTTTAAGTCTGGCCCCTGTGTTGTTGACTTACTGTAAAGTCCTGTTTTCTCATTCTCACCTTTCAGCCCAGACAGCCACACCTGCAGTACGTCATTACATTTTGAAGAAACCCAATAATAGTCAAAGTTCCAAAGTCGATTGCAATTTACATTGCTGTGAAAGGTCGGAGGTTTGGTTTCAAGTTTTTTCTTTTCTCGTTTCAGCAAATAACTTTTTTTTTTTTACAAAGGCACTGTTTTAACGATGTGTCTGCATTTTGATTTTACATAAATTGGGCAAATAATAGAGGCAACAAGATATTTATACAAGAAATGATGACTAAAACCTCTCAGCTGAGAGGAAAGGAGACAAGGCGAAAGAGAGAAAGACATTAGAAGAATAAGTCAGAGGTGAGAGGGGGGAGAGGAGAATATGAGAGATTGCTGCGAGGGCTGCTTGCTTCCTCTTTAATATACATCTGAATTTCATGTTGACAGGAGGACGTAGATTATATCAGGGGCTGAGCTGCATCCAGACTAAAGGAAGAGGATACAGAGGGGCATCATATTTTAGTTTGTCTAACATTATAAAGTCCAATAACAGTCTGACAAACTTCGCTACTATATCTTCCTGAAGGGAAAATCACACCAATGTCAAAGTGATCTTTGGCAGCAACTTTAATATAATAAACTATCCCAAAGGGAATTTTCTAAATAGCTGCAACATAAATGGATTGAAACAAAAGTACAATAAAAAAGTAGGGAATCACAACCAGTGCATGTCTACTGCAATGATGTTACACCCTGTGTTCATCTGTCTCCTCACACCAGGTCAAAGATACATGGGGAACAGTGCAGAACATCTTTGTCTTAGTTATTGCCAAAAAGACATGACCCACATAATGTGAAAGGAAACTGTGTCCTTCATGTACTTCATCTGCGCTGCCTTCTGCTTATTTTTCTCTGTGCCATTGAGAGGCATCAGACATCCACTCTGTTGTGTTTCTCTCAGAGTGAGCAAGAAGGATGGCTGTAGAGAGATCAGCAACCTTCTGCTGTACTGACAAGAGAAGGGGGGTGTTGTGGTGTGGGTGGTGTTAGTAGATGCCAAGCAAAGACGCAGCCTTTGGCTGAGAGCCTGAGACCAGGATGATAATATATCAACACAGGAGCGTGGACGCTGAGGAAAACAGACATGTGGGGCGTCGTCATAGGAGCTGTCCAGGGTGCTGAGCAGACAGTGCGTGCCCAAGCTGTCGTCCAGCCTCACACTGGCACTCCTGCTGACCTCCCACACCAATACCTGGCTGTTCGTGTTATCTAGTGCAGCGGTGGGCTGTCCTATTTAACCTCTGTGCTATTTCCTCTGAGCACTTAGTCCTGGGACCTAAAAAAAAAAATCTATGTCAGCAGTTTGAAGATCCCAACTGGCTTAAGAGAGCAGGGGCATTAGAAGGGAAGTGGCCCTTACAATATTAGAAGTGTTAGAGGAGCAGTATTTGACAGGTTCCTCTATGTTTGCACACACAGACACACAGACACACACACACACACACACACACACACACACACACACACACACACACACACACACACACACATACACACACACACACACACACACACACGACTGAGGACAGTCTGAAGACAATAAATGCTGCATTTTTAAAGAGGCCAATCTTTTTCTAACTAACTGTGGTCAATTTCACCCAGTGCCATCTCTGCAGGTTTGGATTTAATCATTCTGGGTTTATTTGGTGTCCGTTCATAGTTTATGTTCGACACTCATTGCTCCTTTGGGTTTCTGACAACATTTTATGCCCTGTTGGCAATTGATTACCCTTAATTTCAATTTAGATTCAGCGTTTTGTGTGTTCCACCTCCGGAGTGTTGGCTCTTCTCCCTGGTCACTGGCTCCTCCCACTGCTGTCAATATCATCTGATAGTGCTGATACAGTGCCAGTGAAGACATGGTGACATTTCAAAATGAAACTCATTCTGTATTTGATCTACCTTTCTCTGACACCCACGTCCACGACCCATACCCTCCAACACACACACTCCTTTTCACTACATAAACAGAGAAAATCTGCTTCATGCTTGAGTTGTGGCCCAGATTTAATTGGAGCTGAGCTGGTGCTGTATATGACAACAGAGAGAATGAGATGGAGAGGGGATATTAAGATGGAGGATGGAGACAAACCACAGCTCATTTCACGAGGAGAATGTTGGATGACAGGGACAGAGGGTCAGTGGAAAAACCTTACTGTGAATCACACACACCCTCACATGCAGTTGGTATAAAACTGCGTTTAGTTATTGTGATCAGACAGCGTTCATTTCAATTTTACAGAGCGTCAGCTGAAAACTCAATGTGATTTAATCCAGCTTGTGTTTGGCACAGCCCTAATGCATACATTTAATCAGTGGAGAAATGACATGTTGATTTTTCCTGATTAGCCTTTTTTTTATTGCATCCATCAGTAAATGAATAATTCTGTCCAAGAGAGCTCACTCTGAGTACAGTTGATAACATCACACATCTGAAAATGAAATAAACAAAATAAACAGCAACAGAAATAAAGTGTGTAGTTAGATGCAGTGTGCATTTCATGTCAGGAGTCAGTGCTGCTATACTGTGATACAGGCTTTGCTGACAAGTTAATTAAGCATGAGATGTAAATCTCTCACAGTGTCGTAACAGGTAAGTTTTCATAAATTCATTGGGCATTAACAGCGAAGTATATTACAGACATATAAACAGACAGTATATTTTCAGACAACTACAGCACACTATACACACACACAATTGCAGAGTTGCTTCTGACTCCTTTCTCTCCTCTCTCTGCCTGACACACTTATTTAGCTCAGACAGACAACTCAAGTTTGACATTTTTCTCGGAGCAGCAGAACATAGTTGGAGTTTGCCGTTTAGGTTACGACTAAATCACTTCCCAGATATGATGACATAGATATAATGTGGAGTGATGAGTAAATATCTTTACAAAAGATGGATGCTAGGTGTTAGAGGAGCTGGATCAACATCCTGTTGGAGAAAAGAGTGTAGAGAGAATAGAGTTCCACATTAGGAGGGTGGGTATGATAGAGGATTATGGAGAATGAGGCAGGTCACATGATTAGAGCAGCTCGAGTTGACTGTCTGAAATAACTGAAATCAGAGGTTGCTAATACATGCTACATTCAGTTACAGTGCAAGATATTGTTAGCACATTCATATCATGTGCCATCAAATCAATTCCTTGACGGGGAAAATGTGTGTAAAATGAATAATAATAATTTCCCTATTCATTTATTTTTTGTATCTATTATGCCTGGGCCACACTGGATGCGGTGCATGTGCATTGCAGAACATTGCTTTTCATTTTGACGCCAATGGTATCAGAATTAGGTTTTATTGCCAAGCAGGTTTACACATACAATGAATTTGCTGTGGTATATTTGGGCAAGTATAAAAAAATATAAATATAGCAAAAATAAATTAAAGATAAAAAGTGCTGCAAGCACCAGGGGAGGGATTGCACGATGTGTACAGTTAGTCCATTATTTGCCACAGGAAGTGTCAAAGTGTGTCAGGTTGGAGCAGCTGCACTGCTGCTCTTCTAGATAACTCACCTATTATCTCCACTTAAGTAAAATAGACACGTTTTTATTGTGTATCTGTCGAATATGTCACAACATAAATATTTGTAACACTTCCTGTACTCGTCTCCAAGTAAAAGCACCTGAGCCTTACTGTTGACTGAATCCATTTATTTGTTTTAAAGGTTCAGTGTGTAGAATTTACCTAAATCTTACACACTGAACCTTTAACAAGGTTCGGTTGTTATTGCAGGATCACAAGACGGCACAGCTATTTACAGTACAGTCCTGGCATTTAGTTGTTTACGTAGCCGTATTGTTATTCAAAGATATATAGTATTTGTACTGGAAACCTCACGTAGCAACACTCCAGCAAACACTGCACACGCACCAACTTTGGTTGCAACAATAGAAACATTTAATAGGAGGACCTGATTTAATCTCTCTTTTTTACTCTAGTTACACAAAGCTTGCTTTCAGTGTATGCTCTTAACCTCTAACTGTTACCATAACTACCACAGACCAAATCCTAACCTTATCATTGCCTTACATTTAATGATTTATGTATTGGGGCTTGGCTTTTGTGCCCAAAAGGAAGACAAGTCAACATAATGTGACTGTGTAAGCAGATTTAGGTTCCCACAGGATGAGTAATATCTACACAAGCACACTTGCATCACGCACACACACGCACGCATGCACGCACGCACACACACAAACACACACACACACACATGCATGCACACGTGCACACACATACACACACAGAGGGAGAGAGAGGCTGTGTGGTGGTGTGTTGGCCTGCTGTACCTTCCTTCCTCCCAAGGGTGTGAGCAGAGAAGTGGTCCTCGACTCCCAGCTCCAATTAGGAGAACAGACAGTTGATGAGCTTGAGAGTGAGGAAGTGTGGTCCCCTCACAGACACAGAAACACTCCAGCAGAATATTAATAACAACTTACATTTCAGCCATGTCCTGCATCTCCATGCAGCTTCATTTGCAATAATTCACTGGTGCCGTTGTCTTGTAGGTGTAAAAAATAAAAATCTTCATGACCCTATAGCTCTGCAACGTAATTTGAAAATTAAGAACTGACAGAAATCTCAAAGACACAAAAATAAAGAGAAAGAGGGAGTGAAGAATTGTTGCAAAATTCCACTCAAGTGCAATGAAAATACAGCCATGTTTGTAATGAGTGGTAAAATACAAAAGCTAAAGAATGTTTGTGATTTATTTTTTAATCTTGCAGTATTACAGATCACAAATAACCATGGCTGTGGATTTTCATTCATGCAGTTTTCAAATAAAGATCGTATTAGTAACCATTATGAGTATGATGGTACAAAATCAGAAGTAATGTCTGCTTTTGGTTTTAATTGGTGTCTGGAGATTGGGAAACAGAGAACAAATTAGTTTATTTATGGTCATTATTTAGGTTATCACTCAGGCTGACTATTGGCTGCTGGAAAAAAAAACAATTAAGGGTGTTGTAAATTTAATCAGCCGTTATTCGAAGATAAAACCAAAACATTTTAGAACCAAAATAATTTATTTTAGATTACTTATCCTTTAATTTGGACTCAGCCAGCCTGCATATAGCTGGGTATAATTTGTGGTATGGATGTGCTTTTCAAGGCCACATTAAATACTCATCCTTTAGGCATAAACAATGGATCACAAGGGAAAGGATGCCTCTGGAAAAATAGGAAACATGCAGAGTCACTATAACTCCTCGGGTCTCTGAGATTCGGTTGTGTTGGATTTGGAATTGAAAATGAGAGAGCAGGTTTGTTAGCATGAGGTCAGCCGTGATATTTATGAGTCCAAGGACATACTAGAGGGGAGAAAATGTGCAGAGGATTTTTCTACAGATGCATGAAATAAAAAAAAAAAAAAAAAACATAAATGATCACTGATACATGTATGGTTTAAATTATTTGACTGAGTATATAAATAATAATTCTTTGTTTGTGTCATTTGTGTTTATCATCAGCAAATGTCAGCAAAAACTGCAATTGACTGCCTATTATACGTTTATACACAGCAGTTAAAAGTCTGCAGTCTATTTGTAGGAGTCAAACCTTTTGCTTGATGCAAATGACAAGGTTAGGAAAAAATTTAAATAATCCTGGATAGAAAAGTCCATAACAACAAAGACGGACCAATAACAATTGACTGCTTGTTACAGCTTGATTGGAAACATGAGGTAAATGAAATCTTGTGCATGTGAACCAAAACAAATCTAAACCTTATTTTGGGCCAAAGTCAGTTAATTAGTTTGTGAGTCTACACATGTAATTTTTATTTTATTGACTAGTGAAAGTGCAGCTGCAGCTCACTCTCTTCTCTCATTTGTGGGAAAAGGAGCCTGGTTTTGTTAGCCAAAAGAAATTGGCTGTAGGTGTCAAGATGGCTAAAGAATTGTGTGTAAGGATTTTGATTTTCTGACTTAAAGTAATTTATGAAAAGAATAGCCTTCCCATGTGACTCTGGCTCTTTCTCTCCTCAATCCTGGAGAAATGAAATGAACAGATGGTTGTGTGGTTTCTGTTACATCTCTGAATCAAACGATCTTTGAATAAAAACATGCATCTTTTATGTCATGATAGATATTCAAATAGTTTAACTTTATTGCCTTCAGTGTTCACCGTCTGCTGATGCTGCCTTTTAAAAATCTTGATGAAATGATTAGGAATAATATACTTGAAGCAAAAACATTTAAAGTCTGTGAGTATGCGCAGCCTTAACATTGATATACCTCTTGTAGGATTATCTTCTAATTATTTATGGGAATCAGATTATCTCACTTTTTGTGTGCTACTGCTGATATAATACACCCTTTCACTGTTATTCTCTTAATCACTATTAACATACACAGCATCTTATTATTTTGTGGATTAAAGTTGGGTTGTTATTTATTTATTTTATTTTAAAAATTGCTGCAGACATAGAGACATTCTCTGATTCGCATCTTTCTCTGTTTTCCTATGAGCTGTCAGAAATACAGCCGCAAAGAAGATGGGCGATGTTCAGCTGACAAATGAAAGAAGAGATATTACCCTCTCAGTGACATTACACACTCAATAACAATCACATAAAGCAATAATAATGAGCTTTTAAACATTTAATATCGACTTCACAAGAGGACAAATCATAATTAACTACAGTCTGGCTTTGCTTTGGTGGCACAAAAAAAAGAGTGTACAGTTGTGTTCAGGTAGTTTTCTAAATGTTATTTCATTTTAAACGTTTTTCCAACAGAAATGAATCTTTTATAATTGAAGAATTTATGACAGGTTCTTCTGAAACTTTCGCAGACGGAGTCGTGTGTCTTCCTCCAGGTGTTGCCCATCAGTAGGTAATTCCCAGACAGATATATCCTCCTCCTGTTGTGAAGCAGATGGCTCTAACCAGGACATACCGCCGCTGTCTCCTTCCTCTTGTCAGCTCACTGATCAGATATTTATGAACAATAAATAAACCTCCTCATATACCATTGTTGGATTAGGACAATATGTTCTCTTAAGCGAACTCTTGAGGCATAAAAAGATTTTTTTCAAGCAAGAAAAGAAAACACTCCACTTTTGTTGCTCTGACAGCATCATACTATCCTCTCCATCTTTTATTCCCTAGCCTCCTAATCATCCTGAAGCTTGTATGCTGGAATCATCATGATTCAATTTTTAGGTCGCCTATACCTTTGTCAGTTACCCCCCTCCCAAACCCTGCCCTGCATCACAGGCCTCTCAAATGGATCTTTTTCCCTCCGGGCTCTGCCAACCTGTGGCTGGACAACAGAGGAGCCATTTATCTCCACTGCAGCCTGCTGAGAATAATCTCAGGCGTGCGTGTGCATGTGACTTGGTGTGTGTCTGAGTGTGTGTGTGTGTGCGTGCGTGCCTAGAGGCAGGAGGACAGTCATAAACAGAACCATGCAGAACCCAGATGCCAGTGGGCCAAAGCTACCAATAACAGAGCATGGAAAGCTAATGCTCTGTGCAAGGAAGAATCCGATATGATTTAGTAGCAGCGTCAATGAGCTGGGCAAGGACAATGGTTCACTAGAGCTCAGCAGAGAAATGAGGACAGGGCAGAGGAAATGGGCAGAGGCTGTGAGGAATATCAGGGTCGGGGATGAGGTAAAAGAAGGGGAGAGAGATTACTCTATGTAGGCCTGAGGATATGGATTGGGATGAGGTTGGCCACAGTATTCTGAGATGTGGGAGATGGAGGGAGAGATGTTTAGGTTTAGAGATGAGGTGGTGGCATGCTGGGCCTGTATATGAGAGCATGCTATAGATAAAAGTCTAATTTAAAGGGATAGATTGGGATAATGGCCAATAATCCCATGTTGATGGTTGAGAGTATCATTCTCAATGTGTTGGCTATAATAAGCTACATGAAGCTCCACTTTCTACATATTATCTACTTGGCCTTATACAAGTAGGCCTACTCTAATGGTGCTAATGGTGCGTTCACACCAAACACGATGAGATTACATACAATGTCAATGCAAACACATATAGTTGTGAATTTCGCGTCACTTGTGCCAGGCCAATGGTGTGACGGAAAGTTTGCATCATTACCTTCACTCGCTTGAGTTGAAATATTTGAATTCAAGTGAAAAAAGTGATGCAATGTCGCGAAAGCCAATCAGCATTGAGAATGACACCCCCAAGAAGTCCTGGCACCGACCTGAGCAAGCAGCTCATCAAACTGCCCTTTGATCAGCGTCAGGGAGCGGTGGACACAGCAGTCAGTCATACATGTCTCGTGGAGAGGGAAATCTCACCTGTGCACCTCCACATGGTCTCGTAGACTCACACGCGATAGTGGACCAGTGGACAGAGGTTCCTGATGGGTTTGTGTCTTGGCTGGTTCTCAGCTGCTGATGTTAGAGAGAGTTATGATGCTGGTTGAAAACTGCACGTTTGATTTTATTTTCCATGGGGGCCAGATATTCCCGAGTTGTGTTCATTCTGTTGCTCGTGCGAGTAAGGCAACTAAACTCAAATCATCCTGTGGCCAAACTCACATTTAACATGGTGTGAATTTTGCTTTGCTTTTGGTGTTAAACATTGCATATTACTAGTGCCCCGCAACAACAAAGAGCAGTAACAAGTCTATAGAGAAAAGGGTTTCAAAGCATTTAGGTTGGCCAGCAAAATCTATTTAAGTGATTTTATCTATTGATCTAATGGGATGAATGAATCTGTTATCCTACAAATCTTTGGCTTAGAACAACAACACATTTAATATGCAGATATGTGGGAATCAGGGAATACAAGGCAATTTCTTTTTAAGCCATATACATCTGAGTCCATCTGAACTAGTTTGTTGAAAAGATGACTTTATTTTGATCATTTAAAAGTTCATAGTGCATAAAGAAGTGTTTTACTGTTTGTCTTTCCTTCGACTATACATATTTATACTAACTAAACCAACAACTCAATCCATTTCATCTGTAATTTAAAGAAAGGATAACCCCACCAAAATTGTTATCAATATCCTTGTTCATCAAAATCAATATTATTTTCAAGGAGTGTGTGAATGTAGAACCTGATTAGGGATACATGTTTGCTTTAACTCTGTAGTTTTGCTTTTGACTGTAGACGGACAGGTGAAGGTCTGATGCATGCAACGGTGCCATTGGGGCAGCTTCAGGGTCATCAGCCTGGAGCCACTCTTCACTGATGTTTCGCTCCATAAATCCCGGATCATCTCATGGTGGAAGAGCAACGGCAGGGATGTCTCCCTTCCGCCCCCTGCATCTGACCCTAGGACTCTTGCCTTCCCCAATTCCGGTCCTTTCTTCTAAGCCAAAGCCAGAAACTCCTTGTTCTGCTTCCTCGGCCAGATCTTTAAGTCACTTCTTGAGTTTGGGACCAGTCACTCCTACACTCTTCAGGAAGAAACGTTGTTCTGTGCTACTCCTCCGTCTCCAACAAAGTGGATCAGTTGCTTTGGTGTTGATGGGTGGTCTCTGGTTGCTTCCAGCCTTCGCATCTCCAGGAGCTCCGCCAGCTTCTACAGAGCCCGGTCATAGCACCACCTGTACTGACCCTGTACCAGTTTGCAACTGGACAGGATATACTGTAAGCTCAGATTCGGGGCATGGCGGAGTTAGCAGTTTTTCACTGAGCCGTACAATAGGCACAAGTTGTTGGGACTTGGCAGAGTGTCATAAATGGACCTGATAAGGAAGCTCAGCTTGGTTTCGGGTACTTTCCACCTGTCAGCCCAGATTATGGTCCTGTTAATCACTCTCTCCCAGGTTGTCCAGTCTCCTTGCTGCTGATTGCTTTGTCATTTGTTTTTGGCCATTTGACTTTGGGTCGTCTGATTGGTCTCTCTTCCATCCTCCCTGGTCTTGTGGAGTCAGTGCTAGGTGTCTCCCTGTGGCGCTGCTGTTGTCTTCTGTGCACCTGCTGCTGGCAATTCTCCTCCTTCTACTTCTGACCATCAGCAATGTTGGAATCAGTAGCACTGTGGTGCTCAACCGGGCTCTGATCCCTCTATGTCTGACCTGCTAGTGCAGTGCAAGTTTGCCTTTGGTCCACCTCTCCACATTTGGCGTTCCCCTCGTGTATTCGCAGGATCCTATGAGTTGCTTTGGACCGCCTGCAGCTGCATTTACTCGGGACCCTTTGCTCGTTGATAATTTCCATGTCAGTCGATTCCATGTTGTCTGTCCCATTTGGTCCATCTTCCATCCCACTTCTCGTGGAACTTGGGGCTGCCTTTCTCTATTTGTGCTAATAATTGGTTGGGGTATAAGTTTGGCATCGATTTTAGCTATTTTTTTATAGTTAGAGCAACGTTTGCATTTTGTTAGCAAGAAAATTATGCATTATACATTGTATATGAGGGTAAAATTGTGGTTTCAACTCTTTTTTGTATCAAGTATCCATCTATCTATCTACCTGTGGTCCCCACGTACCATCTCTTTCTCTCTCTCTCCCTCTCGCTCTCTCTCTCACACACGCAATCTCTCTCTGTGTGATCACAACAAATCAGTGTGTGTAAATGTCAGAGCACTAATATGCTCCAGTCTCTTCCTGTCTAATTGGACCATGGTAAATATAGCCGCTTGACATCAGGTTCTTCCACATCCTGCTCTTACACTTTTTTTCAGTTTTTCTTTTTCTCCTGTTCTTCCTCTGACCTTTTAACTCTCACTTGAGTAGTGATGTCATGTGACCTGTAGTTTGATCCAGATAAAAATGCCATGTAATATTATTTTAAAAATCACATTTGTGTGATGCTTTTTTGGCCGGTATGAATTACATTTACTATGAAGTCCAACATTCTGCCTTCTTGCCCAGACCAAATTGAAACTGAATTTTTAGACAGTCACACAGTGAAGCACAGATGAGATTGCTTCTGAGCTGATAGGATGACTGCATTTTTTATGGCATCCTGTGGCAGTAAACAGCAAATTTGCTAATTATTTCAGAGGATAGAACTTTCCTCTGTGATTTCTGAACGATTTTCCTCAAAGGGATCATATTTAACATCTTATGTCTGAAAAGATTTCTGATATCCAGACTATCAATATACGGTATGCATATTAATATATAATATACGTTTTAACATTTTCCACCAGTTAACTTTGCAATAATAATGTTCACGCAAAGCTGGAATCCAGACACCAGGAATTTGAAATCAGCATTTTATAGAAAGACCCCATAAAAAGTGATTTAATTAGTTTATATTATTATTTTCACATTGCTAAGTTGGTGTACGTATCCAGCCAGCTACTTTAAAATGGTGTTTCCTCTGTTAAAGGTAGATACAGACCTGGTTTTCATGCAATGGACACGTACCTTTTAGCTACAGTAACAACAACTACCAAGAGGGGGTGGACTTGTAAAGGACAAATGAAAACAAACACCATGCAGAATATGCACAGTGTAAAATCATATCATGTGTTTTTGTACGGATGACAGTGTAAGGAGTTGTGTTGTTTTAACGGGGACTAAGTTAGTGGCTGTGAGGTTCTCAAGAACACACTGTATGCATTCATGCCTCCTTGTGTCCCATGCAGGAGTTATTCCACCTTAACAGACACAAGGAATCAATGAATCAGGTGAGTGGTTTGAAACAGGGACACACCTTGGATGAGTGGGATGGAGGACGTGTGAGGGATTAACAGAGAGCCACAGAGATAAAGGTGTGATATTAGAGTTACAGTTTTCCAGGAAAAAAAGATGTAGAATAGAACAGAATGAAAATGACCATGAGCTCATTGGTTTGGACTCCCGCAAGGCAACCACCAGGAGTGACAGGGCGAGTTAATAAGGATTTGAAATGTATTTAATTCCAACAGTGGCCATATTTACATCTATGTCAGAAATTACATGATACAAATCAAGCTGAGAAAAAATGGATGTAAGATGGATGCTTTGTTTTATGTGAATGTTTTCTTGTCCTAATACAGTGGTAGATGGAACACAAAGAAAAACACAAGAAAATGAAAAAAAGCATCTTCACATATCCAACAAAACAAATTTAGACATACTCTCAAATACACATATTGACCGAATACAAGTGCAGGAAACACAAACAAATAAAGAAACCCAGAGAGACACACAGAAGATATGTATCGATCAGGAAGAAAGATATCAAGTTCTCAGAATTGCTAAACATTATTTTTTATTCCGACAGTAGATGTGTTGGTGTGTTGATAAGGCAAAAGGTGCAGTGGGTTTATTTGTGAGAGAGGCATCTGTATCGTAATCTTCGTTACTTTTAAATTGTGGATATGTTTTTTCTGTGAGTTGTAAATTGAATATATTGTTTCTGGGAGTGCAAACAAGCAGAGTTTGAGAGAACGTTCCTCACGAGGATAGTAAATTACTCTATTCTAATACAAAACTGAGTAACAAAACCAAAGGCGATATCATCTCTAGTGATATCGTAGCACTAAGTTAAAATGTGTTCATCAGTTTTTAGTGTCTTCAGTTCCCTGTAGTACTCGTGGGGAATTTGCTTGTGCTTTATTTGCAGATTTTATTTATGTATAAATAATATAGATAGATTATTTTCTTTAGGGTCTTATGTGCTGAGAGAGTGATCTGCCACTGAATAAATATACAACTTTAATCAGAATTTAATGTGCATCCAAACATATAAAGTGAAGATAACTGCTTATAGTAAAACACAATAGAAATGAATATATCATAGTTATAGGTTAAATAAAAAAGTTGATGAGGATTCAAGGATTTAAAGGAGGTCATACTCTCCTTTGCAGATGTAATCGGTAAATGTAAAGTTAATAGTTGGCCTGATACAACACGGCATGTGGAAAGTGTTTTTTTTTAACCAATTGAGGAGCAAATCGTGGAGAGTTGAATAAATGTCTCTGTGTGTGTGGTAGATGGTACGTGAGAGTGTGTGTCAGTCCGTGTGTCTGTTTCAATTATTTCCCCACCGTCCTGGCTGCCTTTTATTGCATTGAATTGTATGCACAACCAGCCCCACATCAAAGTGAACTGTGCCCGCAAGGACATATTTAAAAATCAATGCAGTCTTGGATGTGGCTAAAAAATTTATATCATTCACTGGTGTCTCGCTCTTTTCAGCACACACACCTAAACACACACAGGCACGCAGAGATTCAATATCAGCTTTTACTTGCCGACAAAAAGCCATTTTAGTCACTGATGTCTGTGTTAGAGGTGGCCGTGTCTCCGTAGTTAGGCTGCTCGGGGATCAAACTAACGCACTGCCCGACATGTTTCATCATTTTCCACAGGTCGTCACCTGTGATTTATCTCACAGTCGCATATTTGAAATGATCTTCAAAGGGAGGGAGGATCAGTGAGAAGTACACACACAGTCTGCTCACACTTACGTTCCCTTTATTTGAATTCCAATGGGTATTTATATCTTTAA
Organism: Paralichthys olivaceus; assembly: GCF_024713975.1. Lineage (NCBI taxonomy): Eukaryota > Metazoa > Chordata > Actinopteri > Pleuronectiformes > Paralichthyidae > Paralichthys > Paralichthys olivaceus. Next base: position 12,545,229 of record NC_091093.1, read on the forward strand.
TTTATGTCATACTGGTGCTCATGACCAAGAATTACAATAATAGTGGTCAGTGACTTTTTCTTCTACTCGTTGTATTGAATAATCGTACAAATCCACCATGTGTTCTTAACATGACATATATATTTTCGACAATATACTGTGATTTTGCCAAATACTGAACCAGGGGGAAAAGAGCACACATCTCTACCAGGGCCCAACAGTCCTCTTAAATTCAATCAAGCTGCACCAAATTTCACACACTCATAAATATCGGTTCCCTAAATGTGTCTATGTTTTTCACCAAGATTCATGAAATATTCATTGGAATATCTGTAAAAAGGTTCAAAGAAAAGTCCTGGATCCGCCCTATCGGGCTCGTCTGGCCCATACCCCACCCTTCAAGAAAATCAGTCCAATATTTTTTGCATTTCCTGCTTGAAGACAGACAAACAGTAATTAGACCTTAACATCCTTGGCGAAGGTAAAACAAAAAAATATATAAAAACCTTGAATGCACATGATTAGTTTTTTGGCCACCAAACCATGTCTGACAACTGCAGGGTTTAACAGACTGAGATTCAGTTTGTGGAACACAGCACGTGAAACACAGAGTGAAAAGAGCTCAACTGTTTCATTTACAACACTAAGAGTATAGCTGTGATGCAAAAGGTGCAACTGAGGTGTGACTAACCAACAACAAACTATTTAATACCAAACCTAAGTGAAGGATCAAGTGCGCAGGTAAATCCAGAGTCTGGGGGGAGGGCAGCGTGTCCAGTGAGGGGGATCCAGCTGAGCAGACCTGAGTGTTATCCAGGGAAATCCAGGGGCTAGTGTGGCTGGGGGAGCCGGCTGAGAGTGACACACTGAGCAGACATCCTGCAGTTAAATAATGAAAATAATAAAGAAAAAACTCTTAATCAAGATTCTTACATGTTCAATCGTGACAAATGTGAAACAACACTACACCATTCCAGCCAAGCTTTAAAAGCCTGACTGGAGAAGCAGGAGCTTACTTCTCTTACTAAACAAGAAGTGAAGGACATAAGAGGAAAAGAAAGGAAGAGACAAGCAGATATTTAAGTTGTTCAGTTGTTAAGATGTTTTCAAATAGTTCAAATTGTTTGAGGCTTTTAAGTGAAAACAACATGTTCATTTTCAAGAAGGATTTCTGTATTTTATTTTGCTTGACATGAGAAAAGAGCATTTATCTTTTATTAGAGCACTTATTTATAATCCCTCCAGTTCAATGAAAACTGAAATGTTGTTCTCACTCAAAGATGAGTGGAAACTGTCACTACTAACAACCCTTTTTGGTTAGAACCAGATTACTGTAAAATGCTATAGAGGGTGTTAGTTAGTTGCTAAACAAGAACAACACAGAGTCACATTGTTCTTGTAAAGCAGATATATTTGCTGGATTACACAAAGAGCCACTTCAGAAAACACTGATTTGCCGACTTTTTTAGACTAGTATTGAGCCAGATTGGTTTTCAGCCTTCCCTTATTTTTTTGCAAGTGCACATTGTTACCATTGATTGAAGAGTCACGAATCTTATATATTAGCTCTTGGTTTTCCTCATATTGCTCTTGTGATTGTTAAGGGCTTTTGGTTAGGTGCTACAAAGAGGGAGAGAACATAGAAGACAAGCAAAAGGAGGTGCCCACAGACATACTGATGCACCCTTTGGTTGGATGAAAAACACAAACTGTGAAAACAAAGTGCATTAGCAGGCATTTTTGCATTTCTTTTTATTTGACTATTACTATACCTAATTTACTCAGAGACTGTTTTCCAAGTGCACGCTGTGTTTGTGTCATCTACACACAGCGTCGGTGAATTGTTTCCCACTGGAGGTGCCAAATCCTTTTGGTTTTTCTTACCTTTATTATCCTCAGGTTTTCTCCAGCATCCATCATTTCATTAGTGTGTCTGACCTTTAGCCTGACCAACCTTTGTGCCATGAACACAGAGTATCCTTGAAATGCCATGGAGACTATCAGTGCATGTGGAATATGGCACAGCAGCATTTCAACCAGACCACCGCAGCCCTCCAGCAACATCATTTCTTCACATGTACAGAATACCCATGAGAGGGGTTATACTGCTCCCTGCTTGTTTATTTATGTAAACCTATAATACTTATCATCCACAGCAGTGTGAAGCCTATAAGAGCGGAGCCATTAGTTTAACAGCAGTACCAGTTGACTTCTGGAAGTCAGACATATATCCGAGAATGATTCGAAGCCTGGCAAAGCACATTACAGTTACTATAAAACAGCACTTCTTTTGTTATCGTTTCACAGTCTAATTGTTTGCACCGACGGGACTGTTGTTTTTACACTGATAAAGCTCTAACTCCATTATCGGATTTGTTGTTATCCCATATCTAATCAATCCTGTATATTATAAAGCAAATTGTGCACGATAAAGATTGTAGGAACCCTGCGTGTCTCCATGGTATTTGAGCAGAATAATGCAGCACCTGCACAAACTGTAATGATTTTGAATCAAATCACCACTGGATGCCCTTGAATGTTCAGATTAATTTCTTCCTGTCTGTCAAACAGAGCATGCAGACCTGCACATGCCATAAATTAGTTTCTTATTTACACATCCACATACACAATGGAATTCTCTGAAGAAAAGAGCCAAGGTCCATACTAGAAAACAAGATATGCCATTGGTCTATTGTGTAAGTTTAAAAAAAATAAAACATTGTATCTGTGTATCTTCTTAAAGAATGAAAAAATTCAATGCAGATTGGTCGATGCATGGCTTTCAGGACGAAATGGAAATTATAACAAACAGTTAAATTGCCTCAGGTTTGGACGTGGTGAAGCTATTTCCTAAAAGGTTTATAGTTTTATTTGGTATGTACTGATAGTAAATTAAATTCCACAGCAGTTTATAGAGGACATCCTTCACTTTTGAATGTCAAGCTATTAATAGACCTGTCATCATTTTATAAATACAGGTCCAGTCTCTTGATTGCTTCTTTAGTAATTATGATACACAGGTCAACATTGTTCATTTAATGGTCAAATAATTACAGTGATTAATAATATTAATAAAATTAACATTTCTTTTTTTGGACAAGATGGGACAAATAAAAAGTAATTTCCCTTTTTGGCAATCATACTGATAATCGTGTGATCTTCAAAAAGAGACTGACGTGATAAAACATGTGATAAAAAGGGAGAGAGGCTTTAAGAGGCTGAATTGGGCAGAAACGCAACAGCTGAGCAGAGACAGAAGAGTTGATTGACAGTTTGCCAACTACTCATTTATCAGGACAAACAGGATATAACACGTCATTCTCACTGAGACAATGTTATTACTCAAACTGAGAAAGAAAGACAGGAGAAGAGAGAATTATGCCAAATTCCATCAGAGGATTATTACCATCCTGTGTAAATCCAATATGTCTCTGTGGCTCTAAATGACACTGAAGCTCATTAAGTCAAAATGTCATACTGTCTGAATCCCATGAGCCGTCACGCTTGTCTTTGAATCTTTCTACTGGGGCAACTTCTGCATGTTGGTTTGCTACTTTGACCTCTTCAGGCGACAAAGACCGGATCATATGAGGCAAAAACTAATTTCTGAGGTCCTGATTAAGGATAGGGATAAGTAAAAGTATTTTGGTTGAGGTTAGGATTAGTCATGAATTGGTCATGGTTAAGTTTAGGGATAATGTTTTGGATACAATGTATAGAAAGTCAGTGCAAAGTCCTAGTAAGGATAGCTGCACAGACCTGTGTGTGAGAATGATTGAATATGACTCTGAAGAGGAGAAGACAGAAGAGAGAGGAAACAATATTCTACGTACCTATGCTGGATTGTTGTGATCCTTCCACTTCAACAGTTTATTGGAGTTAAATGTCCTTTTGATGAATAGTGTAAGTTGCTCTCTGAAAGCAGCTAATGAGAGGATGCCTGAGATAGTTTATCCTCATTCTGTAGGAGTACTTGGGTGGAATGTGAATCTGAGTGTATACGGTGTGTCTGAGGATGTGTTTGTTTGTGTAACAGCAATTAAAATCATTATTTCAGCTCAGCAGCCACTCTGAGGGGGTTTAACTGACATGTGCTTTTGGTAGTAAGTGTGCGTAGAACAGACAGTGTGTGTATTTGAGACTGAGTGAGAGAGTGAAATTATTCCATTTGCACAATAATGAAGTGGGGTCAGAAGCCATCGGCAGTGTTTGCCTCCCTCCTAATTGTGCTTATTTTTTAATGGACTCTGTACTACATTATTTTTCTGACCCTGGCTTATCACAGAGGCCTCAATTACAAAGAAACAGAGCCAGAAGCATGTCAGCGTGTATGTGTGTTTGTCAGACTAGACCAGATATAGCATTTATTTGAAACTTTGATCAGATAGGTGCAGTTTACTAATAATTTTTGTACCAGGTTGTCAAAGTGAAAATACAAAATCCATTTATAGTTTTGGGATTACTTTTGTGAACTTTTAGATGATACCAGTTTATATTCTGTACATGATACCAGTTTATATTCTGTACATGATTGCTAAGAAGCTTTGGTACAGAAATTCATGATGAGTTTAGGAATGACTGATTTTAGTTGTCCTAGTGTAACCAGCCCAATTATGTTTTTGTTTGGTATTGAAATGTCTCGACAGCCTTTGTGTTTTTTGTGAAGATTGGACACTTGTGATAGTGTTGCACTTTTCTACAAGAGATGTGCATCAATTTCTGTGTGAAACAGAACTAAACAATTCTGTAATTGGCAACAATGCCTGAACTGTTCATTTTAGTGTAGCTCAGACGTTTGAGAGTAAGAGCAAATTCTTTGTCCAAAAAACAGAATAAAACACAACAAGACAATAAGGTAACATTGCATGGAGGAAACCAGCATAGATTTTGAACCCTCTTTGTTTGGTTGAGGCTTTTGTTTTGTAAGGTGGCTGAGACGTCTCACATAAGGGCATCAGAAGAAAACATGAATGCAAAAGCTTCAACACAAATCCAAAAGTTACAACACAACTGCAAAAGCCACACAATGGAAACACAACCACAACAGAAGTAAATGTGACAAAAAATGGTTGTGTTGTCACTTGTGTTGTGACAATCATTTTCTGGTTTTTGCAGTTCTTCCATTAATGTGCTTGAGTGCTATAGTGACTGAGAGCCACTGTAGTTTTGGGTACATTGCCTTGGCTCAATATGTTCGGGGTCAGAGGGTAAGGATGGTGGTGAAGGGAGGGAAACAATGAAATGGGGGGAGGGAGGAGGGGAAAATTATTACATTTCCTATTTGTTGTATTTCTCGTATGTGATTATGATTGTACCTTATGCAAAAAAGACATTAAAGAAACAAAATGCACTTAAGCACTGGTATTATACAACTGATTACTTAATATAAGGTTACCATGATAACAGCAAAGAAACCGCACATTTAAAAGAATAGGAATAAGAAACTATGCTATGCTGTATAGGAAAGGATGGTAGTTTATGTTTGTTAAAATGAATAGCTCTTGATACATGTGGGATGAATGAAAACTTGTAATATTGACATATTACATTCATATATACACATTACATTCAAATATATATATATATATATATATATATATATATATATATGTATATATTTAAAATGCTGCAGGAAAAGGATTGCATTTGTTGTTTGTAGCTGTTTATATCTACACTTACAGCAACCCCTGCTGCACATGATGCAGGGTGAAAGTGACTAAGAGATGAAAAGAAGCACAGAAGAAATTACATACAGAAGTCTACACTGATAACAGACTACACCACCTCATATCATGTGCTCTTTCATATCACTCCAAAGACGTATTGATTACTTTTAGCACCTTTGCAGCTCCTCCAGTATAAGCAATTGAGTTTTCACATTCTGCAGCAATATTGCTTGCTCTGTTGCACCATGCAAGATCAATCAGTCCTAAGAAAGTAGTGGAATCCATTTCCAATAGGCTAATAATATTTCAGACACAAGTTTGCTCTGGGCAGCTTGGCTCCACCAGCTGAAAGGAAACTAACTCTTTCTTCATGCTTATTGCTATTCATGCTTTCTACTGCCGACCAGCCCTTAATTATTCAGATGAATAAATTACCTATAAAGCAGAAAGTGGAGTCATGGCGTGCCAGGGGAGGGAGCAGGCCTGTCAGCTTCAAAGGGCCAAAACCTGCCTGGATCCTTTGGGCTTCACTCCACTTAACACCAGTCACTAGGTGTATATGTCTAGGCTTTTATAAGCCCAGCTGAAATGTCAGGGGGCAAGGAAGCTCCCAAGTGTGGGGCTAAATATTGAATGGAAGTCACATTTAAATCAGCCTGCGTGGCTTTAGTGACCTTCATTGGAATTAAGTCAATAGAGGTTGGGGGAGAGGTCAACATCATGCCTAAGATGAGTTTGAATTTCTCTCATTTAAATGTTGTGGTGATTAGCACTATCCCTCACATAACACACTTTGGATTTGATAGCTCTATTGCCATTCTTTTCTCATATTTTATATTAATCTTGAACTTCTTTTCGCTATTTTGTTTTGCGCTTTATTTATAAATGATGTTCCTATAAGTGATGAAGGTGTAGATTGTAGAAAAAAGTTTTAAATAGCTGTCATACATTAGTAAACCCTGAAGTGCCTCACATTTATCAGAGCAGAGCAGAAACTCTTCAGGGGCTCAGGAAGTCTGGGTGGGTAAACTAAATGACCGCAGATCCTCCCAAAGTGATTTCTGCTGAGGTGCCTGTTGAGCAATGCGCTTAACCCCCAGCTGCTCGAGTGGAGCCGTCAAGTGAAAGAGAAACAGCCAGATATTACGTGGTTTTCTCCCAGGTGTGAGTGTGTGTAACTGATCCAATGAATGTGAAGCAGGTGGATGCAGAAAAAGGGCGAGCGTGGTCAGTAATCTTTCCCTGGATAGATAAAGTTAACCACATGAATGATATTGCAGTGCAGGATCTTGTTACCGGAGTTGGTCTCCAGTGCCCAAGAGGATGGATTTTTTAAATTTCAAAGCACCTGCTTCATTCGTGTTCTTGCTCAGTTCTAGTTGGATGATGTCTTTTTGTTTTTTCCACAGAAAACATAGGATCGCTGGTTTGATTCAAATTAAAAGCAAATCAGATGTCAGCACACAGACCTTGAACATTGTGAAATGTACATTCATTCTGTTGGGTTTATTCAGATTTTGAGGAAAACGACTTCTTCACTTTCATCCTCACAATTAAAGCAGCACTCTGTAACCTTTACTGAGCAGCAGCGCCCTCTTTTAATCTATTGAGCAGAGCAATGACTGTGTAGTTCCACTCACTGAACTGAAATACAACTGAACGGTGGATATTCCTCACGGTCTCCATCTTCCTGAAACAGAAGAGCTGCCGCTGTAACAAATACACCAAACTCTATTTCATTCTTGATATATTATATATATATAAAACTTTCCCCCTCAAATATTAGAGCTAAACACCAGTTTTTATAATGATTTCTAAGTCTTTTTTTACTGATCTGCAGTCTGGCATTACTTTTGAACGATGCCCCTCTCATGTCTAATCTTCATATGAAGCTAAAGACAATGGGCCTCATTCACTAATATGTGCGCAGAACTGTTCTTACTCCCGTCGGATTCATGACACGTGCGCACTGGTCAACTTTGTTGCAGTGTGCTGAACAGAGACATTGAAGTTATGAGAGAAAAGGTAAAAAAGAGAAGAATTTCACAACTGCAGAAATTGAAACTATTGTATCTGAGGTGGAAACCACAAAAAGCACACGTTTCCCTAGTGTGTCCTTCAGAGTGACGATGTTTAAAAAAATTAAGGATGGGCTGCAATAACTGAGGCGTGAATGCTGTGTCCCCTGAGGTTCAGATGGTGGCACATGTAAAAAAAAAGTTCAATTTCAAAGTTGATGCCAGATGAGAGGCTGGCAGCAATTATTGGACAGTCATCATTAAGGGGAATTTGTACAAGGAATGATGGAGAAAGTGGTAACATCCACCAAGGGGTAATTGATTTATTAATTGTTAAGATGATATTTGCAATTTCTAATGTCTTTTGTAATTAGTATAATTCAATCAGAACAAAATTGTATGTAAATGAAAATAGCATTGTCCCTTGCAGCAGTTAACCAATTAGGCTAAATAATATAATTTGTTGACCTGGATGATAAAAAAACAAGTATGTGTTAGTTTGGAAGTTTAGAAGCAATGGTTGCTATTTTAGGTTTGAGAGGAACCAGCCTTGCTGTTTATTCTGCTTTCAGTCTTTACCACCATTTAGTGGCTCTGATGACGAGGAAAAGTACAAATAAATAGACAAAAAGTCTGTAAGTACTTGCTGTCTAACTGTAGAGTGGTAGAAAGTACAAATAATTGCTCCATGTAGTGGAGTCTAAAAGTGAAAGTACCCCAAAATAAATCTACTTAAGTAAATTACAGATGGTGGTTAAGTACAGAAATAAAGTAAACTAACTTTGTTTCATCCCACCACTGCTGACTGCAGGATGCATGACACATGAGAACTATGTTAAGCCATATGATGTGACAAGATGCTTAAGCTAGCCCTGGGCCACTGATAGTCTTTTCATGCTTGCCCAGAACTAAATACAAATGTTATTACCACACTTTTTGTTTTTCATAGCAAAACCCTGTAAGGCCAACTGTTTTTACTTAATTTAATCTGATTGTCTATTTTTTCCCCAGTACATTCTCCAATTAATCAAATCAGCATGTAGTAATATTTCATAATGCACTTTGAATTTTTCCAGGTCTGCTGTTGAATAACGACTTGATAGCCTTGGGTCCAGAATGTGGCCTGAATCTCTTCAGTTTGACACTAAAAGGTAAATGTGCCTCGCTAATGTCACATAAATGCCACTCCAGACTCCCTCTAGTGCTGTAATTGCCACTCCGACTCTCTGCATACCATGTCAAATGCCACTGACAAGTAAATTACACAATAATACCACACTAAACTGGAGCTGAAAGCTATTTGCCTTGGGTGCTTGAACAATGGTTACAGTGGTTAGTCATTTTAATTAACAAGGTAACGTGGATTAATTAGTTACACAGAGTACAGCATGATTCATCCATTTCCCCAACAAACCTATAAAATATAATCTTCATGCCTTTGTATTTTTCATAGGGATCCCTCCTCCCTCTGTGTCATGTTCCTAGTTAAACCATTCAGCATCACAGGCCTGATTACAATATTTATTACCCGTCAACTTACACAAAGCAAAGAATTCAGAGAGAGCAGCGGCGGAAACAGCGACAGCCCGTGCAGGCTAATCTGCCAGCCATGCGAGCCTCCGGGGCAGGGTTTGGTAATGTGATTTAGATGAGTTTCCCACGCTGGTGTGTCACTGCCGTCTCCCCTCAGTGCTTCGGCGACAGTCCCTCATTACACACAGTGCCACCGTTAGCTGTATCGCCAACGAGCATGACAGTTTTTGACACCGAAACACCCGGATTGTTTGCCGGCGAAAAATGACGGCGAGGTATGAGCGAGGGATATGGGAAGGGACAGAGTTTACAGAATTAGAAAATGAGAGAATTGGATTCCCCTTTCGATTCACGCTTTACACTACACGTCGTTGCATTATCAAAGAAGACCATGGTTTTAATCAACATACAGTATCGGTGCTGTCATTGGATTCTAACCCTTGAAATTACTTGTTATGAAGGTAGGAGAACGTGTTCTGTGGAGCTTAAGCAGAGCTGCTTATCTGCTATGAATATTTCAGTGGATAAGGAAGGAAAGAGGACAACAAGCTAACATGTCAAATACATTTCCTCCAATTGTACCGAGTCCACCCAATTTTAGCCTGTCAGATCGCGAAGTCCTAATTTAAGACTAGTGTGTTTGTATTTGAAGAACAGAAAAGAAGAAGGAAAGAATTAAGTGAGAATTAAGTGTTTATGCACTCTATTTGAATATATAGTCTATATAGAGTGCATTTTGTAATGTTGCAGCTGTCATCTATACACAATAATGTTTGTTTTTGTGCACACATAATACTATAGGTGTATATGAACAGTATGATTGTGGAATATGCATGTTTGTGTTACACTTTCAATGAAAAGCTGGGTGTTTTTTACTCTCCATGACTCAAGGTTGGGCTCCAGAGCTTTGGCTCTTCTGTTTCAGGAAAAAAAAGATATCCTTCTTCACTTCCTTCTCCTCATCACCCTCTCAATACTGAGGCTGACTGAACACTGCCATGTTCACGTTCAACAGGAGAGGTTGAGGCAGAGGCAGGAATGACATGTCGCTCAGCCTCATGTGCTCATTTGTGTGTCAGTGTTAACGAGTGAGCTCCTTGTTGATAATGAGAACAAAGCACTATGTGATGTAAAGTAAGTCTTTGTTACCACTGGCTACAGGTTGTAAAAATACCAATGTATCCCTTTCAGCTAAATCAGACAAAACTAAACTAAAGAGAGTTTTAACAACCGCTGTTTCTCCATCATCAGGAAAAATATCTGGAACATGGAGGACTTTGAGAAGTCAGGACAAGGGCGACTTTCTTCATTCCTTGCCCCTCTGGTGTTCTCATACGCTCGACTGAATCACAGAGCATGGTTATCTCCACCAACCAATTATTTGATTAGAAGGAAGGGTTTAAATCGTTTAGGCCACTTCGTAATAAGGAGGGGATGCCATAGGATCCCAGGGATCCAACAAATAGGGCTGAACTTCAGTATGAAGGGATAAGATCTAATTAGACTTGCAGACATACAGCTGTATGACACACACACAAACAGAGAGATAATGGACGTACAGTTGTCACATTTTAGTTAAAACATAATGCCTGACATAAACCTGAGGGGCCAGTCCCCCACAATGCACTGCAGCACTCCCATTCAATTTTTTCTTACAACTCAAAGGCAATTTTAATTTGAAATGTTTTTTGAGTGTTTCCCTGTAAAACATTTTTTTTAAGGGGGAAAACTGTTCTTAGAGTTCATGATAAATGGCAGCATTCAAGAAATCTAAGGTTATAACTTTAATGGAAAATTGTAGATGGGAGACTTTCTTCTAAAATCAGTTGCCCAAACCAGATGCCTTTGCAAGATTTGACATCACGCTCAAATTATACTTCAGTCACCTCAGAGTGGCAACACTGCTTCAACTGTGGGTGTGTTGACTCACCTTTCGATAATAACTGTATATAAAAATCAAAGTTGGTCTCATCTATGGAACCAAAAGACTTGCACCTTTAAAGAGCCTGTTCAAGACAGGATTGTGGAGTCCTCATTCTCTCTTGCAGTTCTGTAGAAAAGGTAGAAGGAAATTATTAACACAACTATCAATGAGACAAGGGGCAGGGGGTCCAGAGTCTGGATCAGAGGTGTTTTCAGAGGGAGACCAGGGAAGTGTGGCTGGGGAAGTAACTGCAGGGCACAGCGGATTACTGAGGGTTGCAAATGATCCTGAACAGACAGAGTACAGAGGTTAGGAATCAGGCAGACAGGCGAACATAAAACAAGACTTTCCAAAACAAGCTGAGACCACGCTGAATCTGTCACAGCATAAATTACATGAGGCAAGTCTAAGTTGTGGCAGAGAAGTGGTGATCAAACCCATCCTTATACAGTTCATGGAAACAGGTGAGTAGGATGATTTTATGATAAGAAGCAGGTATGAAGTTGAGTTGGCAGGAGGAGAATAACTGGGGCAGAGGAACCGGAGACCACACCAGCCAGCAGCATGATGCCGGCATCACAAGGCCACCAGCTTTGTTTTGTTCAGCGTTCACATGCAAAGGCAGCATGACAATGGGTCTTCAAAACAACAATGTAGTGGTGTCTCTGTGGTGGATATTCTTTTCAAGGGTGGAACCGTACGATAAGTGTATGCACACCTAAATCTACTGATATAACGGCAGAGAGACGGAGAAGGGGAGAGCAATTACAATCAAAAGTCAAAACAGCCTATTGCAAATTCACAAGGCTGAGGGTCTTTCTGTTGATCTTTAAAGAAGAGGAATTTCCCTTTTCATCTTGACATGCAGATATAAAATCATAATTTAGCATTTGCTAAACACAACCTGGCATGATTGTGGTTGATGGTATAAAACTTGCTGTGATAAGATTTACACAGCTCTCCTTTATCAATATAACATAGAATGTTATGATATCTTAAGTCATGACTAGCCAGCGATCTACAGGGCTAAAAAGCCAGATCAAGCATTGCTATCTTACACTGGTACCAGCTATTATCTTGCAAAGTAAACTATATTTACAAATGATATTGAGTGTGTATGATCATGAATTAATATCCACATCTTTGAAAAATGGATTGACACTCAACTAACCAATTCAGCAGCACACACTATTTTGGAGTTTCAGAGTGCTGTGTACATGTTTACCATATGCTGTGATCCTATTTCATTCTATATAGTTTAGTAGGATCCAGTACAATAGGAAAACGTCTTGTAATATAATGCATGACAGAATCAGCATGACACTGAAACATCCAACAGCTACTCAGGCTAATAACTTGCTTATAGCACAGAATGTGATGCAAGAGGAAAGCAATGGATTCACACAGGCTATTGATTTCCAACTGAAACAGGTTAGGTTCTCACAGCTGGATGCAGGCATTACAACTGAGAGACTGTGGGAGCACTGATCTACAAAGGAAAAGCAGAAAGCCAGGCCCTATTCTAACTTCACCATGTATACATCATATACCCATCATACGTGTTCATGTGGATACACTGTGTGCTCTTTTATAAAACCTGGATTTAATCAAGGTTTAACATCAGGTTGTCCTATATGTATTAAAGTCCCTGACAACAATCTGATGCCTATCCATATTTAAATACAACAAGAATGAATCCAAAAGATAATACACTGTCTGATAAAGTGAAATGACTCATTTATTGAAATAATTTATTCCATTCTTGGGAGGAGGGGTAACTTTATTGCTGATTCAGTCAGTTAGTGACAACAATTCTCATGATTAGCCAGAAACATCAGTAGCAAAAGAATAAATGCAGATTACACACACACACTCACACACACACACACAAAGAGAGAGAAAGAAAGAGATAATGTATGCACAACATTCACACTCATACATTACACACAATGCCAGGCATCAGGTCCAATACACCCCACAGTGCTTTGTAGCACGCTCATATAATTAGCTTCTTCTTATAACTCAAAGGGAACTTTGAGTTGACTGAGCATGCTTCACTTTAAACTGTTCGTTTAAGAGGTCTCTTATTTCTAAAAACAAGTAATCCTATTTTCCAATATGAAAACCATACTTCTGAGAGGCCTTTCATGCAAAAGGGGCCCTACAGTGCTGAGTCATTATTACCAGTTGATCAAGTCAGTGGTTCTCCAGGACAATGGATGGAGGCTGGTGCTCCTGTTGATGGTTCCATCCATCTATCTTTTATTCGTAGGGGTCTTAAGAAGTAACAGGGGCAGCATATCACAGGGACGACATACAGACACAAACAACTATTCATCACATTCACATTCATACCTCCAGTTAATTTAGAGTCTCCAATTAACACATTGACATCAAGCTGCATCTCTGTGGACTGTGGAAGGAAGCTGTGGAGAACCCAGAGAAACCCAGACACAGAGAGAACATGCAGACTCCACACAAAGACCTGGGCCAAACCGGGATTTAAACACAGATTCAAACTGGTTGGACTTATTAACTTACCACTGTTCCACCCATTGTTGGTGGCTCATGTGTGAAAAGACTGGAGGGTGTATTTGACTCCGCTGTGTCCTGGGAACCTGTGAGGTTAGGTCATGACTATGAGACTGCTGGGTAACATGTTTCGGTCTGTGCCTGCATATATGATGAACAGCAGGGATAAACCTGTGGAAGTGTCTGATCAATCTGTCTTTAGTGCAACATAAGGAGATCAGTCCAGATGGGCAGTGGTTCTGGCTGACTGACTGTACATTGACGGTCAATGAGGGATGTGACTTTGAGCAGGGCTTTGTTAGCTGTTCCACCACCGCTCAGCAGAGTGCCTCGTTTTCTGTTTAACACTTTACCCCCTCCCAACACACAGGTGGTCCCTTAACGGGGTGCTGCTGGGTGAAATACCAGTAATTGATGTAATGGCCCAGATACAGAGCTCCACTGTGTTCTCCGAGCTTTTGTTACTGCTCAGAGTGACAGTGTGTTTAGTCTGTTTTTTTGTAGGCTGTCAACGAAAAAAGAGAATAAATGTGTAAAATAACACATCAAAACACACATCTTGATACAGTTGTTTTGTTGTTTGTTGAGTAGAGGTAGCATCATGCAAACTTCACAAAGGACTTCACGATTAACGCCTTGTGGAAACGCTGCCACCCATGGAAGGCTGAAAAGGCTATCTTTTGACGCAGCAAATATTGTGTTGGAGTCACTGTCAGAGTATAATGAAATGGGTATTTATGCAACCATGCACACAATTCAAACTGTTGCTAAGCTTGTCGACAGACAGAATCCGTAATCAGTCACCGACTAAGGGCTCGGGGGACGTGCCGTTCTAATGAAATCAGAGGAAAAACAGAAACTCCTCACAGAATAGAACCCACCAGTCTGAAAACACTTTACTACAAGTTTTCAACCTTCTTCTTTTGCGATTCTTGATGAGCGCTGACAAGAATCACAAGAAGCAGCGTTGTTATGTAAGTCCTTTGAGATTTATGTGAAGCGTAATAGGAGAGAAAGCTGTGTTCTGAGAAGATTTTTTAGCTTTCATGCCAGGCGGAAAAGGAAATTTACAAAATGCCAACAGCTGAATGCATAAATGCTCGGACAAGGAAGTCTCTTCAACAGACTCTGGCATCACTCTTCTATCAACATTACCTGGGGGAGAGCAATGAGCTAATTAATCATCCACAATAACAATACGCTCCATGGCACACACCAGCTCTGTGGATAATAAAAGGTAAAACAGATCAGAACATAACATGCTGATGTGATCCTAATCAACTATGGGGTCAAAGCAGGAATTAAACATCTAACGCCTGTACAATTAGGGTCATGCTTGCACACACTGACCCACATACAGTGTAAATGTGTTAGTGGTTACTAAGGAGAAAGTATAAAAATGTTCCGTTGTAACTCGTCATGTCTTAAAGCATCAGCCAAAAGTTAAATACTTTAAATTATAATAGAAGTTTTTTAAATACTTGACTTAACCAAAGTACCTATAATCCTCAGTACTTTGGTTTTAATAGCTTGTCAGATTATTATAGGATTACTCCTCAGATGTTACCTGCTGGTTCTCCATTGGCAGAGATGGCATTTACTCCAGTGAAATGTTTAATTTGATTTTCGATGGTCTGGTACTGTCTATTCAGTGATTTCAGGAAACCTACACATTATAAGTTTGAATCTCTGCCTGCTTCAGTGCCGCTCGCTGCTCCTTATCATTCATATTTTATGAAGTTGTAATAAAAACAGAGTTTTTCTCGGGAAAACTCATCCTACCATGCTGTGTGTGATATGAAAGAGTAGCATTGTAGTACCCCTGCATGGTTAAACGCTAGAATAGTAATGGCTTTATCTTTTTTAAGATGAGGGTAAGTGCCTTATTCAAGTGATTCATGTCCCGATCTCTTAACAGTCGAAGACTAAAAAGAAAATCCTGCCAAAAGCTGTTGCAGCCTCCACGTGGACTGGCAGACTGCAAATGAACCTAATGGTAGTTTAGCACAATATCACATATTTCTTGGGAACAAAAACAATGAAATTCGCCTTTTACTTAAAGCAACAGCAACAAATATCAGCCCAGTTTAAAAAATATAAAATTCAAATATGACTGAACATTATGGATTGATACCAAATGCATCCTGTCTGCCCCTGGGCCTGTGGCATCCTGTGTGTAAAATGACTGTTAGTATTTCTTGTTTGGAAGCCACAGAGCACCATTAAAGCAAACAAAATGTCCACAAAGAAATGCAGAAGAATCCCAGAGAGACTCAATGACCAAAATAATAAGCCAAATGACAAAAAACAGAAACAAAAGGACCACAAAGAGTTGCTGAACAACTGCAAAACAACTGCAAAACGACTGCAAATGATGCAACTTGTGTTTATAAGAGGGTTTAGGGGCCATTTCTCATAATTCAGGCACCCTGGGCATGGTTATCTTGTTTTTCTCAAGGCAGTATTATGCATAGTTAAATAAAGCAGAGGCGTGAACCTTTTTCTGTCACACAGGCTGATGGACACCAAATTCCTCAAGTCAATTTAAATTTTAGCAGCTTAGGCAGCTTTAGAATAAAAAAGTATAGTTTGAAAACAGTCTTCTGACCTGCCAGGGTGAAAGTGAGACAGCCACCCACAAAAAACAAAATTATACAGCATTTGGCAGGTGTATAGGGGAATTTTAAACCCTAATAATAAATACTAACTATACATTTAATGTCATTGTTGGAATTTGTTCATAATTTTTTGCCTTATGTGTTGAAAACTGGCTGATCAAGTTACCAGGTCAGAAAGTTTTGAAACTACGAATAGGTGTTGAGAGAGAGACCATTAGATCAACATCTATTTAACACATTTCCACAGATAGCGAGACACTTCAAGCACTCTTGACAGGGCTGACACGAGTCCTCTTGATAATAAGGATGGGGGCATATATACTGTCGACAGGATGTTCCATGGTTGGAAAGTTTATTTCCTCTCCACACTGCTGTCAGCAACAGCCATCTATATTTAATATTTCCATTTGCCTTCAGCTTGCCCTGTTGGCCTGGACCCGACTGACGCTGTGAAACAGTCATTCTGTATATAACTGAAACATCTCGATGACCACAGTGTATGGAGATGCTTGGGTTTAAAGTTAATAAGTTTATGAAGCAACATAAACATTATAAAGTTATACAGCCAACCTGGATAAAATGTTACTTTCTCATTAGCTACAAAAAAATTTAAAGGTTTTCCTAAAGGTAGGTTATAAAACGGTTATACTTCAAACTGTACACAAACTATACACAATATACTTCATACTTCTGATGTGTGCTTCTTAAGTCCTCCTGGGTTATGAAGTGATCCACATCAGGATGTCCGAAAATAATATTATAAAATATAAATATAAAATATTTTAAGTGACAGTATTAAGTTGACTCAGAGCTGAAAAACCCATTTCCAGCTTTGAACCCAAGATAAACTCCAAATAGATTTTGCTTCATGTTTGTTGGATTTTATAGAGGCAACTGTTTGCTAATTAGTTTGCTGGGTTAGATTCATTTGTATGATATGTCAATGCTGTTTGTTCATAGCCTATTTTTGCAGCTCCAAAATGGCCAAAAGAATGAAAAAAAAGGAAACAGTAACAAAGACAACACCATTACTACATACTTTTCAGGAATGCATAAGCAAATACGGTCAAATTAACCCAGACCACCTCTGCAAGTGGTTTGACTGATCGGATGACAATATCTTTGTGTTCATGGACGCTTGTAAATAACTATTTCCACCAGTGATCCATCCACTCAGGACACAAGTTACCGCAAGTTGACGTCACAGTTAATACGTTCCAGTAATCATCATAGTTTCTGTCAAGAAAGGAAAACTGACTAATTCTAATAAAGAATTTCAAGAAGAAATTATGTGCTGGAAGAGCTTTTAACTACTGCCAGTATATTTTTCTTCTGTTCTGTTTGAGATCACATTAAGTTTCATTGTGCTGTGAGAGTTTTCATATCAGTGCATATATTGGGTCAGGCTCTGCTCACTGCCAATCTCCTGACTCTCACAAGAATGTCTGCATGAATAATACTCCACTTAAAACCATGCCACAATTTCAATGAAAACATGTCAGTGTAGGCCGTGCAAATGAAGAAAATAACCTTGACATTACACGAATTGTAGTTAATTGTCTAAAACGCAGCAACTGCGATGAACGTGACCACAGCAGAGGAAATGGTTTATTCAATGCACTCTGGTGTGTTCGTTCACACATGGATGCAGTGCAGTAGATGTGAGTACAGATGGGAGACTTAATAGAGTACAAATATGAGAGAAGCCTGTTAATGATACAGCACGTGATTGGGGTTTGTTTTAAAAGGCTTTTTCTGGTGCGTCCCCAGGGTGCACTGCCACGCTGTGTTGTTATCTAGGCTCAGAGAGAACAGGAAACAGGAGCAGCTGTTGTCGCTGCTCTCCTTTTGGTCCAGACCAAGCTGTCCCCATTCTATCCATCCATCCATCCATTTATCCATCTTCATGTGATTTTGTGTCTCAGCACTGGATGTGTTTCTCTGCCCCCGTCTCCTCCTTACATCAGTAACACATGCAAGTGTTACTGCACTGGAGCAGTTTGAACAGAGGTGCTTAATTTAAAGCGCATTTTACCACTGTGTGTTTCACATGTACAACGTAGGTGTTGCAACATAAAATGTACTTAAGAGACATAATTTATGCTCATGTCATTCTAATCTACACACACACAGACCGGTATAGGTGACCTTGTTTGTTTAGTTTAAAGCCGACATTCATCTTGTTCAGGCAGGTGAAGCAATGAGGGCATGATATACACCAGGTTTCAGTGTAAACTTTGACAAGTTTTTCTTCACGTGAAAGTTTTGTTTGTCAAAAAAGAAAAAACTACTTGTTCCAAGTTTGATAGCTTTTCCCTTCCTCTGCTAATTCTATCCTGGTCTATCTATGTCGCTCAGTCAGACATGAATTACCACGTGAATTGGCCCAGTTGTCTGACTGATGTGTTAATATGGACAGGGAGCTGTGCTGCACTCTGTATTCTGTCTTCAGACACAGCGATGACTCCTCAGTTCGCTGCCAGTGTTCAGGCCTGTGGGACAGTATTGTCCAGATGCTTCTCTCCCAAAGCAGGAGGTTTCCCTGCCTGAGGGAACTCACTGCTCTAATTCTCAGATTGCTGTACATGTGCCTCTATGTTTGAGTGCACACTGGTGTGCCCGTCACAGCAGCAGCACTGTCTTCTAGTTTTTTATTCATTTTATAAAGTATTGAAATCAGCTAAAAGTCAGGATTTACATTAAGCCACTTGTAATCTAAATCCGAGGGCTGAGTTTCCCTTATTTTATACCAGTGCTGATACAGTGGTGAAACCAAAAGTGATGCCGCAGTTTGAAAAACAAATTATGCTTTTATATAAAAAAAAAACCTTAGATGTGAAGTATTTCTTAACACAAGCAACCAGACAAATTCAAAAAAGTAAAATAATGAATTCCCTGAAAAACTTCAGCACTTAATAAACATAGTGTAATAAACATATTTCAGTCCTTACTATTAAGTTTAATAACCTGCTTTACAAATTGCATTCATTTTAATATAATTCATAAAGTTAAACTAATTTAACTTTTTTGTATTTACATTCATGCTCTGTTGTTAGATTTTCTCAAATATGCTCATCAAAATTTACAAAGTTGTGTATTAGGCGATTCATTGAATCTCATTTTTCAATATAAAGCAGACATGAATTTAGAAACCCTGTAAAAGCCCCTTAGGATGACCATTTATTACATAGCAGCTATTGTATGTTCATTATGCTCCATTATGTCCTTTATTTCATCTCTCTACCTCTTTTGCAGTCTGTCTCCTGCCTTCTCTCTGTCTGTTGCCTTCACTGACCAGAGCCCCATGGTGGTTTTTAACATTATTGAAGCAGTTGTCCAGCCTTTAATCTGTGACTTGGGGCTGTCATTATCCATCAGAGGAGACACTCTGTCCCTTCCAATTTCCTCCCTGTGTCCATCTCTCCGATTAGCACCACCCAGGCTTTGAATTCTCCCTCTGCCTCGGCTTGCTTCATTAATATTTAGCGTGCCGACCAATGATTTACACACACAATCTGCCACTCCACATCACTTCTACACCTGGACACATGGGCGTTGACATTCCTCTCTGTCCTAATCTGCTTGCATGTCCTTTATTCCTCTCCTCTGCCTATCCTCTTGTCTTCTGTCCCTGTGTATCCTGTCAACTCTCGTCTCTTTGCACATCCTGCATTCCTCCTTGTACCTAAAACATTCCCAGCATTATTTGCTGAAGGGCAAAGTGTCTGCAAATTATACAACTAAAATGTGCAGCTTGAAGGTCCATGCTTTGACCTTGGAAACAAAAGTTTAACAAAATGAATTCCCAACACAAGGTCCAAATTACTTTTTCACTTTAAGCGTAACTTTTAACTATATCAGTAGTTGTTCAGTTGTCATGGAGATGGTTTAGTTGTTTACATGTTTTCTTATACTACAGTAAAAATGTTGTTATGCTATTATAAATTAAATATAAATGCTATTACTCTATGTGAAAAAAGATGCATGTCTACTGTGCAGCTCAAATGTTATCACAAGGTTGGTGATTCAATCATCCACTTACATTGAAGCACAGTTGCTTTTGAATGTTTGTCAGGTCTTGGATGCCAGCTTGCCCAACATGTATGAATAAACCGATGACTATGGTTTAATAATAAAGCACTTTAAAAAGCACTGTATACTTGAATACAATAAATGATCTGTTTACTGTGCGAAAATATACAGCACAGATTTATGTTGAGTGCTCGTAGTGGTGTGCCCTAATAAAGCAGATGAAAAGTATGGAAAGGTATGGGAGGGTTTTTTCCAATGTATTCCTAATTCTATTTAATAATCCTTTTTTAGACCAGGGACAACAAGGGTTTTACAGCATTAACAGACCAAGGCCCAACTGTGTGTGCTCCAAAGACAAATATTTCTATATTTAAGAGGCATCATTTTCTGTATTGAGATTATTACATATGGTAATGTCATTGAATAAGGAAAAACTGCAGAAGTGTAAGTGCTGAGAAATAAAGCCAGATATGGATTAAAATGTTATTATAAATGAATATCCTGTCTGCAGTGCTCAATATGTAAAATAAAAGTTTTTATTTGTGCATATATCGTGCTCATATTGGCTGAAAAAAATCGATACCGATAAATCAGTTGTACTCTACTTTAAAAAATACTTGTGTGGCGGGCTGTGAGGATGGGTACATCTTCCAAAGTTTCCTGATGTATTGGGGTGAACAAAATCAGGGCATGGCCGGAAAGAAAACAAGTGAGAGTAAGAGGAAAGACAAACTAGAGCGACACAGAAAGATAGAGGTATAAACAGGGTAGCAGAAGAATCTTTGTGGCAATGGAAAGAACTATGAGAGAGTTGTTGGAAAACAAGGGCTAATCAGTTTTCCTGGTCTTCAGGCCTGGTCTGTTGTTTGGTCTGCTGGTCACAGGCAGGACATTTACACTCTGTGTCTCACATAAATCATGTCACATGGCTGAACGAACAGACACTGCCAACATTTTAGCTCCAAGAAAACCCTGCTCATCCGTTCAGCCCAGCCTGCTTTCACACACGCTCAGAGTGTGGTTATACAGTATCTGCACACACATTCTACGCACAGCCATGCAGACATACAGTGTGCTCGCACTGGGTCGTGGTTAGACGTAGATATGAACACAGGAACAGGTGGATGGACTCACACATGTCTCAGTGTGGAGGTGTTCTGTCTGATATCCTCTGCAGATGTCTCACCAACTCTGACAGAATCTCTCTGCCTTCTCTGTCTTTCTCTAACTCTCTCCATATCTTTCCCTCCATCCACAGAGCATCCATCTCTCTTTATCTCAGGCAAACACAAGATTTATTTCATTATTGGGAGAGGGAAGAGTGACACCGAAATTATATATTTTCTGTCAGGTTGTGTTGAACTGAGAGAGGAGGGGGGCGACAAACAAATGGCACCGTCACACTCTCCTGGTTTCTGCGTTGTTGCATTCCCCACCATGCTGGATAGATTATATCTGGCACGTGTTCCGAGTGCTGGAGCTCTCTCCTTTTGATGCCTGTACAAACACGGTGGGCGAGACAACAGTCTCCAAATGCTTTGATGCAATTAGCCAACAGTGTATGAAGCAGAAACCTTTGTAGCTTTTTACACACAGCGTGAAAACAGTGTCAACAGAAAAGGAATGCAGAGATCAGTAGACAGGAGCCGATTCTCTGTCTTGATGCCACTCCGTCTCCTGGGTGTCTGTCACAGGCAGAGTCTGAATCAAACACTACATACGCAGAGTAAAAGACAGAGGAGGGATGAGGGAGGCTCTGATGGGAGTCATGTTGGCCTGTAGTCCCTGGATCGTGAAGGGCAAAATCAGACAAAGGGAGTGTTTGGATTTTGGTAGGAACCTTTAAAAAATGCTCTATTGAATACACAGGAAAGGTCAGCCAGTGACAGGCAGATAGAAGCATAAAGGGAGCGGCCACAAGAGGACTGCAGTTTAAGCGAGCTGTGTTAAGAAATATACGCTTTCATGAACCGACAACTTTTGATAAGATTTAGCTGATTATTCTCTCTGAAGGCGCCAGTATATTAAGTCTTCTATGTAGAGTGTAACAGGGCACTAGAATTATTATTATTATTATTACAAACTTTTTATATGAGTGAGGTCAAGTGGTAAATCGATTTCTCAGGCAGTCTTTATTACAAGCCTCAGGTATGGTCATAAGCTTTGGGAAGTGACTGAAAGAACAACATCCCAGGTACAAGCGGCTGGGAGAGATGACTTCAAATCAATATCACAATTATTTAACCTTGATTTTATGATGTTTTATTTTATGATTCAGTACAGGAGACACAGCTCATACCCTGCAGTGCAGAGTGTTTGCTGCCCTGCACCTTTGGCTCTTTCCTCTTGCTCAGAGTTAGGTGAGCTGAAGGAATTCTTGAACAACCTCACACAGACTGTGGCTTCTCTTGAAAGCCCTCAATCACATAGATTCCATTCTCAAAATAGTTCCTTTATTTGTTAAAGGTGACAGCAAAGAGGTCATTTCTCTAGGGTTTGCCATAATGAAAGGTTTCCCCTCCCACTGCAGTTAGCTCTATCAGTCTGTTGCCACATAACGTAGTCATTGTACGTCTGTAACAATCATCACCAACTAACCACTGCCACTTAAAGGGATAGTTCACAGAAAAAACAATGTATCTACTCACCACGATGCAGATGGAGGGGTGGGTCAAATTCCAAACAATTGAAGTAAATGGTGACCAATTCTTCCAACGTAATAAATGATGTAAAAAATACATAAAATGCCTGCATACTGCTCATGTCATCCAAGTGTTCGTAAGCCCCACCCGAAGCGGTGTCATTTACAACATGTTTTTAGCCTGAATGTCGGATACCGGATGTAGCGATGCTACTGCACACCCTTGGAGCTTGTGTGCAGTGTGTGCATGGGAATGTGGCTCCAGAGGAAGATATCAGAGGACATTAAGACTAGTAACATGGTGAACATGACGCCGTTTAATTTTCAGGTAACGTATCCCTTTAAACTTACCAAGACCAAGAGAAGGTCAATAACTTCAAGGTAAAAAAATATAAACCCACATAAAGTTATGTTGCTCCCTGGCCAGTTGACCTCTGTCCCGGAGGATGACTGTATAGCTGACTGAAAGTTGTTACATAGGTTGAACTCAGCCGGGCACCACTGGGACTCTCCCATCTCGGTTAATTTTTCAGCAATCAACAGAAAAATGCCAGTGGCTACACTGTAGAGATGAACGGAGAAGGAGAAGAAGAAAGGCGAGTTCTAGAAGATGAAGAGAGAGCATGGTGACTGAAAGAGTGAGAGGAAAGAGAGGCAAATGAGGGGATAGAGTCAGAGGGAAAAATAGAGAGAGTGAGAGAGTTAGCAAAAATAAAAGGGAGGGTGAAAAACAGCGGGGCAAGAGTGTTTGGCGAGCTAATTCACAGATATCGACACTGCTTTGATTAGTAACTGGAGGGAACCTTTTAATGAGAGGCATTCTTTAATCAAACCCCAACATAACACAACCCACAAGCTGTTTCTTGTACAGTGGGGGTGAGTGATTTCACCCCTCAGTCTTCTCCCCAGTCAACAGATGACGACCCTGCCGCTTCCTCAAACTGACACAGTAATCACTTGCACAAGTACATTCAGACATTTATCTTGTGGTTTTATTGCTGCAGTTTAAATGCTCCTCTGTAGGTAGCTTAAAGAGCTGTTTATTTATGCTTTACTTGGTCCTATAACATTACATGGTATTATATAGTGGGTCTGTTCCCAATGCCTGGGCAGTGATTATGTCCGCAGTGTGTGTGTGTTAGAATCTCCAGGGGAAAAAGAGCCCTCCAACAGTTGAAGTATGGCTTGTTGTTGTTGGAGAGTAGGGGACCAGGCTATACCTGAGAGGGAGACTACAACACAATACAATAAGGTGTAGGAGGGAGAGAATGACACAGGTGTGGAAAAAAGAAGAAGCCAGACCTTTAGGGACAATCAGTGTAAGGTGCGTGAAGTGTACCATACTATAGGTGGAAATGTGTACCACTGGTCTAGCTCGCAAGCGTTTGTCTCGGTGGTCTCCAGTGCACTCATTAGGAAGCGGGGACAGCATCTTAGAGCCCCTCCCTTCCCAAAAGATAGAAAGCAGCTAATTAGAGGGCTGTCCTCCTCCCTGTCACATCCACATCCCCTCTGGAGCACCACAGCAAACCACTCACTGGTCCAGCTCAGCTTGCAATGTGCAGATTGTACAAGTGGACAGAGGGAGAAGGCCCAATTTATTGTATGGAGTAAAAACAACAATGCTGATTAAATGCTCACTTATTTATCATTACGAGATCATTTTTTATTTGTCATATTAATGCTTTGCTAATGCAGTATTTTTTTAAAGTATAATACTAATGAAAAGTTGAGCTATTTATGGATAATTCAGTTACAGCTGCAGTAGTTGTTTTTGTATTAATAATAGGTCACATAACTATGTCTATTATGTGAGTCACAATAAGAATCTTTACCAAACTGTAGTTGTTCTTAGCTTTAATGTGTTTCTCTGCTCACTCTTTGGTTTTATGACTCACACCTTTACTGTTTTCATTAAATGAACCCACAAACCCAAAATGGAGATGGATAAAGTTTTTCAACTACTGAACAAAGTGGAGTATTAAGCAGGAGTTGGTGAAGACTACAACAGAGCTACAAGGAGAGTAATTATTGCACATAAATCCAACCAAATAAAAGGACAACAGTTTTGTTTATTATTTGCACATGAAAACAGTTGATCTAATAATTATTCCATGTTATACGTAGAACAGTCAAAAATAATGGGATGTCAAAGCACCAGCTCCAAATGAAGCAAACAGTCTGCCTGGAGGCATTTTGTAATAAATTTGTAATGAGTTATGAGTTAGATAAATACGACTATAGTAATTGAGAAATTATACTAGTTCATAATTTCGTTAATTTGACTGAATGTGGCAAAAACTATTTTACTGATATATTCATTAACTCACAAGTTTTTAAATGTTCCTCTACTACTTTAACACTCATTTCCTGACAATGTGGTTTAAAAAGTCATTCTACTTAAATGGTGAACTGGGCCTTTGTCACCATGGTAACAATAATACCAGCTGTAAGAAGCGGCAGGCGCACTAAATTGGTAAACTCAAAGTGCAGGTTGTGAACACAGTTGTGGTACAAAAGCAACTTGGTTATAAATAGATCATAGTTTGGTCTAGGTCCAGTTCATCATTTTTTTCTCCTCTAAGACCTTCTACTACTCTACTACAGTTGCTAGAGGTCACCTAACAATAAAACATAACTAAGGGTTGTAACAAGCTGCTTGCAGAAAACCTATGGGCTCATTTTGTCTGTAGGACATGAGCACAGATGAATAAACCATTGACAGGTTTGTGAATAACATTGTCAAACAAAGACACAAAACTACAAATTCCATTAGTATCACTTTTGTGTGTTTTTGTCTTCCTGGATGATGTGTCCCATGATGACAGCAAAACAAGGGGGAAACAATCTGTGTGAGTATGATCCCTCTCCATGGCACACTCTTACTAATGTGCGCTGTGTAGAGACATTTATAGGGAAGTAAAATAGCTGGTGTTAGCAGATGGATTGTAAGGTTTATTGGGAGACAATTATATCTGCATCTTCCTGCTCCCTAAATTCATTGAAGAAAAAAAAATCCTCAACTTTCAATCTTCATTTTTTCATCTCTTATTATATTGAAAAATGATTTATAACTTGTAAGTTATAGAAATTCAATAAAATATTGTTAAACTTTGAAAAAAAAAAAACTTGAGTTGGTTTTCAAAAGCAGTTCATGAAGCAGCAAGGTTGATGTGTTTGATTCTGCATTAAAACGCCATTTATTTTCTTAATCTTAGAAAATGTCAGGGTCATAAAGGATGAACAACAGAAGAAAACTTCAATTTCTTTAAATTCCGCTCTTTCCTTTTCTCTTTCCTTCCTACTTGATCGTGCTTGTTTCATCTGGAACATCTGTTTACTTCTAAAACATTGAACTAACAAGGAAAGAAGACAGATTGATTCTGCTTTGAAATTTTGGTCAATACAGTGGCTCTGTGTTAGGATATTTGATTGGGTCTCAATGCACTCGCCTCTCTATCGCTTCGATTCCAAAAATGACTACACTCGAGGGAGGAGTGTGTGTGTGTGTGTGTGTGTGTGTGTGTGTGTGTGTGTGTTGGGGTTAGTCGTAGTGCTACTGCTGTTTTCATTGATTGTGACACTAAACCGCACATTTACCACAGCACATCTTACACGTCTTCCTCTCCCTCCCCGATGCCAATGAATCAAAAGCTGCAGCGGGAAGAAAGCAGCGCTCGTTAGCTGTGCTTTCCAGGGAACCTCTCCCTCAAACATCTGACAGCCTCGCTCTGATCGATAGCTGTCTTTCTGCGCTGTGTCTGCCTTCGCTGAGGCTTGTGACTAAGCTAAGCGTTGCAGTGCTTCACCATAGATGGACTGAATTACTCGCGCCGCAGGGATGCTAGACTTTGAGCAACAACTGAAACCATCTGATATGTTTATTCTTATATATTTTTAAGGAGCTGTCAGCTCCTCTTAGTACTTCTGTCAAGATGTTATAAAAGTTTAGAAACACACAGTAGGGGAGACATAAAGTGCATTGAGAAAGTATTAGGACAGAGACGTATGTTTTGTTGTATTGGCTCTACTGACTCCAGAGCACTGTGTACAATGAATCAATGAGGCAGAGAGAGCTCAACACACTGCAACTTAAGAAAACACATGGAAACATCTCCATCAGTTTGACAGCACATGTTTTACAACAACACTAATGGCAACTGAGACAAATGCACCGCAAATACACACAACACAACCAAATACAGAAAGCACTACAGTAGCACTCCAGCTAGAACATGTTTGTTACCTCTGTCTGACAGGGGGGTTATTTTCAGCCCTCTCCATGTGTTTGTTGGTTTGATGGCTGATAACAACAATATACAGTAGAAGTCAGAGTGAACTGACTGCATGAATCACAGAGACTGAAGTCTATAGTTTGTCTCTCCACAGAGTTTAGTTACCTCAAGGTCATTCACAAAATAAGAGGCCCACACTTCTTCTAAGGCATCATTCAATGTCTGAAGAGGCAGGACGAGGGATGTCCTGCTTTTTATTTTCTTGCTAGTTCTGGTCCACAAAGACAATCACATCTCCAACTCAGACATAATGTGCTTTTTTTCAGGCATCTAGTTTCAGTATTTTTACAACTATTTTGAGTTAGCTACAAATCAAAACCCTGGTTGTTTTTACATTTTACATGCTTGTATGCTCAACTCTTTCAAAAATGACTTCAGGATACATATATTTTTAAAACATCATATCTGTATCTCCATTTGTCCCATAATCTACTTATAAAGGTTAATTCCCTTTTTCCAATTTGTATTTGTGTATTTTAATTATCATTTAACACATTTTAAGTATATTGAGCTATTTATGTTGTAGAAGTTGGCACATATTGTTCACTTAACATACCCTTATGTCACCACGCGGTTTTTGTGCATGTTTTTTTAGTTTTATAGAAATCTTAAGATCCGGAAGTGCAGGTTAAATAATAAAATATAATAAACAGGCGACGAGTAGTCAATGGCTAGGATTCGTCTATGACAGTGTACACGACAACAGCGTCATGACAACAAATTCTGGAGTTCGGGGTTCTGCATAGTCGAGCTTCACTGAAGACATGAGTCATTGGTTCAGTCACTCACCAAACGCACAAGGGTATAAATGACAAAATCAGTAATATTCTCCTCTTGTAATCCCTTTACCACAAAAACTATAATAATAAAGAGTGCTGAGGGGTAGAGTATAACAAAGGGAGTTTTATCTAGCTTGTAAGGTTCAGAAAATCTTTGCTGAGTAAGGTCAAAGATTTTCTTTCCTTTTGACTTCCAAACAGTGGCCTGGAGGAAGGAGAGAGGGAATTCCTCAGGGTGCCTCTCATGCTCGTGTCCTGCTGAGCTGGCCTTGGTCAGACTCCTTCTGGGCACTGGTCTAAATGAGCTGTGGCTTTCTGTGAAGCCCCTGCTTAATATGCTCCTGACAGAGACAGTGAAGGAGAGACACCGAGAGAACAGAAGAGAGGAAAGGGAAAATGGAGGGGGCACATCAAGATGATAAAAAGGACGATGAGAGAGAGAGACCGAAAGTGAATAATAAAGTTAAAGAAGGGATCAATGAATGAAGGAGCAGGAGGGAATGGGGTGAAATATTCTAAAAGCTGTGTGTGTTCATGGAAAAGAGAGAAATAAACATGCCCTCATGCAAAGACTTGAGGTAGGCAGCGACAAAGAAGAAAAAGAAAGACGCAGGAGATATGAAGAAGAGAGTGAAAGAGGGAGAATAAGAGTGAACTTCAAGGTCTATATTGAGTTGACGGTGGCAGCGCCAGTGGACCTGAGCAGAATAGCCTTGGCTTCGCCTCCTTGGCCAATTAATGTGAAGCTGTCTGGGTCCAGGGAAGCTATTAGACTCTGGAAGAGAAAAACACATTAAAAAAGAACGGAAAGAAAGTTCACTGCTGCTTCCCCACAGTGGTGCCTGTATGTAAAGCCCCTTGTTTTTCTTGACTGAATAATAGTCTTCACCCCCCCACACACGCTCCCTCCCTCCCTCTCAAAGCCCCAGGATGTGGGCAGAACATCTCTGCTTTATTAACTATCTCACTAGAGACAGGACACGCTCGCCGACAAGCAGCAGCCTTTATTAAAGATGCCGCCAAGTGGAAAGGAGTGAGCATTGAGATTCAAATTGAGGGAGACAAGAAAACAGTGTGTGGCCATAGCTTTAGTTAGTTAGATGAGAGGGAGAATTTGTAGTGATGCTAATCAAACAAACAACTGTTTTTCTTCTTGTTTATTAAGCAGTGCCTGTACTCAAAAGAGCACACACACAAACAGAAAGAAGTGTGCACCAACTACACAGGATAATTGGGCATGTAGGTGTTTGCATGCATATAGACAAACGTGTGTGTGCATGTGCAAACAGATCCACGAGTAAATATGCATATATGCACACATACAAAGACCACGTGGACACAGATGTCTCTGGAATCTGTCAGTCAAGTGTTTTCCCCGGAAAGTATTTATAATTAAAGCAGAGAAAAAAAAACAAGCTCCATGAAATGGAGAGGATATAAACAGAATCTCCATAATGTTATTCCAATAAGCATAATGAAAGTGAACTATTCTGTTACAGCAGGGCGTTTGTAAGAGAATTAGGTTTCAACAGGTTTAATTTAAAGTATTAGCTAAAAGGTATGAACCAACATAATGCATGTATATGCACATATTAAATAGGCAGTTTAACACACTTCTCTACATCATGTATTGTTACCAAAGGATTGTATTATAAATGTTAAGATGATCAGGTTGTTTTCAGCTTCTGGGGATATTTGTTCATCTTCCCTGAATCAACGCACAGATCACAGGAATAAAACATGTCTTAGGTTCTCTCGTCATTGACACTATGGTGCATTGGCTTCCTCCACGTAGCAAACTCTGGCCCAAGCAGTGAGGGACATTTGGTATTTGATATATGCAGAGGGTCTTAAGTCTGAGACACCCCAATATGAATTTTAACAGTATGAAATAATTCAGTTGTATTACCCATTAGTTATGGAGGAAATCTGTACTTTGATTGGATCCAAATCAGCTTGGGGTGGCACTATTGCTCTAAAATGTCCCGTGAGTAATTGAGTAATTGACTGTGCTTAACAATATATAAACAGATCCAGCTATTACTGTGGGTAGAAATGATAATTTCTGTTGTGTTGGTGTATGAAGACGAAATTCTACGTTTCTTCTGAAAAATGTTGCTGAGAAATCTTTCAAGTCCTGCTTTGCACAACCATAGACTGTTAATAAAGATAGACGAGTCTCCACTCCCCAGGAATGAAGCCAACATATCCCAGATACAAACGCTGCCATTTGATAAACGCACTCGAGCAATCGAGAGTCAATCTCAGCTGTCAGTCAGGAAGCTTCACTTAATTTTTATAATGTCAAATAACTACTTAAAACCAAACTTACTGAAAAAATGACACTTAAACACACATCACTTGGATAAAATGAAAATTATGAAAATGTATGTGAATTATATGACTCTTTACTTCCATGTCCTATTCACTTACATGGAGGAGGCAGGGCTTCACAGGGAGTTGTCATGTTGTCCCTCTTCATGTACAGTATGTGGGCAAAACATTACCAGAGGTTTCTTTTGCACAAGAATCCAACAAAACACAAAACACAAACCACAGTTGGTCTCTAAGGGTTTATCTCTCATTGACTGTGCCCCCACTAAACCTCAATGACCTCCCCCACTCTCCACTCTGCTGACACCAAGAGACTTTGGGTTAGAAGTATTCTTCTTGGCCTTAGTCTATGGATGTCAGCTACATGCTATTTAAGTAGCTATGGTGTAAGAAATGTGTCAGGTGTAGTTAGGTGAGGCAAAAATAATCCAACAATATACATTTATGGATAGAGGCTTTAAAGAAAGGACTTGAATGCAATAGTAATTCATAATAATGCAGTAAAAAGTGTAATTGGGAGATGACCTGAGTGGCTTTCTTTCCACAGTAATTCATACATTTGAGATACTGGTTCATACATAATCATGCTTTGTTCCAATTTATTCTGTCTGATAAAGCAGGAATGCAGTATATCCACATCTCACATTTCAAAGTGGATTGGCTCAGCCACTCTCTTCTGATCACATCTTATTCTCCCTCTGTCGACCTGATCCTCCCTGTTATGCTGCCGGTATAAAGCCGTCGCCTGCTGCTGCTTCTCAAAATCGTCTTTAAAAAAAAAACTGTAATGTGTCTGTGGCGCTCAAATACACATTCTCATGCATACATACATGCACGCTGGCTTCACACTAGATTCTGGTCTTATCTGGTCAAGTGTGTTAACTGCGGCAGTACACCTTGAGCTCTGCCTGCAGGGGCCCGGTATTTTGCTGAGGGATTATTTGACAAATCTGTGCCTCAGGTATACTATTTCCTATTGGAGAGCACATGGGAGACCAGTGTCTCGTGTGTTATCCATGATGGTCTTTTCATTTTGTGCTCAGTCATTTAATCTTTCAATCTCTGCAAATTCATTTCACACAGACTGATATATCCGCAAAAGCAAGAAAGAGATAATGAAATATCTAGAAATATGTAGGCCCACAATTGTTCCAGAATTCAAATGACACAGCAATAGACTCACCTTGCACTTACTAGATGTCTAAATAAGGTCATTACGTCTGCCCAGGAAGTTATACTTTTGTCTATGTTTGTTTGTAAGTTAGCAGGATTATACAACTACTCCACCAATTTCCATGAAATGTGTGGGGCATGAAAAAAAGACGAATCCATTCAATTTTGGTCAAAACTATTTGA
Source organism: Paralichthys olivaceus (assembly GCF_024713975.1). Lineage (NCBI taxonomy): Eukaryota > Metazoa > Chordata > Actinopteri > Pleuronectiformes > Paralichthyidae > Paralichthys > Paralichthys olivaceus. The sequence goes on from NC_091093.1 coordinate 12,576,936, forward strand.
TTGAGAAAAGCAATGAAAATGTTAAAAAAAAATTCCCTGAGAATAATTCAAGGATTTTGATTTTGATGATGTTACAAAAAAAATCTAGTAAATGTATATGGTATGGTAGAAGGGGACTTTAGGGCCGACGGACATGTGCCCTCCACTCAGTGTATATCTGAGCTCTCATATGAGATAAGTATTTGTGCAACCAGATGATTCTTATCTCATTTTATGTGTCAGACACGATCACAACTACACTCTCACAATTAAAACTTCTTTTAAAAAATGTTCCAGTCAGTTAAGATTCAGAGAACTTATAGACTTACACACTGCAAATTGTGTCGAATTGAGATTTGACATGACCTCGCCCTGAAAGACTGATATAATGATATAATGACCAATGAACTGAGTGGTGACCTCATTGTTAGCATCTGAAATCAATTAGGACCTATGTCTCATTTTATTAGAAGAGATATTCTGACACTTTGGTGTTATGGAAAGGAGGAACAAGGTGCACGCACACGCACACACACAAACACACACACACGTACACACACTTCTTTCCTCGATTACATTTCATTTCAATTATTTTCTTTATTTATTTTATTCTTGTAGTGTATATATATATATATATATATACTTATAATGCAAGTGCTATAATACAAGAATTTATGTAATAATAATAATTATAAAGTTTTAGTCAACACAATTTTTTTTACAAAGATGCATTTCTACTAGAATTATGAAGTAGTATGTACTTTTTAAGAAAAGTATAATCTATGCAGTGGTACATATCAGAATCAGAAATACTTTATTGATCCCAGGGGGAAATTGTTTGTTACAATTGCTCCATGCAAGAGTAGAAATATAAGCATATGAAGATTAAAAAATAAATATAAAATAAAATATGAAAAATATACAATATGTGTGTTCTGTACATTGAGTATTTAGTGCAAGCATGGATATGTGGGGATATTGCTGGCATTGTAATGAGTCCAGTCTGTTGACTCAGCGTGTCTCTCAGAGGGAGGAGTTGTATAGTTGAATGGCCACAGGCAGGAATGACTTCCTGTGGCGCTCTGTGGTGCATTTTGGTGGTCTCAGTCTTGCACTGGATGTGCTCCTGTGCTTGACCAGCATGTCATGGAGAGGGTGGGAGACATTGTCCAGTATGGCATCCTCCTATCTGATACCGCTGTCAGACAGTCCAGCTCCTCCTCCTTAGTCATGGTGAAGGACCTCAGTCTCCTCTGGAAATAGAGTAGGCGAACTGGAGGGGATCCAAGTGTGGCCTGACCATAGGCCTGAGCTGCTCCAGGACGAATCTCTCCAGGGTCTTTATGATGTCGGACGTCAGCATCACCAGTCCGTAGTCCTTGGAGCCACTGGTACGGTGCGGCTTCGGCACAGGAACGAGGCAGGATGTCTTCCAATATTCACTATACCACTAATATTAAGTATGTAATCAAGTTAAAATATCAAAAAATATATATATTTCTCACTGTGCTGTGACTGCATATTCATTGCCATTGAGCAACAGAATAGAAAGGCTTGATTAGATATGTTGACAGACAGGTATTTTTCTATGGTATCTGTTGATAGAGTTTTTAATAGCACTGCCATGGAAGGAAAAAAACAATATGAGATGATGGATGTGACTTATTGCTTGGGAAATGAAGAAGAAATAAATTGTGCTTTTCATCGAGGTTTTTGTTTTTATGGGCTGCTTTGTCAATACAGCAGAGAGTGTAAGAAAGAATGTTCGGCATCAGAGCTCTGAACGGAGGATGTGAGAGCTCAATGCTTTTTTAAAAAACGCAAACAAACACAAGCATCTTCATCTATTTCACTATACATGTACAGCAAAGACACACAACTACCCATCAGTGGTGATGGGAAATACAATACAATTTTCTTTTTTGTTTTCGTTTTTCGCTTAATGCTTAATAACATTGTGATTGGATGTATTTGAGTGTCCCAGTTGGTTTCATTTCTTACCTTGTCATCTTTGTTACTTGCAGCCTGGGTCTGTATATGTGCAGTAATGAGCAGTGTACTTCTGGGGACATTTAACAGCTACAAAATAGATCTAAACCATAAAGATTTCAGTAATAGATCGTACTATACAATCAAACACAGCAGTAATAATAACTCAATAAAATAATACAACACTCTGACAAGGACTTGAGTCTCCTGCATGATTGGTAATGGAAAGGCATTATCCATATTGAGTGACAGAATGAATGCCCTCATTCTAAATATAGCTTTTAGCAACTCAGCCGATTTGTGTAACACTTGCCTCTTTTATTCAGGACAAGTAAGTACTAACACTCAAAGCCCAAAAGCCTGTTTTCCATTTATCCGTGCCATCCGTTTGAATGTGTGTTCAAGTTTTGGGAGACTGCACATTAAAAAAAGGGCCAATACCAACAAGAAATAAGACTATATTTGCTTTCGATTGAGCTCCAGCACAGAGCTGCCCAGATGGCCCGATGAGAAAAAAGTCTGGTAGTTGCATCTGGAGCCAGTAGGCCAGATGGAGAGTGGTGCAAATATGGGTTGAGTCATAAAAAGAAAAAGACGTGGAAGAAGAAGAAGTGAAGGACAGACATGACACCTTTTCTCAATAGTTGTATGTGTTTTGCTTTTGCCATATTGTTTGATGATGAAACTTGGCCATTTGAGGCCAAGGGCTCACTCAACTCTGATCCAGACTCATTAGATAAAAGATTCCTGCATTTCTCTATCAATACAGACTTATTTTGTATTATGCTTCCATTTACATTTTGCTAACTTGCAACATTTAGTAGAGCTGTTTCTCTTTATATTTGGACAATTACCAAGCATTGCTTATTGGTTTGAATAGGGAAACCCTGAACAGAGTACAAGATACTATAATACTAATAATCAAGCCACAACACAAGGAAAATCTAGGGTAGTAGCTAACACATTAGAGATGTATGTTCACATCTCTACCTCCTGCCACTTGAAAACCTGTACAGGGCCATGTTGTGTCAATCTCTATCCCTTCTATATCCAGCAGAGATTACTATCAAACTCTCAGCATTACTGGGGAGGATGCAACACAGCAAAACAGCTACTTTGTATTGGAGCTGTGAGATAAGAGGGTCACTATTCATCTGTCCAGGCTCTGTGGCTGACTGTGACAACCAGCCGGGTCTGGTTCTGAGGATGAAGTGGTTTTAAAAGCACACATAAAATTATAGAGAGAAGAAATGTAATAAAGGAGATTTAACCAATTTTGTGGCAGTGGAGAGGGTTACTAACATGTTGAATCACATCAGGTCTAAAGGTCTCTGGAGGGGAGGAGACTTTATGTTGCCTATCGATAATACAGTAAAATACTTCGCAGTGAGTGTGATCGAGACTTAAACACCTACTTCTGTAGTTTTAAACACACTGGCCATATTGGAGAGAGAGAGAGAGGGAGGAAACTCTGCTCCTGGATGAAAAAAACTATTGAACAGATTAATCATGGAACCTGGTGGAAGGAGGTGGTATGGGTCAGGGAGGAACCTATTACATGTTGGTGCAGATCCAAATAAATATCTAGATCTGGTCAATTTAAATATGGTTTAAACAAGGGGGCTGTTGGGCATTGATGAAAGTATGTGCTAGTTTTGTCATGTTTGTTTCAGTCAGTCATAACACAATACACAAAACACAGCACAGAGGATGTGAACAAGCAGCATGCTCTCGTTCTCCAGGGATCACTCTACCGTAACCAGTGTTTTTCTATACCACGGCCTAAAAAAAAAGGTCACGGCCTGACTCGATGCTTTACACGCCGACAGTAATTCTTCCTGGAGCGTGGTGCAACACCAGCTAGCCCACAAGCTAATTAATCCAACCTGCCTTACAGCTACTCATCAAGCACTTCATCAGCACCGGTCAGTAGCTGCGGTAAAGGGTCAGCGCTTCTCAAACGACCAGGGTGCTGAAGCGTGAACAAACCGCAGTAAAGGCAATTGCAAGCAAAGGCAGAGGTGTCTCGTACACACACACAGTCTCCTGTAGTTATAGAGTAGATAGCACTTTTGGGAGGATTGAATAATCTATGCTTCATGTAGTTATTCCTCTTTCCTTCAAGTGCATTTTGTTCCTTGTCTTGTCCATCATAAAATCAAGGAGGACATTTAAACTGATGCCATTCGAAGTGGCACTACTGTTGTAAATTTTAAGTGCATTTCTCATGTCCTCCCTTGTTTTCTTTCCCCTGTAAATTTCCAGTTCACAAACTCAGACTCACTACGGTAAACAATATACGGCTCAGGGTCAATTTTACATTGAACCCTGTGGTCAAAACCATTGGATAGATTAGTGCTCTCATTTCTACAGGCTTAGACGAGGCAGCCTTCAATGATCAGTCACGGATCATCCATATCCATCTAGATCACAAGCTGTATCTTGGCTCAAACTCAATGTGCTAGAGGGCAATCAATTAAACACTTATAATTAATTGATTCAGTCTTAAATGCGGTGAGGAGTTCAAGTCCTTGCTTGATTAAATATGTACAGCTCACTGTAGTGTGTCTTTTTATGTAACATTATACACGGATGCCATGAAAGTGGAATAGAAATTGTCAGTTGAAATGATAAAATAGTGTAGTTGCTTGTTAACCTTTGGTAAAGGCACAGCCACAAAAAAAAGATGGTGAATAGGGTTAAATTATAAACGTTACATTCTTTGGTTCTAAAGTATTTCTGTATTTTAAAAAAAATGCAAGAAGGAACCAATAAATTAGGATGAAATATCTCACCAGGTGTGTTTGGTTTAAGAGGCTATTGAGGCTACCGCAGTAGATGCACCGTGATGAGGATAGATGACCCCGCGGGAAACAAGCTCAGGGATTATTGCAGGTGGTACTTTTCTGTGTCTTGCTTTTTGTGGCCTTATCGATTGTTGTCTCATTCCAGCACCTGTGAGAGCTCCATTAGGCAGTTTAGTCATTTAGAGTTACAAGGAATTGTTTCTTATTCAGTTTTATGGTCTTTGAATTATATTTCCGATGCCTAAAATGTGATTTTACTTCATTTACAAAAATAAATACATATGATCCATGTATAAAATTCAAATGTTAGCAGTGGTTAGATGAATATACAAACAGTACCTATCTTCCAAAAAATTCTAAAAACATTCATATTAAACAGATCAGTTTGCCTATAATAAAGGCTACAGCATAATCCAATGTAGTATTGAATGTTTTTGAGAAGAGTAGCCACTCAAAGAACTTCTTTATTCTTCTCTGGGTACTAAATCGACACACAAACACACGCACACAAGCTGACGGGGCATTATACAGCCCAGGGTACCTGGCCTTCTATGGGAAACCATTATGCAGGATTTCTGCCTCCTGCTGAATGCAGGTGGGATGTGGGACCTACTTATTACAGCCCAGATGTGCCTGTAATCCATCACTGTCTCCCCTGCCCCCATCGTACTCCGGAGGATGTCTGGAGCATGGCCCCCAAGTGTGTGCACGTGTATGTGAATGCATGCTTATATGTTCATCTGTCCATCATTTTTCCTTATTTATGTCTGTAATCTTGTAATCTGTTGTCCTCTCTCATGCACATGTATATATGGATGTGCATTTCTGTGTGTGTGTTGTTTCGTTATTCTACAGTCTTTTTTTCCTTCTTCACCATCTTTCTCTTACCAAATCAGTGCTTTATAAAATATTAATTAAAGTCATTAAGGAGCCCTATTAGGTATTGTACATATATTAATGATAGCCGTTCATATTGAGCAACTTTAGTCCACCTATTTTTGCCAGGCTCTATAAAATTAGGTGAATCATTCATGTCGGTGTTGCCGACATGAATAAAACAGCCTCAGTCTGTATAACTGTGGTACAGTGTGGTAGTGGTGGAGCACTCATTATTCCTGCTGCTCATTAATTACTCATTATACTGTTTGTGTCACACTTCTTCTACTACAAAAACAATGTTTGATTTGGTTTCTGCGTAGACCCCTTGTTGCCAAAATAAGTATTCTGCTGTACCGCTATGAACACTGGACAAACAAACCTGTGACCTTAATAAATCCACAGCTGTGGAGATAAATTTAGCAGCATTTGAGACTCATATGTGCTGACAGTTTTGCATCAGTATTATCAGGTTTCACTGTATATGAATGGACCTTACTTCCTCCTCCCTCATCGATTTGGTTTCTCAAAGCCATAAACCTGCCTTCAGATGCCACTCGTCTGTCTCAATGCTGCTAAGCACAACAGGCAATTAGAGCATCAAGTTAACGCTGCTTTTATACCCCGGTATAGTCCCTCCAGCAGAAGCCTCTGGAGAGTTAATAGTGCGGAGGGCAGTTTGTGCGATTGTTGTCTGAGTGCGTCTACTGCTCCCACACAATTCCCCTCATTGTGACACACTTACAACAAGGGCTTAATTAAAAGACCATTTACAGCAATCTTTGCCTCAAGCTGGTGATCAAGTTGCCTCATGTCTTATGATGGCGCTCTGATAGCTGCACAGCCACATAAATGCTGAGCAGCACGGCAGACTATTGAGCTTTCTATTTTCTCAGAACACAAAGCAATTAAGCCCTCGCTAGATTCCTTCCTTAACAAAGAGCTTTGCTTTACTTTGTTGGTTTACATTGTCCTTAACTCCACTAAGCAAGGCTTCTACATACTCCAGTCCTAATCAATACTCAGATGTAGCAATAGATTGCCTACTGCTTCTGCCCACACTAATGAAGTAGTTGAGCTGAAGAGAAGCAGGGATCAATTTCATCATGTTCCCACTAAATCCTTTAGTTCACTGATATTCCAGTGTTAACCTGGCGAGGGCGTGTGTTCCCCATCTGATGAAGGCGCTGTGTGAAAGATGTAGCCGTGCTTTGTCGATACAGAATGATTTTTCCGCCTCAATAACATAATATGTACACACGGTCTTCCGACTCCAGCCCCTCTGACCCTAGCTGTCTCAAGTGCTGCAATAATTGCCCGATCAATACACCCTATGTCAATAGCATCATGCCAAGAAAGCAGGAAGCAAAAACAAGAAACAGACACAATTTGCCGCCGCCGCTGCTCCCCCGTGGGTCTCATCTGTCACCGAATCAATACAAACGATGACACCGGATGACAACGGACGGGGTGATATCATCTTTCATCTTAAGCCACAGAAGGAGCAGGAGTCTATGATATGTGGCTGCTATAGTGGACTGCTGTTACCGATTCTGCCACCATTCCTCAATTCTGTCCTGTTAACCAGCGGCAGAGCAAGCCAGGAGACCTTGGAGGAAAAAGCTCTGAAAGCACTGTGGGCAGCAGATTGAGTCTCTGGTGGGAAGAGTTAAACGAAGCAGCATTGGTGTTGGAAAAAAAAATCGGCATCTTCAAATCATTCTATCACAGATTATAAGAGATAAAAAGATACAAGTCCACCTACAAATAGGCAAAACAAATAGATGAATGTAAACATGAATAGATTACACTTGTATTGATGGTTTGGTGTGAGAGCAACACACATCCAGCAGCTTTAATGTCAGCTATCAGACAAAAGCTGCACATTATGATCACAGTATATGATCACAGTGTGGTTCAGGGAGAACCCTTAAAATGTTGGTGTAGATTTGGATCAGAGGGCGGGTCCAATAATTGTTTTTACTTTCAATGTAAGAATTTTTGACATTTTTGTTGATTTCTCAGAGAATGATTAATATTTTAGGGGACTGATAGTGTTATTATTCGAGTGTTAAAAATGTCAAAACCAGCAACAAAATCACATCTGTGCAGCAGGACACAGTGCAAGTGTCTACTCTGGTGATCGATAGCTGGAGCTGGAGCTGACGACGGCTTTTTGTTTGTTCTTTGAGCTGAGTTTGACCAGGATGTGCAACAGAAAAGACCACACATATACAGTAGCTGTTATGTCTACTGATGCTTTTGTAGGTTGCAGCCTTTCAGATGCATCTCAGCAGGCTTTGCCATTATATAGCAGATGCGGAGGGAATCCCTTGTCTACCTTAATCTTCACCATCTTGCACAGTCAGCACTTTCAACAGATGAGAGCAATCCAGTATACCACTGAAAAGAAAGAAATGCAGAGAGGAGAATAAAGAATGGAAAAAAAGCAGAGAGACAGAGAGAGAGAGAGAGAGAGAGAGAGAGAGAGAGAGAGAGAGAGAGAGAGAACCACTGCAACCTTCTCTTTCATTGCTCTCAAATTACCTTCTCATTCACTGAAGCTTCATTTAGCTAAAACACCACTGGTGCATATGCTGTGATTGCAACACCGTTGGGAAATTGTTATCTGGATGAAAAAAGGAATCACATTAGTGACTCTGCTTTCTCGGCCTCAGAGGGAGAGGGAGATGAACAGACTTGTTTGTTCCTGGATGAGTTCAATGGATAATAGACAGAGAGAAACATTCTATTTGTCATACAGTCGTTGGTCGAATGACTGGCCACCTGATGGATTGACTGGTTGGTTGATTGGCTGGTTGACTGGTTTTGTTTTGACATGCTCATGTCCGCCTGATATTCCCAGGGTGAGGATCCCATCTCTGCAACCAACATGTCCTGAAGAGCACAGCTTCATCTTCGCAGTTTAGTGTGTAATAAAATATGAGGTGAGAACTGAGGTGTCTTCATCAAATCAGCTGCACTGAATAATACTCATTCAAACAACATGACACCCATTAACAACAGAGGCATTTGGGAGACATTGTTTTATTGTGAAAGAACCATTGATTGATGATTGATTGATTGAAGTGTTATAAAAACAGCTGAATTGTTGGATTATTTTATTTTGCAACAAGTAGATATTATCACATTTTTATAAAAATATAACTGCTCATAACTATCTTTGCAAACCTTTTAGGTTTACTTTGGAACTAACAACCCACTGACTAAATAGCTGTGGACTAAAATGTCTGAACAGACTATACACCATATGTTAAGATTTTGTTTACATTTACATCATTATTACTCAGTTCCAACTTCTGATATTTTGTTTGTGGCCACAACTTCATGAGACGTACAAATGATGCAAGTACCAAAGTTCCCTTTGCTTCTGTGATTGCAACAAATTGTCTACACATAAGGTGTACTCCAATTAGGTACCAACTTCAGTTACTATTCAGTGACGTAACCTAATTGCAAAACTCAACAAATAACCAGGGCTAACATCATTAACATCAAAGCTTCCACAAAAACTCCAAACACTTGGCTCCTTACTGAAGTCAACTTGAAAGCACCAGGACATCAGGGGAAGATTATGGTGTAATTACTCAATGATGTAACAGAAACTGTCATTAGAAGAGTGTCCTCTGTTGTCTTATCTCCTCCAGTTGCTCCTGTTGCAGAAAACACATTTCAAAGCTGTTAGATCAGCTTTCACTAACTCGCCTGTTGACACCCAGACCGACTGCATCATAAACTCTGCTCCATTCAAAACTTATTTAATTCAGGTGGAGAACAAAATGATTGTACCTAAACGACACAAATGTCCATCTACATCTGTTGATACAGTCGGAGAAAATCACCCCAATCAGTGCTGTTTATTTCCGTGGCGTAGAGCACATTTGTAGAAATGTGAGCATGCAAAAGTTAAGTTATGGCTCTTTGAATGTTTCTATGGTGACAAGTTTACATACATGTGTTATTCTGACTTTATGTTTCATCATGTTGAGATGCATTATGTTATGTGGCCTTCTGCAGTAGGTTGTAATAAGTTTGGAATGAAGCCCTACAGGTGAATAGACATTGAAAATAAACCTTTTCGGCTAGCTTGGATTGTTCAGATTTCGTATGCTGGCTTTGTAATCTTTGCACGTGCATCACAAGTAAGGAAAGTGATACAAGAGCGAATGATGAATGAAACATTTTTTTGGCTTAATTTATTTTTAACCACTTAACAGTTGCTTGGTAGGAAGGTCATTTAATTCATTATGCAGCTTCTAGCAGCAACCAGCAATGTCTTGTTGGTGGGATGTGGACTGTTTTCTTACCTCTTTCTGAATACATGAATTTTTAATAAACACCTAAAATTTCAATTTCACATTTTAACCAATCCATTTGTTTTTTGGGGCTTTCTTATATGACAAAACTTTTAGTAATGATTGGATCAAGGGTTTAAGAGAATGACATGAATTTCAATCATATTTAGCAATCAAAAACATATTTTACTCAATCAAATGCAAATCAATTTATAACTCTAATCTGATGTGATTTTCTGGATTTTTAAAAAAAATTCTGTCTCTCACTGTTACTGTGAGACCTACCATTACAATCATAGAACATTCATTTGTTTGTCAGTGGGCACACTTACAAAAACGGCAAGGGATCAAATACTAATTTCCTTCACTCTAATTGTAGTGATGATGAACATGAACGTCATGTCGTGACTCCCTTCTCATGAGCTTAACAAGCCCTTCCTGTCTAATGGTTCAAAATAAGAGCCTTGTGCCTTGAAAAGAAGAGTTTCTGTACACTAAATCGCTTCGGAATCTCAACACAGCTTCGAAATGTCGGTATCCCTACTCTGGTCCCGAACAATAATTTTCTTCAAAATATGATAATTTCAATCTTCAACATTTCAACAGTGTGTGTGTGTGTGTGCTGTTGTGAGGTGCTTACTAATCTGTATTTGTTCTGTAACTATTGATGTTTTTGGGCTGGACTCCAACAGTGGAGCCAGCTCTATAAACGCTGGGCCTGGGGTTCCCAGTAACAGTGTGGTTCAGAAGAGCGCTGGCTGTTTGATCCCATTGATCTCCTCTTGCTGGTTCAGAGATGTTGAGCCAGCAAGACATCAGGTGTGTAGTCTCACACACGAAGGAACACATACACACACACACACACACACACACACACACACACACACACACACACAGATATATTGCTGATGTACTGCACTGATTTTCAATAATCAATACAGGTTACTCAGTGACAAATCTTTAAGATGCTGTCCACCCATCAAGTGTTTAAATGTCTTGTTCCCAAACCAGATGGGACATGTAGTAGCCTACATTGTGTTCTGCCCCAGGTCCTCCTCCATGATAAAATGCGTCCAGGAGGAGACCATGACTTGAAGCCTGAAGCATCTGAATCAGCTCCTTACAGAGTGAAAAGTTGTTGTTCCATATTAAGGTATTTGGCCCATCCCTAAGGTTGAGCCCAGACACACTGTAAAGAAGGCAAATCTCTGCTGCTTGTATTTCTGGTCTGTTTTTTTGTCTCTACCCAGAGTTCATAGCCACTGTTGAGGGTTGAACACACTGTTGATCAACTGGTTAACTGTTCACAGGAAAACCAGTAAATGGGGAACAGGCTAGTCCACCAAGGAGCAAGGAGTTTCCATGTCCATGATCAAGAGGAGACTTCATGACCACAACTGCAGACGATTCACTAAAATATTCAACACCCCCAGAAAAAACAAACAATCATGAGAAAGTGAAAAAATATCCTGGATCAGACCTTTAATCTGTTGAACATGGATGTATATCTGTTTATATCTCTTGCATGTGTGGCTGCCAATTGCCCACTGGCATTTAGTGATGATTTCACTTGTGACTGAAACAACAGGAATAATGCAGTGGTATAATTCTGTTCAGTCAGATGCATCAAAATACACTGGATGATGTTTTTACCTTTGTGATCCATGCGTCAAGTCCAGAGGAGGATATCAGAGGGGTTGAAGATTTTGTTGAATCTTCTTGAAGATTAATTTTGTACCACATAAATGTCCGTATTTTGAATGTTTTAATGGCTGCATCTCAAAAAAGTTCTCGATTTCATGTGCAGCCAACTCAAACTACATCGGGTTTGGCACTTTGATGTAGCATCCTTTTTTTTTATTTCAAATTAAATGTTCTGAAGCTTTTTTAACCAGCAAAGCCTCACATTTCCTTAAATCCTTAAATAAAATTGTGCCGAAATTAAGTCTAGTTTTAGATATCATCACCTCTCTCTCGTATTGTTAGATCACAACAACCACATTGCACACAGAAAAATGGCTTTCAGGAAAAGCAAACATAACACATTGGATAAGGGTTGATACATCACTTGTTCAGCTCTGACTCGGGTCAACACTTCATGAGTCTTAATCAAACTCAAACAGTGTTAAGCCTTTGTCATCCTTTCATCCTCAGACAAGTATGATGACAGATATTACATTGCAATTACGTTTCTTTATATTAGAGTGTTGCATTGGGGTTCTGATCCATTTTTAATGAATATCTTTTCAAATATATATCTAGCTCACAATAGATATCACACCTGTAAAAGGAGACAGGAGAGAAACCAGAGAATAAAGGGAACTAAAGAAAGTAGAAGAAGAGAAAGGATAGGAGGGTGATAATCGCTGAAATGATGGCCACCCATGTGCTCCTCTAATATGAGGCACAAATGGATCTGTTTTTTATCTCAGCTATGCACACACCATCCATAAAGGCCTGTCAAACCAAAGAGGGGAGCTCATTTATGCTGCAAACATACGCCCCCGCACTCACACACACACACACACACACACACACACACACACACACACACAGGTGGCAGACTCATTTATGCTGCTGTTTTATTACCTTTATCACCAGACGAGAAGAAGCGAGCAAGAGCCAGGCTGCATTTCGCTCCTTGACGCCCATCATCATCGTCTGAGTCTCAGGTGTTTATCGGGCTGTCGCTTCGCGGGAGGCCCAGCACGCACCTCAATTCTCCCGCCTCCATCGTTCCCTCTTTTTTTACCCATGCACTCTATCTTTTGCACTCCTTTGTTGTTTCTATTACTTTCTGCAATTGTGTTTGTCTCGTTTTCCTGCTGATCCCTCCTCCCCTCGTACCCCTCTTTTCTTCTTACTTTCTTCATCATCCCACTGGTCACCGCGGTGACAGCAGACCTCTCTCTTCTCCATTATTTCCTCACATTTTTGTTTACAGATCTTCTGGGCTTCTGCATGTGGTTTCAAAGGGAGAAGCTGTGCTGCTTAAGCATTTAATGATCTCAGGAACAGTTTTTCCTGTGGTTTAGTCACTCCCTGGTGCATTTTTATCACTCAGGTAAAACATCATGGGTCTAATTTAGGTGATGTGCTTATCAAAATTCAGCTACTGGGCAATTTTGGTGCCCATTATTTTGAAAGGCAATTACTGCGTATGATAATTACGTTAATGGACAATTAAGAGAGACTAACTTTATCATGGTATAATTGGGGATCGACTAAGCTTCCTGCATTGGCAGCTATTAGGGGAAAAGCTTGTGCTCGAGGCAGTACAATGTGGCTTCTCTTGATTCAAACCCCTGCTTCAAAGGGTTGTTTTTAAATTACTGATATACCCACACTTACGTACGAGGATAAATTATAAACATGAAAAAAGTTGTTTTCGTGGAACTTTCACAAGTCAGTTTAGGCACAAATAACTTTCTGTGCATCAAGTGTTTATAAATGATTGCATAAATTACTGATACAGCATGCAAACAGCTTATTCAGTAGTAGTAAAAGTTTCAGATCAAACTGCACTGTTTCCCCTGAAAGAAATATGCACTAGTCCTCCAGGACCATCTAGTTTTTCACATGTAACCAATAATAGAAAATGCTCTCACATGGTTTTATACCTTTGTGCCAGCAACAGCCAGTGGCCAGAGGCTGTATGTCAGTCCAGCCATTTCTTGTGAACATGATATCTCAAGCCTTGAGGGAATTTCTTCAAAATTGATACAAACATTAATTTGAACTCACATAAAAAGAAGAACCTGGTGGTGAATTTGATCTTGTGACCAAGGTCACAGGGACTTCATGTTCTTGTGAACATGACATGTTAGGAACAGCCACAGGCAATTTAAACACATCTGTCACAAACATTTACTTGGCTCAAGTATGACCTGATTAGAAGTGGAGGTCAAAGGTCAAGGTCACACTCAACTCTTTTTCTAAAGAATGCCTCGAGTTAATTATTTTTAATGTGGCACAAATATTATGTACTTGGACTCACAGATTAATGTTGGGGCATATAACTACAGTGTCACAGTGTGGTAATTGTGGTTCCCTTCAGGAAGAAGTTCATATTCAATATTCTTGAAACTTGGTGGAATGATAGGCCTGGGAAGAATGCATACAAGTTTGGCATACAATTAGGGAAGGATATAGGAGAATGGTTCATGAATCTAGATGAAAATAATCAGGCGTACAAGGTGATTGATAGATGAGTGCAGCTTGATGAATTTAATGAACTGTTGGTCCTAGGTGGAAGTTTGCACTTTATTAAGTTATTTAGATAGTGATGCATTTTGGTTAACTGGCTATGTGGGAAATAAACAAGAAGCAATTGAGTTGATTCTCCAGCTTCCTTGTTGCTACCATCCGGTTATTCATGGTCACTGACTTTATCTTCTTGCTGTTAACCTACTCTATATTTTTTATGGTTTCTGAACCTTCTGACTCTCGTTCTTTAGCTTTAAAGACACCTTTTCTTCATCTTGCCACTATTAAGGTCTCTTCTCCCAAGCTTTCACATTCCCACCTCAACCTTTTCCATTTTAATGCCTAACGTCTCCCTCCCTCTGTCACCTCGCCTTCTTCCTTTCTGTCACTCTAAAATTCCTCACTATTTTTACCTCTTCTTTTTTCTTTTCTTCACTCTTTATTTCTATTCCCATTCTGCCTTAAAAAGATATACAGTTGATCTCATCTTCAACTCATCTTCTGTTTTGCCCCTTCTACATCCTGCTATCCATCTCCTTCCTCTAATAGTCTTCTTTTACGTCTCCCTCTGTCTCCACCTGTGCTCACTCCTTGTTTCCTTTCTTGCTTCTGTCTCTATGGGTCCCAAAGTGCCCATGCAGGGAAGAAGTATTTGCTGCCAGAGTCTCTCTTTAGCGTATCCCTCCACTCCCCCCTTCACACTCTCCCAGAGGTTTCAGATTTTTGCCTCCATCTTTCTGTCTCTGTCCCCCATCTCTATATCCCAAGTCCCTATCCCTCCCCTAACCGTCCTCTTCCCCCTTTACTCTCCTTCCCTCTTCGTTCTTGTGCTCCCATGGGTGCAGGTGATAGAGGATGACGCTTCGCTTTGATTGCTGCATGGCTGCAGGCGTTCCTGGGGCAGAGCAGCTTTAGCTGCTGGATGTGGTGGTAAATAATCCCGACTGGGGAGAGAGGAACAGAGACACTCTGCAGGGGAAGAAGGAAGGAAGGGAGTGGATGTGTGTGTGTGTGTGTGTGGGTGGAAGGAGATTTTGGGTTGGAAGGGAAATGTTAAACCCCATCTACTTTGCGGATGGATGAGGTTTTTTGAACTTTTTTCCCTCATTTAAGTAGAATGTACAAAAATGGAGATCACTCGTATAATGACCATATTCACAATTATATTATTTAATGAACTACATTATTTAAGTCTTGGCTTTAATTTACTTTGACTGTGATGACAACTGTTGCCTTAAGCATATGTGTGAGTATTATTACACATGGCAGCATTTGAACTTCATTTACATACAAGACACACAGTGCATATATGCTGCTCTATATGGCCTCAGAAATGGTAATGAGTTTTTCCTCAAACTGTGACATAGTTGAACTGATTAACATTCACACCACTGCTGTTTGGGACCTACAAACAAATGTTTTATTCATCACCGACTCTCAAGCAAAGTCATCTTAACGTTAATCAAATGGCGGGGAAGAAGAGACTTTAAGGTGACAGAAGTTAGAGCTTTTTTTCAATGAGACACAATGTTTAGGAATAAAAGTAAATGTCCTTTCAGCTGTGGTGTTAACTTTTTGCTCTCAATTAAGAAGGAACGCGAGCAATGAAGAATTTATAAGCTGTAACACTGTTCTTATGTTGTGCTGAAGTGCACTGTCACATTGCTCTGACTTACATTCAATCACACATGTTGGTCATGTTGATCGATTACTAGTTACACATTACACTATTAGAAAAATGATTATATTACTAATCACTACAATTACTTGCAAAAGTAATTAGTAACATGATATGAAAAAGTTAAAAGTAATTTTCAAATCAAATCAAATATACTTTATTGTCCCATGGGGAAATTCGTCTCGGGCCAAAGTGCTACAGCAGCTGCAGAACATTACATTGTATAATAAACAAAATAAAAAACAGTACATTTTTCTTTAAACTATTCGAAGTATCAACAACCATATCTCATCTTCTGTGTTTAACACACGTAGAAACACAAAACACGACTTTGACAGTCAGCTGTGATCACTCATTAATCAACGGCTTAAATGCTGTTCGATAAATATGTTGCGATATTCCAAAATGTGGATACCTTGCAAGGGAGGTTTGCTGCTGTAACGTGTCTTCATGCTGTAGTGAAGGTACTTGGGTTACACACCCTTGAAGTCTGAGCTAAAAAACATCCTTGTATTTTCTTCCTTTGTTTAGATTTTGTGCAGATTTGATTAGTTCTCTGTATTAAGTCCTCTTGTATTTATTGCCAGTGAAGTGATATCTTTGTAGACCAACTAAACCATACGACATAGGGTATGACACTAGCCTCATAACTCTATAACAGCTCTCTCGTCATACAGGCAATATTGTATTGAGATAAACATGTAAAAATATCCAAACTTTATTTTTTTTTATCGTTAACCTATGATGCTTAACTCCAAACTTTACCCAAACCTCAACCAAGAATGCAAAGTCTATTGATAAACAGTGTAAAGGAGAGTGATATCTCTTCTTATGCACATTTTAAAACCCAGAAGAAGAACACTTTTATTGGAATACAATGAAGAGAGTAAAGGGCATTTTGATTGTGTTATTATTATATATTGGCCAATATTAAATGTAAATTAGCCTATATACATCTAAAAAGAGAGAAAAACAAATGATGAGGACATTCTGCTGCTGTGTTGGGTGAAGCTGTTTACAATAAGTAAGCATATAGTTCATTGGTGCCTCTAAATTTCAAAAATATTTTTGCATTTACTCATTTATTTTACAAATCCAGAGGAATGATTAAAAGCAAAATGAAATTTAATTCAAGTGATGTACTCTGGAGAGATTTATTTTTATGAGAATTGGAGATTACACAAAGGATTGGTTTTGTCAGCTTTAATAAATGCGGGTGAATTATTCTTGTTGAGTGACAGTTGATGATGCCATGGCATTTTTAATCTCAGTCTGCTGTGTTTTCTCACGAGAAGAGTTGCAGTTGAAGCAATCTTGACTAAATTCAGACGAATATAAATAATGCTGATTTTTGAAGTTGTCATCATGTTATCTTCAAGTTCTGTCCTGTTATCACATGCTCCGCTTTGTTTTTACCATTTATGATTTTATATGTTTTATGTACCATGAATGTTAATTCTTAAATGAATGTTTTTGCTTGTTCAGTTACAATCTACACATCAATCCAAGGTTTTCATGTAAAAGTGACAAACTCACAGATGTTGTGGGATTTAAATTCTAGATGGAGGAAAAGCATTTACATACCAATGTGAACTACAGTAGTTAAACTCTTATAACCCTTTAGCTCTATGTATCAACTTTAGAAGATTTTTTTTATTCTTGAGGTAAGGTCATTTATAATGCTTCCATTACATTGCACAGCAGTTATATATTATGATGGTCAGGTGAATTATTGCAGTGTTGACTAATGAAAAGAGCTCCTCTCTAATCGTTCTGTCTACATCAGGTGATTGATGACTCATACCATTTTCTGTGTTTTGCTCAAAGAGGCCATTTGACTGAGCTTTGCTCCAGACAGACAATAATCCGCTGAGCACTCCACGGAAGCCCTGAACACAGTGATCCATAAGCATAGGGGCCAGTTAAGAGAAGTCCTCGTCTCACATATTGGTCCTCCTGAGCAGTCTGAAGGGCAAACATCAATTAAATAAACTTTGTCACATCCACAGTGGTTGTATTTCTGCTCAGATGTATTTTTCTCAGACATATTTGGCTGCAACTACCATAATGAATATTTGATTAGTTGATATTAAGTCAGAAAATGTTCCCATGTATTGATATACACAAAACACAAGAGGATTGGAAGTCCATAAATAAAGTCAAAAATGATCCAAACAGAAAATGTCTCTCAAAAGTTCAAGGAAGCAGAATCAGGTAAACAGTAAATCCTCTCGCTGTGTCAATGATGTTCAAATTGTAGAATCATTGTTGCTCGATCTCAGGCATGACTCCTGCATCTCCACAGACTGAGAGTGAGAAGAAACAGCCACAAGTGTGAAGCAGGGTCATCAGATGAGGCACAGCCCTGCACCTCCCCAGCTCACACAAACATCAGCTCTGTTTCATTGGAGGCAGCAAAAGGTCAAATAACACCAGAGGCTTCTCTGGGTGACACTTCACTCCTGGTGTCTCTCCCACTGCTCCACACATTCTTTTGATTTTGAATTCTGAAGACCTCCACGGCTACTTTTGACTGTTTGGAGACATCTCTTCACTACCTACTCACCCCAGGATCTCCCAAAGGCTGAACTTTTGGTCGTGGGCCATCACCTCTTCTCCCTCAACACTCAGTTTTACAACTTTTGCCTTGTGTTCGATGTTCAGTGCTTCTTCTTAGGACTCTACTTTTTACGGGCAACATTTTGTTTTGTTGAAGCTGTAATCTATTGGATTAGACTGATTTGCTGCATTACTGCTCTGTATATATTATGGCATATATTATATTATGTATTAATGCATCAACCAGATAAACAGTCAGACCACTGAAAACTACCAGTGTGGACAGTAAAACTTCAAAAATATCTGAACACTTTTCATTGGGTATTAAATGCTATGTTTTTGAAGCAGATATAAATTTTCTTAGGCATACAATATTTATATAGATGCATCTATAAAAAATATGGATATTCAATATATTGTGTATACACTTTGATTAAAATGGTGATTTTAGGTATTATATTAAAAAAGGTAAGTTTAGAAAATATCTATCTTAGGATGTGTCTTCCCAGCTCCGCCTGCTTCATCTTCAAAACTTGCTCACAATTTTGAAGTTATGCATCATCAGACTCAGGAATAACACCTTCCTTTAGTGAAACAACTTCCTGTCGGAGTCAGTATCCGTGCTTCTGTGTTCAGGATTCCGTCTCTGTACTCTTCCCCTCTACTGCTGTCACGAGCAGTTTTCCCCGGTGGAACTATTAATGTGTGAATGTTATTATCCTGGCTTCTGTTCAGCTCATCCACTACAGCTGCCTGCACCACCTGATGATGGAGAAATCTGCAAACAGTGGTTTTACAGGCAACTGTAAAAGAAGTACATTTATCCTTATTCCTTAGGCAGCGCTAATCTCAGATAGATGTGGTCTGTGACGGTCAAAGTCACTGCTGTGCAGCATGCGATTTGTAGGAGGATGAGGGGGGGTGCTTTGCCCTTTAAACCAAAATGACCAAAAGAACACCCCATTGCCTGGAGAAGTGGGTACACTCCTAATATTTTTGTAATCAGCACGTCCAGTAAAGAATAAACCTATTGTTATACCTGTTATAAACAATGACATGTAAGACTACTTTTACATATTTAGTTCACCCAGAAAAGACCAAATTGTCACTTAAATTTCACATTTTGCATCAATACTGGCACACAGACTTCAACGGTGATGCAGTGACATGAAAAATAAGTGCACTACATCACTGAACAACCCCTTCTTAATAACGGGTTTCTTCCAGTTATTGAGGGAGTTTTTTCTCTCTACAGTCGCCACAGTGCTGCTCTTCGTGGAAACTGCTGGGTTTCTCTATAATTTTTAAAGTCTTGACCTTTTATGTATAGTGCCTTGAGATATTATGATTGGGCGCTATACAAATACAATTGAATTGAATTACTGCAGTGGTGTCGTCCCCTATGCTACACGCCCACCACCAACCAATCAACTTCAAAAGTTAAAAATTAGCAACTGCTTAATTTGCAGTTTGACAAGTTCCACTTCACATGGAAAGATGAGGGCATTTTATCTTAGTGGTGCAATTAAACAAAAGAGTGGTATCACAGTATCATCCATGTTAATCAGCAATTAACCTCATACTCTGCTGCCTTCATCTACTTCCTGCTTTCCCAGAAGCCATGGAGGGAGATCTTTCTTTGACTCCACTGTCATTGGGCTTGGCAAAACAATATGCATACAAATATATATTAAATTTAATGGGCATGAGTTTTTAACTAGTTATGAAATGGTCTTATTTGAATATTGCTGCCTCTTTATAACCTATAAACATAAATTGAGAAAATTGTCTTTATATAAACTATTCTTAATGTATGTGGTCTGGAAGGATTACCTGCTGGTCAGAACAATGGACACATTACAGTAAAAACAATCTAAAAAGAGCTGTAGTGTCTCAGTGATTTCTTGGTGTGTATCTTGAACTCAGTGCATTTAACATTTAGATTGTTGGTGTATTTGTCGTAGACATGACAGTTCTCTGTGACTACAAACAGAAATTAGCTGGTAGTAAAAAAACATTTCTGAGCATCTTATCCCTTTTTTAGAGATCTCTTACCCTAGCAACCTTATCTCCATTATGTCCTTTTTATTCAACATGACAATATTGGCCACTTAAATGATGCAATAATATATTGATCCAAAATGTCTTATAATAGGAACTGTAGCTAACTATTAACAAATAATAATACCCAATTAGAGTAGTAGTTTGGAGCACATGAGAAGAAAGACAACAACGCTCACCTCGGCAACTGGTTTGTTCCTCTAAAAATGTTCTGTTCCACAGAGGAGAAAGAAAGAGGATAATTTTGGACTCTTTACTTCCTGTAACAACCAGCTCAATGTAAAACGACATTAATACGCTGAGATTCCAACCAGGATAAAGACCTAAATATAAAATTACAGAAAAAACCTGGGCCCTGAGGGTAATGTGAATTCAAAATGGAGTTTTTACGGTGTAATGTGGCTTTATTGTCTTGAGCTGCTATTAATTTTCATTGCCAACAACCATTTGACGGCACTTTAGTGTGAGCATTTTACATGCCAGCGGCCTGTTCGGGTTGGTTGAGCAGGGTGTGGGGACATTTATGTGTAACTCGTGAGAGAATTGACTATTTTGAGCTGCTCAGTCATTAATCCCATGCACTGACTTTTTCTTGCTCTGGTGAATGTTGAATAAAAGAAAGTGTCTTGTCATGCTGGCATGAACGTGCTGTCGAATCTGAACAAGCCTGGTGATACAAGCATAACCTGCTTTTCCTGAGTTTTCAGATACTAATAAATTTACACTGCTGATCTTTTGCAAAGCCAATTCAATAGAGGCGATTCTAGAAATATGAGTCAAATCACATCTTCGTGCATAGGGAGACATGTTGTCATAAAGTCTACGGTGGAGTCCGAGGGATTTACGAGGCAGCAGCGAGCTGTAGAGCTGCTTTATGAGCTGGCAGCCGTCTCTTTGTGCAGGTGCTCAGCCATGTTTTTACTGCCATTGCTCTCCTCCTCCTGCTCCTCCTCTTCCATCCCTCGTCATTCTGGCAAACCCTTGAGTCCTCGTCAAGGACAATGGTGAGTCCCTGTTATTTGTGTGAGCACATACACATGCAGAGATGCAGAAGGAGCTGTGTGGTACATGCTGGACTTCATCAAAGACAGAAATCCTGCCACATTGCCTTTAAGATGACCCTCCATTACACCAACGTGGCTTGTTTACCCTGAAAGAGGCAGCTGATGTAATGCTGCCCCAGTGTGTGATTGTTTACAGCATGCTGGAATCAGAGGTGTGATGTGGACGGGTGTGTGTCATGTTTTATTCTATCCCCAGACTCAGATCGCCCTTTTGCTTTTTATTGCAATTTGTTTGACATTGTTTTCACCACCATGAGCACCAGCCAGAGGATGCTTGCTCTCACTTTTTATATAGATGGGCATGTCAGCACTTAATCTGATAGCCATAGATCATGGAGTGTCTTGTGGTGTTTTAACGAAACAGCTAACAACAAGCATACAATGCATACAGTAATAAAAGCAACGTCCAATGTCCAATCTGCTCCACACTATCTTTTCTGTCTTTGCTGCGATAGTTGCGGTCTGACATATCTTTCAGCTCAGTATAGACACAACAGCTTTTCCTCCATATTCTTGGTTACCCCGGTGATGTCCTACTCAATCTGATTGGCTGCTTGAAAAGGAGCTGTCCTGATGGCTTTCTGAAATGTTTATTAATCTATAACTAGAACTCAGAGCAGCTGCACAAAAAGACAGGATGCTATGCAAAAGAAATTTAAATCTCTAAGAAGAAAAAAGAAAGAAAAAAACATTACATTGACCTCTTTATATACAGCCTATGATATTGACACGTGCCCTAACATATCCGTGTTGGGGTCTGTTCCAAAATGCTTGCTCTCACTTTTACACAGACGTCTATTCAGCTTTGTGTTGACCTGCAGCTTAAGGCGGAACAGCATTGACTACATTTTTCAATTACAATGATTAATATCTACAATATCTACAAGTATTACTATTGCCTGAGACAAAGAAGGGGTATGGAAACAGATGATGTAGCTTTGGTTAGATTAAGGCAACACATAGTATGTCATTTTGGAAAATATTCACTTTCTTGGCAAGAGTAAGATGATAAGTTTGATACCACTGTCAAGTTTGTAGGGTTAAAATCATAGCTGAGGAAAGCAGGCCATTAGCCTACCTTAGCACAAAATAAAAATATTTCCTGTCTTCTTTTCAAATAAAAAACAACTCTTCCAAATAAAAATATTCACGTTTTTTAGGGTTATGTGCTTACACCGGTGTCTAATCTACAACAAAGTAAAAAATGTATTTTCTAATACCAAATCCAACTATTCCTGAACAGATTTCTATAATTTTCTACTATGAACAGGCAAGAATGGTCTATTGGATACATGTATATTATCAGATGCACCATCACTATAAAGTAGGCAAAATGAACACATCATAACTGTATTCTGGGCTAGTTACACCATAGAACTGCCTATTTAAAGTAGTGATGTAATAATTGTGTTGTAAATCTAAAATGACACAGCATTGACATTCTGTAATTCAAGTCATGCACTTGATTTAATCATGAAAGAAAAGTGTGCTGTACATAAAGTTGTCTTTCAGCACAGTTCACTTAATTAAGCGGACACTTAATTTAACATGAGATGATCTATAAATAATAAATCATAGAGCTACATTTTACACCCTAAGAAAGAGTAAGGACACTCATCCTATTAGTTTATTGGCTTATAAGTAGGGTAATTTAAACCAATTGCTTCAGGTCCAACATTGTCATCCTCTGTGAGGAGGCTGCACTTGCCAAATGAGGTGGTAGGTGTTTCTCTACACTCTCAATTGTCTGTGGACAGGCAGCAATATAAGAGTTATGACTCCACTTCACAGTCGAAGTTAGTTGAAATGATTATGGTCCCAAAGAGAGCTTGACTTGCGCACCTAATAAGCACATATAATAATGACCACTGCTCAATAATAAGCAGCAAGAGAAGGGGAAAAAGTCATTTCATGATGCAATGATCCCATCTGACTTAACTTTTCATTGCTTTCTACTTAAACTGATTGATGGATGGCATTATATTTCTTTGGTGAGGAGAGGGATAGTAAGATGACAAGAGAAGTTGACTTTGTCATCTGATATTTTCTAATGAACGGCACCTTACTTAGCTGTAATCTCCAGCCTTCTTTGGTATTGGTAATCAGGAGTCAGTAGACTGATGAAGAAAGATCAAAAGGGCAGGGGCTGTTGTCAAAAAGAGACTAATCTAATAACCTACTGAACCACAAACGCCAAGAATGAACATCATGCTCACAAATATAAAAATACTAGAATTGGACTACATAAAATGGGTTGTTTCTCTTAATGGAGTCTGGCAGGAACTGACAATAGACAGACAAAGCTGCAGGTACGCAAGTAACGCCACCTTGTTATCGTTTGATAGATGACATTTTTATTGTTTGTCTGAATCACGTAGACGTAATGTAACATATGTTTACATTTGACAGCACTACCTTGCTAGTCACAAACCAATTAGCCACATCACCACAGGTTTTTACCCCTGTTTGTGTGTGTGTTAGTGCAAAATAACTGAAAAACACTTGGTAAGTTTTGGAGCTGATTGGTTGTGGTGTGGGAATGACACACACACACACACACTTATATGGAAGAAATGTGAACAATGTTTATCATGTCATTTGTATAATTTTATTTTCATCAGAAAGTTATCTATTTGTAAGCTCCAAGTCACTCTGTCTTCTTTGTGTCCTTCATATTTTTGTGATACCAAAGACCCAATGGCTACGCCCCCAAAGTTCCATGTATGGTATTGTCCCTCCTATAGTTCATATCACATTGTGCCAAACCTCATAAATATGTTTGGTATCTAAAAAAACATCCATTCCTCTGCATTGTCACAAGATCCGTACAATGCACTCTCATCGAGTTGATCATCAAAATATCCGACAGCCTTAAAAAAAACAATCCAGCCAACCAACATTCAGATGAACAGAGATGTGGGACCAACAACAAAAGAGCAATCACAGAGAAGTCTCCTGCAGTTCGGCACTCAGGGCAATGAGCAGTCGTGATGGCTTAAAGAGGATTTCTCTCTGCTTGAGGGACAGCAAGATATGTTTTACAAATAGAGATCTGAAAATGAGCAAACAGAAACATTTATGTTTGACTCAGCTGATGACCTCTTCATTTGAGGTTTATCTTTGAGTTCTCTGCTGCTATGATTAAAGATAAATAAATCAACCCACCAAACTTTCCTTCGTTTGTCTACAAAGAAGCTGAAATTACACTGCAGGGCCAGTATGAGAACCCCTACAAGACATTATAAGACAAGACTTCTTGTGTTACCTTACCCTGTCTGGTCCTTGTAAACCATGAAAGGATGTGTTAGCCAAATGGGCCCCATCGGCTGTCTCTGGGGGGTCAGTTTGCTAAGTAGTAAACCTGTGTTCTGTCAGGTGTCATTAGGGTCCAGCGAGAGTCTGAGGGGAGCTGTCACAACCAGGAGTAATGAATGTCTTCTTCACTGATTGCTAGCAGGGATGGAGTCAGCACAAACAGCAAATTAGAAGTGACATCTTGATGGAGGCAAAGCAGGAGACACAGCTGGTCACACTATTTAGATGGAGGAAAGCGAAGACTGGAAAGCAGAAGAAAATGAGGACAGGAGAAAGGGTAAAGGGGGAAAATGTAAGAGAGATAAGATAAAAGGGAAGAAGAGAGGACTCTTCTTGACGGCCAGAGACTCTTTCAAATGATGGATAGTGTATATTGTATGCCATTTTAATCTTTGCTCTGAAAAGAAATCTTGGAGACCAGAGGGCTACACAGTCCAGTCTCACACTGATTAGCTCTCCTTGAGCTGCTGAGGGTTGAGTGGTTTTCTCTGGGTTGCCATTAAAGTGCAAAGTGAGAAAAGACTCAGTTATCCTGCACTGATTCTCACAGCTGATATTAAAATGAATGATCCGCAAACATAATGGCCACGACAGAGGTAATCCTTGAAATGGACAAGAGAAGTAACCACATACTAATATTATCGTCTGCGTTAGAGGGCGGCAACATTCCTACAATTACAGCAACATCCACAATCACTTCGGGCTATGTAATAACACGCAGCGCAAACAACATCAAGGGAATCGCTCCGTGTCACTCAGCGGCCTCGGGGCGAGATGAGCACAGGGGCTGACATTATGAAATGGATTAGATTTGAGACCAATTAAAAATGAATTGCTCGAAATGAGTGCTGACCCTTGTCGAAATGGATGCCAGTGATCTCATTAGGCGGGTTCCTCAGTCCCTGCGAGCCAGCAGCTGGAGAATGGGCCTGTCTGACACACTGTCAGAGAGGAAGAAAACCCAGAGGCCTGCTGCCTGCAATGGGCTGAGAATTATGTTTCTTCAAGATATGTGGCATGTGTGTGACGTACTGTATGCTTATGTGAGTTTTTTCCTGTGTGTGCCGTGTGTGGGTGGATATTTGGTGACTGTGCTCCACTGTGTTGTGTAAGAGTGCTTACTGTATGTGCAGCTCTTCATATAATATGTAATTAGTGTGAATAATAGTCGACACAGTCGTATTGATATTGAAAGGGATACATGAAATCCTTTTAGAATATAAATGGACTATTAACTTCAGTTTGAAACCTCACAGACTAAAATGTCCGAAAGTATTGACCATGAATTTTATCAAGATATTAGTCTAGTAGTCTTCTTCACACCCCAATATAATTGTTTGTTTGCCTTTGCATTTTTGTGAATTTGTAGATTTGTGTATGTGCACATGTGTCAAGACAATAGACATACATAGGTGTGAGTGAGTTTTTGTTGATAACTTTGTGAGGACGATTTTGAGCTTAGACCTTACAGAGTGAGGACATTTTGGGTTCAGACTTGCTTTTAGGGTTAGGGTTTGAAAAAGGTTAGGTTAGGTTGAGGAAAAGTGCACCAAACAAGCGCTATCAGGGGCGAGGGCATGTGGGAAAATTAAGGATAGGCATTTTGTTGTAATGGTTGAGGTTGAGGTAAGGCGCTAGATAATACAATAGGCCAATTAGTGTCCTCACTAAAATAGAGGTACAAGAATGTGTGTGTGTGTGAATCAAGAGTGTAATGCATTACAATACTTCCATACTCACATATTTTGGATTTTACAAAAAGGGAAAAGAAGAATATGTAATTGTAAGAGGAGAGCAAAAATAGCTGAGGCAATGCATGTGTAAGTCTCTATGAAAATAGTTAATTTGGCGTTTTTGTCATTTACATTTCTAATGGTTATTACTGCAAAAATTCAAATATTCATGTTTGTACATTATGTGAACATATGCAAATCATGTCTTAATATTTGCTTGTCTTTAATCATCATTGTGCTCTGTCATTATAAAATCTTATTCCCTCATTTCATTATGCTACAATTTCTCACAATTAAACCCTGCCACAAAAATTCCCCTATCCAACACAGCAGCAGCTGTGACACTGACCAGTGAAACTGTTATTGCCTCATTGTGGACGCGCTTTACTTCTCGTTCACGTCCCTTACGAGTAATCACTGTTTAAACAGGTTAAGCCGATCACTTGCCAGCTTGGATCATATTTTATTTTAATGGTGCTATTATTTTCTTCAAATTTAACAAGTGGAGTCATATTTTTAACATGGGAGTACATGTATGTACCAATATTTATTACCTGCTTAATACTCTCTTTCCCCCTGACAGGTAACCAGTTATAGCACATTTATTCTATTCACTTGCAACTGCTCTGCTGGTGTGTCGATCAGGACTAATTCATGTCAACACACAGTCTTAGCTCATAAATTACATAAAGCTGCATGTTTATATGTAACATTATTTTCAATATAATAATATAATACATACAGTATATGTAAAGTTGTCTATTTTTAACACTAAACGCAATAACTGCATAATAGAATGGTCTTCTAGTTCTCCTCAGTAAATTCCCCGTCCTTTATCTGTGTCCTCATCTCCATCGTGACACGGCCAATCCCTTCCCCATGATCTCAAACCGAATCGTGAACACTTTGCTGCTTGCCATCTCAGCAGACCGTCTTTTGATTGGTCATTAAGCGTCTGAGGCCTTCATTAGTGACAGTGCTTCTATTACACTGAGGAAATTAGCTGATGTTCAGAGAGAACAGAAGAAATAAAAAACAGAAGCTCAGAGGATGAGGGCTGTCTAGACTGTACATATGGTAATGAATTTGGAAAGAACAGAAAAAGTTGAGTGGTAGATGATTCATATATGTCTGGTATTTTCTCTCTTCCTATGCCCCAGTGACACTCAGGGGTCTGGAAACTCTAACTTAGGGAAGACAAGTTGTGAATGTTTGAGTTGTCCAAATTTTTCTTTGGATCTAAAATATCTCAAGAAGTAAAATCCGCCCCAAAACAAGAACAAATAATAAATGTCCACAAGCAGTTTGACCAACATGTGGGATAAGGTTTTTTTGATCTTTTTAGTGAAAGCACTGAATACCTTCAAAATAAAATGTGGAACTGGTATTTCATTGTCACAGTATGAGACTGTACTGCTGTAATCCTTGTAACCCCTAGAGGTACCACATCCTAACTGCTTGGTGGATTTTTCCCCAGGGTTTTGTCCAATAAAGACCATCCAGGGTTTTTTAATATGGGACTAGAACTGATGGACATGTCCGTGTCCCCTGGGAGCACCGTTAATGCACTTCCAAGGTTGTCTGCTCTCGCTCTAAGTAGCACAGAGCGTCAACAAGCCCTGACAGCAGTACTGGCCCAGCGGAACCTGAATAAGATGGTTCCTGTGCCAGGAAGCATTGGGGTCATTAAAAATGGATAGATCAATATATAAGAATACACGCACCTCTGGCTGTCTATGCTAATCCAGAGAGCAAGGGGAGCAGTAAAGGATAAGAGGTGGTGACAGAGGGCAGATGAGCTGAAAGGATTGAAGAACAAAAGTAAAGTTGAGGGGTT
Source organism: Paralichthys olivaceus (assembly GCF_024713975.1). NCBI lineage: Eukaryota > Metazoa > Chordata > Actinopteri > Pleuronectiformes > Paralichthyidae > Paralichthys > Paralichthys olivaceus. The sequence continues at coordinate 12,605,356 of NC_091093.1, forward strand.
TGCAAGAGGAGAGGTAAAGGGAGGTAAATAGTGTTCATCTGCAACTTTAACCATGTAGAGACAAACATCCCTTTGTATGTCAGCCATACTTTTAGATCATGTGTAATTATAAAGGTTAAATTCCTAAGCATGTAAAAGCAAATATGAGAAAAGGACATTTACACTATCTGTTAAGACACAGTACTTACCTGACAAATGTAAGTTGCGCATAAAAAGTAAACTAACTTGACTTTTCATAATGAACCGTGTCTTATAATGCACAGGGGGTCTGTTTCATTTAAATGTCGAGATGAATAATTTTACTGCAGTAAAATACATTTAAAACTGATAATTAGCTCCTCCAAAGTGCCAACTCTTGTACCATAAATTGAGATTGTAAAAGTGCCTCTAAAGTGGGTTTAATGCTGCAGGTATAACTGTATGCATCTGGTGCTGAATTCCGATTAAACCTGCATTTCCATTAACATTATTATCATCTCAACACTATCACACTTGCTCAGATGTTTCTTTTACTTTGGACTGACCTCAATTAATTTCCTGGCTCTGTTGAGGAGCGAATGGTGTTTTCAACCTACTCAGATATTGTACAATGATGAAAGATGTGAAATACAAGAAATAAAATGTCTCACAAAAATGACTGGTGTGCTTTCTGTGTGTGTGTGTGTGTGTGTGTGTTTGTGTGCGTGTGTGTAGTCGTTGTAGACATGACCCCCGGAGGAACTCTGGAGAGTTGGATTCGCACTTTCTCCAGAGGTTGCCTTTCACACATGAACAAGCAGCAGGAGAATCTCTAATAGGACGTGTTCACAACAGCAACAAAACCTGCGGAGAATTTAGGTGAGAGATGGTGCAGCAGACAGAGGCAGGACGTAATGTATTACTTTCAGCTGCGGAGATCACATGCTTTTATTTACAGCATATCGACACCAGCATCGATGTATATATATATATATATATATATATATACATATATATATAATTTTTTTTTTTTTTTTTTTTTTTTTTCTGTTGTGTGTTAGTGAAGTCCAACTACCCCACTCACTCATGGTGAATGCTGCAGAGGATCTCTTGCTATTTTTTCACATCAGCTCCTACTGTGGACTTTATACTAGGGGGGCAGACGGAGAAAAAGTCTGCAAAAACTTTGGAGTCTCTCCGGAGTTCAGTGCATGTCTCAATTTGGTCTCTACAGTCGATGCTGAAGACACCTGCTCCATACAGCTGCTACGCCCAAATGCCACCCGGTGGAACTCACTGTTCATGGCTGTGGAAAGGCTCCTTAAGATTCTAAAAAGATAAGGGAGAGACAGCTTTGAGAGATGTCTGCACAGAATTGAAGGTTCCAATGTAAGAAATTACAGGTTGCGTGAATTTGAATTTATAGTAATACTTATGTCATGGCTTCAGTGAATGTTCCAGATTTGTATCCTATTTCAGTAACACATACATTTCTATATAACTGTTTCAAAAAATAGGGTATATGTAGTGATCCCCAAGGTGAAATTACTTCTCCACTTTTGACCCATCATTACACATCCTGTAAAGCTTTCACCAACCTACCTACTACTGCACTGTAGTAGTGGTAAAAATATTTTATTGTCCAAGTAAACTAAACCACTATAGGAACTGGTACACAACCCCAGAATTGGCTATGATTTACTTTAAAACAGTGTCTTATAGATTAGTAAGCTATTGATTATTTGGATAAAATATTTATGCACAATAGAAAAACACAGTGATGTTTTGTTCTTTCCTAACAGGTTCAATCCAGTTGAATTCACGTTCCTAGCAGAGTATGTCACCACCATGAACCCAGTCGCCCAGGCCATCAGCATCCTACAGGCAGAAACAAATGTCCAGATGGGATGGCTGCTCCCAACTATTACCCTGTTGAGTTCAAAACTGGAGAAAGCCAATTTCCAACTAAAGTACTGCAAGCCGTTGGTTGAAGCCTTACAAATGGGAATAAACAAACGCTTTGGCCATATGTCAACAGACCCTGAATTGGTTGCCGCTGCTATTCTCCTCCCTAACTTCAGAACTGCATGGACAAAGATGATGCTACAATTAGAATGGGTAAGACAAATAGAGATAATAAATGTTGACACTGGTAAAGCAAAATAAAAATAAATGTATAAATGTCGTGAATATATATGAAATTAGGTTAATTTCATATACAACCTCCACCCCCCCCCCCCCCCCCCCCCCCCCCCCCCCCCCTGTATTTCAGGAATGGACTACATCAAGGAGCAGATGACGGATCCTTCCTTGCCAGGAAGAGCCACAAGATCCAGGTCATCTGATGAGACTTCTTCTCTTCCCTGAAGGGTTTTCACGTAACACAAGACGGTTCCAAGCAACTAGAGGGATACCTGGCCCTTACAGCAGATCAGATGGATGTATTGAAGACGTTCCTTGCTGTCTGCAAGTTGTCTGTTAAGCTGAACACACTTTTTTAAAACTTTTTGTGGTTAAGAGATTCAGTGATTGAACAGTCAGACTTGGGTAGTTATTTGGGTTGTGTAGTTGCACTGTGAAACGGAACTCAAAGTCAGACTTTATCAATCACTGTAAATAGACGAACATTTAAAAAAAACGCAGTTGGGTTTTGTAATTTTATTATACATTGTTAGTTTGTGTTTAAAGTGAGATTTATTAGCTAAAACAAAAGTATTTTATTAAAAGGTTAAAGCTCTATATTCTGACAGTAAACATTGCCATCGAGTGTTTCTTCAGTAACATGGGTCTCCCTGTCTCTCAGGCTCTTTAGTAAACAGAAAAAAACATTTTCAGGTGGATGAGAAAATTTGATCCAATCAGAAAAGAGTACTTCGCAGAGATGATTAACCAGCTTCAATGTTATACTTTTCCAGTTAGAATTTTGTCTGCAAAATTTTTAGTTTCATCACTTCCAATGTCACTTTTTCATCTTGTATGAGTTCTCGATTATTTTATAAATAATAATTTATTAGAAATGAATGCATTTTCTCTTTACGTAAGAGCTAGAGAGATGGGACCCCTGTTACTGAACACTCTATAGCAGTGATTGCTGTTAGAATATAGAGCTATCTAAAACTTATTTTACAGAAAAATAGCACTAACACGCACCTTTAACACTGATTTTATTTTGTATTTGTGTTGGAGAAACAATACCTCATGTGCACTGGGCTGCTCTGAGGATGTGCAACCAGTCTGCATTGATGCTGCTACTGATTAGAAAGTGTAAGGTCCATGTTTGGTGATATGTACAGAACTTTTTTGTGGTTATGCCTTGGTATATTAGTGTTCTTAGGAATAGACACAAGACGCACTTGTTAATTCTATTGTGTTGGTTCTTTGTTGTCCCTAGAAGTTCAGATGCACTTATCCAATACTATTTGAAGCTCAGCATCTGGGGTTCACAATTTGTAAAATTATACAGTATATGTATATATTTATTTTTTTTTTTCAGTCACCTGAAGTAAAGCCTGGAGAGAACAATTTTTGGTTGAATTGTTTTTGTGTAGGCCTCCTATAAAAAGCACTTTGCGTGGTTCATTTTTGTACTTGTACTTTTACTTTTGATACTTAAGTACATTTCAACACCAGATACTTTTGATACTTATATGAGCTTCTTTAAGACTTTGACTCAAGTCATTTTCCTACGGGTGCCTTTAAGCTTTACTGGAGTCACTTTCAGGTAAGATATCTGTACTTTTACTCAAGTATGGCTTTCAAGTACTTTATACACCACTGCTATATACTGGGTCAGGCTTGATGAGGGAAGGCATCTCAAGTATGTTGATGAAATTGTAGGAGAACAGGAACCAGGAGGTGAGTGGAAGCCGGCTACACAAACACTGACAATGTACTCGAGGGAAGGGGAACAATTTGAAGAAAAGAGGGTAAAGGCATGTTAGGCTCTACATTTACTGTTTGAAATATGCACTGTTGTGTTTCACAAAATCACAATCCCATCTGCATAGTAATGCTGTAACATTACAGACAATGAGATTCTTATTTAATTTGCCCTTTCATCAGAGAGATGTCAGCTGTATTCATTATATGTTTAATTCATCTTCATTCCTTCATGTTCTGGTTGGGCTCAAGTGATGTTGCTCCTTAGCTGACCTCCATCTCTCAGTGGGATTAAAGAAAAGTAACTACAGACTTTCTCCATTATTTATTGAGGACTTTTGAAAGTGTTTTTTGATTTTAAATATAAGATCATCTGAATAGACCTAACACACTTAGTATCATAGGAGTTGTAGCAAATAGTGAGACAGTGCAGTCTGGAGTCTTCGAGTCATAAGAGGTGGGTAAAAGTCATTATATATTTTCATTGCCTCATAAATATTCCCTCCACAGTTCATGAATATCTTGCCCTGTAATAGTCAGTAAAAGATCAATTAACATATCAGTCAGAATGCCCGGTGAGAATTTTGACCAGACGTGCTGCTCAAGTGTGCGGGGGCGAAAAAAAAAAAACCCTCTTCTTTTCTTTTCTTTTAGTCATAATCTTTTCTTAATGATCTTGTCAAAATCTCTATTTGCTTTCTTGGGTTGAACTTTTAGCAGCTGTGTCAATTTGCATTTGAATCATTGAATATATTCCCAAGTAATTATAAGTCTGCGACAGAGGCCAAGTTGTATTAAGCTAAATCGTGATCTATCTTTATCGGGCATTTAAGGCTGGCATTTGACAAGTTCTCAAATGCGGAGGATACACAGAGACCAGGTTTAAGCAAAAAGGAAACATCTTTACTGGAGAGCCAAACGTTCATACACAGATAATCAGTGCCATGAGTCAGCAAAATTCCAAAAACCAGATAATCAGGCAAAGGTAATAATAATACTAATACATTTCATTTATAGGCGTCTTTCAGAGCACTCAAAGTCACCTTACAGGGCAGAGAGAAAAAAAAGGTCCAACAACAAGAAACCTCCAGCAGAAAATGCAGGAAAACATGTCACAAAGGTTACAATGACAATGTGGCAAAGGACAAAGGTAACTGGGCAATCTACATTTGGGTTCACCGGCGGGAAAGGTCAAAGACAGGAAGTACTGAATACATAAAATTTCAAGAAATGTTCTTTCCACTATACATTGTTCACAGAACACATGAATGAATCGCATATGTAAAAGTCCATTTCATTGTTCAGATAATAACCTAAAGACAATAATAATCTAGAATAGTAGTCAGAAGAGCACATACCTCTGCTAAGGCCCATTATTAAATTATTGGATTTACTTTCTGTTTATTAAACAAGATCAAAGAGAGGTTATTAAATATAGGCAACACTAAGTTATGTTTAGCAAAGTTATCCAACTGAGTTCATTCGTAAAGAAATCACAGTACATCAGTAACACAGAACCCAGACAAAAGTCAGCCGTCTACTCCTGTAATGATGACATTTGAAGACAACTCAGACCGATCACTTTCAAATAGTCTCTAAATCTGTGCTGACATATCTGTTACCCCTGAACATTCAGTTATAGAAATATTACGTTTCATCACGTCCTGCCTTTGTCTGTATTGTGTCTGTTTTACAAGTTATCAGCCTCATAGAGCAAAAATGAATATGTTTAAATCCTCCAAGTAACAGTAACAGTGTGCTATTGATAAACTGTTGTAACACTCTCAAATAATGTTGCCTGGGCCTCAAAAATCAATGCTATAGCAATAGATGGACTGTTTAAATTGGCCTGGTCTACAGAGGTGCATAAAACAGTGGAGAAGACATACGGTGACAGTAGAAAAGATAACCTATATGTTTATGTATAGTGCCTATTGATTTTTTGTTGGTACAGCTGTTTAAAAGTAGAATATACAGAAAGTGACATGGCACAGCCACAGTTCTGGAAAAGTTTTAAATACTGTTTACTTGTTTAGTTATTATCTACATCCATCCATCTATTAACTATACTGCTTATCCCCTCTAGGCTTGCCAGGGAGCGGGAGCCGATCCCAGTTGACATTGGGTGAGAGGGTACATCCTGCCAGCGTATCTCAGGTCCAACATGCAGAGAAAAACAACCATTCAGACTCACATTCACATCTACAGTCAATCTAGAACTTATGATATATGTTGCTTTAAAGTAAGGATGCAGTCCTTCATTCCTAAAATTTCCTCAAATGTTACCAAATTGCTTTTGGGAAAGATGCTTATTGGCTTGATTGCTTGTGTGTCAGCAGAGGGAAACAGCAGGATTAGTTAAGCTCCATCTAGAATCCAAATTTCTGCACTTATAAAGACATCAAACCAAATCTGGAGTTCTCACACGTCGTATTCATTGTCGAGGACCAAACGTTTTACATAATGTGTGTGGAAAAAGATAAGATTGCAATAAAGATCAAGATGCCACACAAGATGCCAGCGAGGATGTTTCGTAGGTTAGATGAGATCATACAAAAAAGGAGGTTCTCTTGCTCTTAGATGATGCTCTTATTGTTAGATCCCTACGGGTTGAAAAACTTGCTTTTTGAAAGTTTCTTGCTTTTCACCTTATCTACAGTGTTTTACAAAAAGTCAGTAATTCTCTTTGATGCTGCCGACACAAAGGCCTTTTTCTCAAAGTTTCTCAGTGGTTTAGACTCAACTCATGTTTTGACACTCTCTTGTGTCAGGATGAAGTTGATTTGGCCGTGAGTGTCACACACCACGCACTAACACCCTTGGCAAGGAGAACACCACCACCACAGCCAACGTCATCATCCTTCTGACCTTCACAGAATTAAAAAGAGATACAATAGCCTTGATTCTGAGCATGCACGCTTTATCAAAGCCCGCAATCTATTTTGAGCGACATATCATTCGTATCGGAGTGTCAATGTGCGGATCGTGGCTGATGCAAGCAGCCTGCAAGACATGCTTCCAGTCTCTTGGCATATCTGTAAAATGTACAAACAACATATCGCTGCACTGTGCTTCAGTGTTTGTGTCCAAAGTAATGTTTTGTTTTGAAAGTCGTAGTGAAACCAATTTAAAAAAGCCATCCAGTTTAGTCAGTTTATCGACGCAGCACTTCATACAAACTCTCTAGAGTTATGCATTTGCACCATGATTTCCATAAGTTACTTTTTACTTTTATTGCCAAAACAGAGTTTGGGAAGTGAAGTTGTTTTGTTTGCATCTTTAGGGAATTACTGTGCAAAGAGATTTCTGATCACCATGTACATCATTATCTTTTCTATGACACATGAGTGATGACTATTACATTACAGTAGGAGAATATTCTGTATTCATTTCAGGATCATGAATATTAATTCACACATTTTTGCTATTTTAAGTGCACGCCTCATTGGCGCTCCTTCTATCACGCCTGTATCAATCACACAGATTTTGTGAAAAAAAAGTTCTGCATATTGTAAATTTAATGACCTGAAATGTTGTGTTGTGTTGTGACTGACATACTTAAAAACATGAGCAGGTATTGCATAAGATATCTCTGGTTATTTATCCTGGAGGACTGCATCTGGCTATCTGTCTGCGTCACACTCAACAGATAATAACATTAACCATTCGACCAAGCCATTTATTAACAATATGTGCAGTTCACTGGGTCACACTAACATCCACAGACTGTGCCTGCAGCACAATCCTGAAGGATTCAGAGGGCCTACAGCTTGAAAGAGGCACTACAGGACATGAGGGATTATTCTGATGCATTGTGTCAGTGTGATTGTTGAGCTGTTTTCAGGGAACCCAGACATTTCTAGCTGCTCACCTGCCAACAGTGGAAAGTGTTTATTCATTCATGTGTCCCTCCTCTCGGGACATGTTCAGAGCTCTAGTTGGAAATTCTTCATAATATACTTTGAACTCACTCACATATCTTTACTTCTGCTTTGGAGGCAGTGACACTTTCACTTGTTACCATTACAGGTTTGGTCCTATTGTTTTATTTTAACATCTTTCCAATTACAGTGCACGGTGCATGCACAGTTACTGACTTTTGATGAATTCAGGGGTGAAGGCCATGAGGTAAGGAGAACAAAAACTTATTGGAGTGGTGATGGCTTGCATTAATCATATTCTGTCGTGGCCATGATAGAGAATTCTGGTGCAGATTTAAGAAAACCTTCTTCCAACAAGAAATTCATGTTCTTATGGAGACAGTGTTATATATATATATGACACCTAAAATAAAAAAAATATTCAGAGGCCATCTGGGCAAAAATCTTTTAGTTGAATCTACACTGGGCAATGTTGTCTGTGTATGAGAGTAAGATCTAATTCCTGTTCCACTCACGTTCTCAAATCTTCGTCCAAAATGTAATAAAAGCCCATGGAGATAAATTATGAGTGCGTCAAACATTTTGAGGATCTAATTTGCGTGGAAAATGCTGAGGAATAGACTCAGTCTGTTTTGTTTTGATGTCCTCTTGTTCTCGCAGTAGACTAGGCACGAGAGGTGCTCTGCTGCCTCCCGCCAGTAAAAAACAACAACAACAACAACGTATTTGGTCGTTGCAAATGGAAAAGATGTTTGTGTTTATTTACATACAGTGTAGGGAAGTGAGATGTGATCACAAGAGATGCATTTTAACCCAAAGCGGGAAATGATGAATTCAGTGCTGTCCATTTATGATGAGCTCACCCAAGGACGGGTGTTAATGCCAGGTATGAACAGGGCCTGTGTTTTCACAATGCTTCCCCTGATCTTAGACTCAATATATTAAAATAATGATAATATTATGAATAATATTCCATCATCATTTATATGTGTATAAATTCAACGCAGAGTCATTGACATGTATCATAGTGACTGGATGGATGGGTGGGTTTCGACTCATTTCAGTTCACATTCAGGGGCACCACCAATCTTTTTTGTCATATTTATTTTGCTGATGTGACAGTTTATTTTTTATTACTGCTTGTCATAAAAGTTTTATACAAAGTTAAAAACAGCCACAAAGGCTGATAGAAGGAGAAAAAGTCAGGATACAAGATATGTTTTGCTAAGTTACACTTTACACAATTTACAAACAAGCTCAGCAGTTTAAACAAAGGAATACCCATTGTATTAATTATATTACAGAAAAGCTTATCAGTTTAGAAACAACAGATGGCCCATTATTCACTTTGATAACAGTATCATGAAAGAGACAAAGTAAGAGGCTTAATTTTCATCACACAGAAGTCAGTGGGGTTGAAATGGTGAGCCTGTAGAAACAGACATCTTGATTGTAAACCCTTTAAAATTGCTGCCAGGCGTGTATCACTATCTGTATGCCAAGCCCTCAATGTCGGGGTTTGCCCATATACGTGATCGTACGAATAATGAAAGCTTAACTCACTCAAGACAGCAACAAGAACACGCTGTCTAAATAAAAAATCTAAGAATTTCACAGATCACTGACCTGGCAACATTTAGCTTTCCAATCAAGTTCTGTCAAATGATGTATTGTCATTACAAATACAAGTTAATGAAAACATGTTAGAACTGTTTTTGTCCGTCTTGTCAGACCACTTATTATGGTCTGTTTTTCTGTCAAGCACTACTGTACTGGTGCTTTATCAGCACACATTAGTTTCTTCCTGGAAAAATGTGTTCTGGTACATTCACACCAGGATATTGTTTATCATGATCTCCTGCTATGGCATAGGACACAATGGACCAAAAATTTAATTAATACTGGTAGAAGCCACCTCAACTCCAACTGTATGTAACTTTCCTCTCTTTACCTAATGGCCTTCAACCCTGAATCTACCAATTCAATAAATATCTGTCTGTGGCTCACATATAGAACCATTCATCTTGTTGGCTTCACACTTTGCATGTATATTCTAAGAGGCCCAAAGAAGAGCAGTGTTGGATTTCATGCATCTCATGATAAATGTGGACACATGACATGTTCAATATAAATAAACTTTGAATAAACAGGTGACTAGTGCACTGTAGCAGTGGTGACTGGGACTCATCAATGTAATCTCAATCACAACAACAATAATGGCTGTATTCATGACAACGGCAGCTACATAAAATAAAGAATTAACAGGTGAACAGCTCTTATTGCAGGTCATGTTTCAGTAAGAAAAGCTGCAAAGAGCATCACCACAGACCAAGCAAACAGCCCATTTAAAACACAGTCACAGCCAGACAATAGATTTAGGCAGATTGTATGAATGTGTATTGTATTGTTATTCTATTATAATGCAGACTTTGGTTGAAAATAAAATTAATGCACATCTTCTGTCCAACTTTGAAAACCTACTATTATTTAAAATCCACATCGGCACCGCAACAGTTAAATTATGATGAATTATTCCTCGTTCTCTTTTGGAAGGAGAAACAGAGGCCCATATGGAGATGGATCTATGCAGACACCCTCTGCTGTTGTTGTGGGAAAGGTTGACCCAGTCCCACCCAGCAGGTAGGTTCATGGCTCCATCCCCAAGCCTCTCTCTAATCTCCCAGTAATACAGCTTGAGTCATGATAAAACAGCTCTGATGGAGGCAAATCCTGTTATCCAGTGGGGGGTTTGCGGTGGAGGGAGTGGCAGCCTTTGTTACAGGTGGTGGATGAGTTCAAGAAATAATCCCAAGTGTGGATTTTAGGATTAAACACACCAGCACAGGATCTATGAGGTGACACAGGCACTGTGTATCTGCGCGTGTCCATTTACACAATTTTTTTTTTCTGTTTTCTCCTCTCTTTTTTTCATCGCTCTCTAAATGTCCCCCTCACATAGGCACATTGCATGTGCAAGCCTAAAAGCACAGATTCTGAGGCCAAGGAGGTCGTGTCCTAATGGAAATGCATTTCAACTATTGCAACACCTCATCTTCTATATTGCCTTTTCATTGACAAGAGGCTTTCTTTGACTAGAGGAATACAGCTTTTGTAGGGTTTGTCCCATCACTCTCATCTCTCTGAAGGACACATTAGCCCTTTATTTTTTAGAGAAATGCTGCACATTATTTCTGCTTTATCCCATTTCATATCGGTCTCTCACATTCAGATCTAGTCAAAAGAGACATGAAAAAGGCTTTATGCAATCCCTTCTTTTTTGTGTAACTTGTTGCGTGCTAGATAATAAAAATCATATGACTGGGAACAGACATAATTTCTCATTGGCTTGTTTATTTTGTCTTTCAGGCTGGTTTTTATTTGTCATTGCTGGAGTCCATTTTGCAAACTGTAATTTAATTTAAATTATATGATTATTTATCAATATTATTTCAGTACATATAAAACAATGCAAACACACAAACATGATCATATCTATCAACAAATAGGACAAGGACTTTAAGGGACAACATCAATTCAAAGAAAACATGCATCCACACAGTATGTCTAGTTTTTACAAGCTTCTGCAAATTGTTTATCTTTTGTAGAACATAGTATACTTTGTTATTTAGATATATCTGAAAGTCAGTTTCCCAATCTCAGTTTCTCATTTTAAATGAGACAGAGTCTGCTAATATACACGTTTTTTGTTTCAATATGTGTTATTACTTGAAAGGGTTTTCATGCTCTAATGTTCTGTAAAAATACCACTTTCACATTGCTGCAGCTCCTCTGTTCAGCCTCTGTCTGAAACACTTGGTTTAGCTCTTGTCTCTTTAAGCTTGATCTTATTTAAATTCAAATTCATTTTTAGGAATAAAAATATGGAATAATTGACCTTTTAACCTTAAATAACTTTTGTCTGCGGGATTCCTTTCAGGCTGCAATAAACTCTTACAATGTTGACCAATAAGGAAAAGATACACTGACCAACTATTCAAAACACTGCTGCTCTTTGAGCAAACATGCAAGATTTGTTACATTAAACCATTTAGCCATTCAGCCTCTTTCATAGAGAAAGGCCTGTAAGTGTTGCTCTCTATTCTTTTGTCATTGAAGGAATGTTCTCCTCTTCTGATGTAACTGATGTTATTGCAGAATCTACTGCAGGAATTGTTGTTAAGGAACAGCTGCTTTCAACATCTAATGCGTGCCTGTAGCTGCAGTTCCTCTCTCATAGGATGCTGATAGTTGTTTAGATAAACATCAGTAAGACTTTTTTGATGGTTAATGCAAGTGATTCTAAAGGTTCCATATATGTCAATGGACAGAAGGAATGACGCAAAGAAAATGGAAGAAAAACAAACCAATGAGTGAAGGAGAGACATGACTATCCCTAATCCAGTCTGATTGCTGCTGGTTCAGTTTGTTCAATTTCTGTAGCTGGAAGCCTTTTGATAGCCCATGATTATCTATGGGCTCTGCCATTCACTGACAGAAGCTGAAGGCAAACCAATTAGCCTTTGGCCCACAGAAAGCGATGCTTGGGGTGATTTTGTTGTGGTGTAGTTATCTGCAGTAGCAGTGAAACCCCCATTTATGGTGTCAAGAAGCTGTTTGGTTCTTTTAAAAGGCCTGACACAGCTGATGAGCTATGGCTGCTGGAGAGTTATCGCCACAAACGCAGAGCATACAGGATGATTATAAGCTTTGTGATTCACTTAGTCCCTCTGTCAGTCATATGTTAGACAGAGCAGGGAGATGTTTCATTATTCTCTGAATCTCACATCTTTTGAAAGGAGGATGTACTGTACTCATGCTTTTTCACAGAAAGGAAGAGACAACATTTTGAGACAGATTGAGATGAATCAGTGGTAAAATGGTTTATCACTAGAATCCAGTTGTGGCACAGAAATGAAAAGCAGCTTACATCAAACATAATTGTTTGGATCATTTGGGACTTTTCTTTTTTTTTTTACAGTAATCCTAGATCATATATTGCTGCATGATGTGTTTGTAAGCATCCGGTGTGATGGAGTGAGCTCAAAATGAAAATGTATCACCTGTTCGATAATCCTTGTGAGGAGGATAAATTAAATGTTAATCCCTCACTATTAGAGATGGTGACAATGAGAGGAGGGAAGGGAGAAGGGTCTGGTTAAAAAACTGGAGGAGAGTGAGATTTTGTATTTCATGATGCAGGACTCAATGCTGAGGTAATAATGACCTCAGGTGATTGAGCTGTTCCAGTGTTTTCTATCCCCAAGTTCATCTGCACCATCACAAGTATCGTGTTATTAGCTCCCTCTTTTGACTCTGCATCTGCCGAGAATCTCTGAGATTAGTCTTGGATCGGCGCACAATCATGCTCCCTTCTGTGGCCAATTTGTATTCACTCGACAGCAGTCTTACAGTCTTACAACTAACGGCACAGAAGAAACAATTAAGGCTGTAAAAGCTGATAGCTTGGGGCTCTGCAGACCAACTCTACCATTACTGAGTTATTAGATGGTGAGGGGCTGGGTGGCTGGAGTAGGGGTTGTAAATGAAGGCATGGTCTTGGGCAGAGGAGACACAGACACGGGTTGAAGGACAAACAAAAAAGGGGATAGCGAGTATAGAGGAAAGAGTTGCAAAAAGGCAAAGATGAAGGGAAATGAAAATAATGGAGAAGAAGTACTGAAGGGAAATGGGATTTGTCTAACTGTGGGATATACTGGGAATATGAGGCAGGTTGAGATGAGGATAACATGAGGGATCAAGGGATGAGCCAAGTCAGGCAGCACACAAGTGACTGCAGACAAAGAACAGCTGTTGAGAAACTTGTTTCACATTAAACCTCAACAGGAAAGAAAATGAGATTAGATGAAGGTGGAGACGGGAGAGAAAGAGAGAAGAAATTGTTTTTGGACTCTGCTGTGTTTATTTTGTTATTTTTGCTTCAAGTGAATTAAAGATGCATTGTTGAATATTTAGGGTCCTTGTTTCTGGTTCTTTAACATTGTGTTGTGCAGAGTAGCTTTTCTTTTCCAAAGCAGTCAAATACAAATTAAAAAATAAATGTCACTATTTTTCAACCTGGGCCCTATGTTTATAGATGCGGGTGTTTAAATGAATGGTACTTAAAAAACCTTTGGAATAAGTCAAGAATGTTGCTGTAGACTGTATAGGGGCAACTATGACAGTCTGCAATGTCGACTAAAAGTGCCTTTTCTTGTCAATATCAAATTTCCAGACTCAATGACAATTGGAGCCATATCTTGGTGAAAAAAAGATCTTACAGTAGACATTTCATGGACTATCGTGGTTGCCCAATAAGATTACAATGTAACCACAGCTGCTGTGTCACAGTTGCTAGTCGAGACAATCTACTGGACCAATGACTTTGTGTAAATACGATTAATATACACACCTACATCTGTAAGCATAGAGCCCAGGTTGACAGATAGTTAAATTCCTGTTTACAGAATTTAAAAGATTATTATCTTAAGAGTTTTCAGCAACTACAGTTCTATAATTTGTTTACACATTCACCAACAATGGGTCATATATGTATTCCTCGTCGGCTCTGACTGGCTTTTGCTCCAAAGTAACAGCGGCCAAAGCTCAGGGGTATTGTGGAATAAAGACCGATCCATCAGGCCAAAATGTCAGACTGAAGGAAGATTTCTTGGTAACAAAGATAAAACCAGTCCGTACACAGCTGTGTTATTAAATTGAATTAAGTTTAATTCAAATTTAATTTGAACTAAACTCCCAGACTGAACAGAAGGACCTACTAACAATTAGAATATGAATAAAGGCAGATATGATGCCAGCATTGTCGGGAAACCTTTTGTCATTTTGCTGCTTTGTTTGTCTCCTTTCTTGAGTGCATGACATAAACTGTAAAAACTCTCTGTTACTACGTTTGCATGTGTTATTCAAATAATTAGCCATAACTCATTCAGCACTTAAAGTAACAGATTGTGCTCGAATAATGAGTAGCTCAAATTTATGATGATGCTGGCAGGGTGTCTAGCTGAAGCCTTAGTCAATTTTCATTTTTCCCTGAACTGCAGGTAATGCATAGACTAATTTATGCTGAAAGATGAGATCCTATTCCCTTTCAGATCATCAATCATGTATACCCCATTTTTTAAAACTTTCATATCATGTAACTGCAGCAGCAAGAGATGATCGGGTTTAGGCTCCCTTATCTGTAAATGGAGTGCTTCCATAACAGCCATTACCCTGTTGTTCACTCTTCCATGTGACACTTCGCAGCCTTAATTACAATCCACCGTCTGTTTGTTGGAGAAATCCAGACCCCCAAAACCAGTTAAGTGTATCGGGTACAAATTGTGATTACTTGATAATAGACAGTGTTAAGCCCGCTCCATTAAACATGCTCCATTTGCATAAACAGGAGTTTGGATGACCATAAATCGCAATCGTTTTTGCCAAGCTACTTGATGTAATGGAGAACATCTTCTGTGCATATAATCCACTTCCACCTAAACATTCAAATGAAAAGCAAGAAGTGTACCCTGGATTGTTGTGAAGACCCTGAATGATTACTGAAAGTTGTGCGCTTGGAAAAACTTTATTTTACTTAACATGCACATTGAATTTTCTATTTGTTTTTCTTTTTGTTTGTGTACATACTGTGGTTCTGTGAACAGAAAGCAAATCCCAGGCCTGCTTGAGCAGAATACAACTATGCAGTATATAACCGCCTTTGCAGTCTGCACCATGCAAAACAATAAAAGAATATGCAACACCATAGGCCTGATGCAGTCCATATTTACACCGGAGCCACCTTAAAATGGAGCTGAAAGTAACAGAATTGATAAAGCTGTGTTTATATTATTCTTACTTTTTCTGGAGAAAACCTTGTGGTGGTTTTTCTTTGACATAATGTGATGCTAAGATGCTATGAGCCACAGCTTCTGTTTGAATTACAGCTTCTGCTTGAGTCTTGCAGAACACTTACATAAAATCTGATTGCATAGATAATGCCTCACTAAATGCAAAAGTGCAGACTAAGCACCACCCTTTGACCTGATCAGTATGACAAAGAGGGAAGGCTGCACATTGTAAGTAAGTACTTATGAGAACATTATCAGCTTAAAAGCATGAAATGTAAATTAAATGTAAATGATGACTGAAAATTGTTCCTGAGAATCACTGAAACACCTTTGAACTTGATAGTCAAACAGACATAGTAAAATGTAAAATAACATAATAATATAAAAATAATACATGAACAAAAGAGTATCTCAAGTTTGTTCCTGTTTTGTAAATTATCAGACAAAGTGCCAGGATTACATGCAGAGGGAGTTGAGTTATATTATAGTAGAAGCACAAAAAATTGTATTTCAAATGTGTGAGGCACTTTTCAACTACGCCTCTGCTCCTTCCTCTACATTGCTCAGTTGGTCATACAGCTCTCAGCTTCTCCTTGCCCTCCTTGGCTCACTTTAATAGAACTGGCTTCACCTTTAATTTGCCGTCCCCTTATGTCCTGCGTGCAAGCACAGTCAAAATAACACTCAACTGCAAGTCAAGTAAATGCAATCACCAGGTATATATTTCACCGTATGTGATGTTAGTGAGTTAATTTTGTGTAAAGTGGTTCACACTAAACCAGTATATAAGAACTAGATTGTACAGTTTGTGTTGTAAACAACCAGCAGTAGATGTAAACGTCTCTCTTTGGGAAATGAAATCTGCTGCAGCAAAGGAATAGATGGATTTTAAATGTATTTATGGAGGCAGCAACAGAGGTTTGTTTCAAATAAATAGAAACAGAACTTAGCATTTCTCAATTTTTGGTGCACTTGTGTATTTAGAAGTCTAGTTGTGTTCACCGGTTTGGAGGGTGTTAGTATCTGGTCGACACTCTCCGTCTGTCTCACTCCCTCAGTTCATCTGGGTCTGACCACATCTGCCTTTTAATTGCCTGTGCTTCAATCCCTGCAGTGGAATTCAACACCTCATTAAAGCCTTCGGCAAAACCTGAATCATTTAGGGAAGAACAGGCAATTAAAGAGAATTTGGCACTGAGTTCCTGTTGGCTGATTTATTGATTGGCCAACTGTGGCTGGGTATTTGTCTGTCTCACATCCATCCTCATTTCCGGAGGGGTATTTGCATGTGATGTCTCTCCTCCTGTCATTTATTTAGGTCCGGTCAGGTCATGTGGTTGTTAAATATTATTATAGCATTTGCATTCAGCACAGTAACACATATTTAAACAGGAAGACTAAACACATCTTGCATCTCATGACATAGGTTTGCTGGACTATGCACCGTAACGTCCTCACTTTTATCCAACCTCCCTTCTTTGGCTTTGAGAGGAGCCTCAACACAAACTAATTTGAGTGTTCTGCAAAACAGACTGTGTATGCAGGATTTGGTTTCTAATCACTCTCTTCCCCCACTGGGGCTTTTTCCATCAACAATCAGTCTAATATAGTGACAGTGCTTTGGTTTTGGTGTTAACCAAAAAAAAGTCTGTGTTTTATGAAGAGAAACAGCCAAGTGCTAAAAGCAAAGAGTCTTTTTCCTTGTGGGTGTTTTCTGTGCCTCTGAGTAAAAGGCTCCGTCTTTAATTTGAGCTGCACTCTGGCAAAGATGATTAATGGAATTCCTATGCACTTGGATCGTTTCTCACAGGTGATTTAAAGGTATAATAATCCTTTACGATATTGCTCTGTGGTTTCCAGGCCATTAAAATAACACCAAATGTGTCAGAGGAACACAAACAGTTCATTTAGAATGGATTGCTGGCCCAGCACAAGACTGGGACCCAGACACTGGGGAGCTTTTGCTAAGGTGTCACTTCTCTGGCTGTTTGCATGGAAGAAAAATGGAAAACATTTAGCCCATGCCTCAAATTCCCTGCATAATCTGCACACTTGCAGATAAAGCAATACTCACAGCCCAGCTGACTCTTCAGCAGAAGCCCTATGCACTAGCTGGCATGGCTGCATATTATTACATTTACAGGCAACATATTTCTCCCTGAAATCATTCAATGTTTTCAATTTTACATCATGAAAATATAGTATATGCAGATACATATTGTAATTAAGCTGAAAATCTGAGTATTTTACTGTGTGAAAAAAAAGGATTTTGCTCTACTTCAGTTCCTCTTTTATGTTTACCTCTTTATAGGAAAACACAAACCTAATGTGATGCTTTTGACTCTTGCCTATAGTAGACTAGCTTGGCAACACAACATAGTGCCCTCATTATGTGCCATGCATCACCTACACAAACTAGGGCTATTATAATTAGATTTTTGTTATTTCCTAAAAACTCTGGTAAATAAGAAAAAAATAATAAAGACTAAATCGTGATTATGTTCCTTTATGCTGCATCTGGCTTCAATGCTCAACACAACTGCTAAAGGTGTAATTCTTTTTAAAACACCATTATACAATACCATTATATTTGTGGAAAATCCCTCCTATACTTCCCCTCCATCCCTTACCTGGCTAACTACTTATACATGGTGGAGGTCTCTTGTTTTTAAGTTTGGACTGTCTCATGACCAATGTGAGTTTGCCTTGTTTGATGGTCCCATAATGATAGATCTGATATATATTTTGGATAATTGTGTTAATGTTAAAATTGTCTTTTTACTTTAGTAGATTTGACAACATTTGTATTTAGGCTGTGTTTGTTTGTTAGTTCATTTCATAGACTGTGGATGTGAATTGTTTGTTATAGTTTAGGTTATTTGTCTTTTAGTTAGACATCATCCCAAACTAATCAATAATTCAAATAATGGATTGAAAACCTTAAATCAATCATCATCTGTCCTGACACAAACACACACACAGACACACACACATACACACACAGACACACCACTGAGTTGATTGTTCCTGGAACTAGAATATTAAAGGATAACAGTCCTCAACCTAAACTTTACAATAGTAGTTTGCCATGATTTCACTGACTGCCTTTACACTGAGGTTGCTTTCACACAATGTATTGGCTTTTCTTCAGGTAAAGAGCACTAATTACTATTTAGACAGCAATTCATTCCTTGATTTCATTTTATTTAGGACTGCTGGTGCCAGCAGGGTCAGTGCTACAAATGTCTGCTTTATTTCTACATTGCCTCTCTCTCGGCACTTTTATTATGAAATGCAGAATAATATCCAGCTGACTGTTAAAAAACATTACACTATACAGTACATTCACATCCATACACATTAAAATGAAACTAAATTTGACAAAATCACAATGTATTATACAAGTATAACACATATAAATGATTGTCATATAGTAATAATGATGAGACCAAACCTGTCTTTTTTGACTAGTGAATATATTTGCGTTGTCTCTGTGAGTAAATGCAATCACTCCCTTGCCATGTATTGATAGAAATGTTGCTATAACACAGGGCACAGTAGCTTACGGGTTCATTGACACCAAATCAATTAACCGATTCAACAAAGCTAAACTTTATTATGTAATATACTTAGATACAAAAATGTTAATTATTTCTATCTGTGGTGCAGTTACTTTGGTCGAATGGTCTTCAATCAATGATTGCTTAATCCTTAAACTACATTTATATTTGAGCAATAATAATGAGGTTCAGTTACATTGATCTCTGTCTGACCTTTGCTCTATAGTACTATGTGGGAAAACTGCCAAAAGCAAAGTAGTTAAAATCCCTCTGCAAATCAGAGGTGTAGAGGGGAGAAGCTACAGGTTATGTACTTCTGGCTGTCAGGCACTTAAAACACTAGACACAGCTCTCAGAGAGCAGGCAGAGACAAGGGGCTCAGCCAAAACCAAGACACTCAGCTAAGCCTTTCTCAGGCAGGAAATCCTACTTGTTAAGACACACACACACACACACACACACACACACACACACACACACACACACACACACACATTGTTGCAATGTTACAATCAGGGACTTAACAAAAACTTGAATTTATTTACTGGAGGCTTACCCTATTTTATCCCTATATACCTAATCCGATACCCATACTCGAACCTTTACATTACCTTTCTCAATCATTGACCCAAAAACCAGCTTTTCGCAAAGTGGGGACACAGCTTATGTCCCCAACTGTCCCCTAATAACCAATCTTCTACATGAAATTTGTCCCAAAAGTGGCCTATGACAGTTACACACAGCTGCACACAGAGTTGGTATTGGTTCATTCTGTGAATTCCCAGCGAGTCCTTATACAGTAAATATAAGCAGGATGGTTGTAGTGCTGGGCCAGCTGTAATTAAAAATATTCAGGGGCCCCTGATAGGAGGTTTAAAAATAGTTTGTTTTTAATATGCAGTTTTGATATGTCCCACTGTTACTATTTGTAAGTCAACTATTATTGTTGGATGAATAAATAGATTTGCACACTATTCTCTTCCCCGTAAAACATTATCGGAGTCACTCCATCTTAGGAAACTAATTCATCTTCTGAAAGTAGGACTTTATTGCAGTAAGGCCTTAAGTAATATAATAATCATTTGACATTTTAGGGAGCTGACAAAGATGGCTTTCCACCCTTTTCCTGTCGCCATGGGATGATTAATATCTAAAAACGGATGCTATATACTGTACACACTTTCGGTCAGGCACACAGTATCTGCAGTAGGTTGACAAAATAAATGCAATGCAAACACCTCTTTGATTATCCAATAATACCCTCCACAGGCACATGCGTTTACTTGTTGATCTAGTCTTGTGTACAGGTGTCACAATGGATAATTACAAAGGGTAATTGGGCTCATTGAAGCTGCCCATACCGCTGGGTATGACATATAAATTAAGCATGAAAATAACACTCAACCAAAACTTCTCTTTAATAGAAACTCTCTCTTTTTTGAGAAATGTGCAGTTCATCAACCAAACACAAAGACTGAAAAAAGGAAGAAACGACGAGTATGTCCAAAAGAAAATATACCGTTTACTAGCACCTCTATCAATATCTAATTTACATATTCTGTTCAAAAACACAAGTAAAATGAGACTTAATGAGGTTTAGTTGTGCTGACAGAGTGTATATTTTAATGGAAAATAATACACTGTAAATGTTCCTCCAACTGTGAAGCCAAAATATCCCAAATATGAGAGCCATCTTGTGCTTGTGAGTCATAGTCTGTGCAGAGGTGATCCGGGAGAGAAGCTGCAATATCGAGGTCTCACTGATAAATGCACCCAGCCAACAAGGAGTCAGTCTCAGCTGTCAAACATAATGAATGTTTTTCATAGCAATTAATACCCAATTAAAGCCAAACTTATTGGACAAACACCTAAAAATACATTAGTAAGATGAGAAACAACTAGCATGACATGAACCGTCTTTTGACAAATAATATTTGCTGTGCCCATGTCGCATCTGCTAACATGGAGGACTGTCCTATACCTATACCTATGCTGTGTCCCGTTATCATGGTCCATCACATTGTATTGGCTTCACTTTCAGGGAAGTCAGGTCATCCACCTTTAGAGTCTATATTCCTATAAAAGAGCCATGAAAGCTATTTCACTATGACATTGAGTTGAGCTAAGCTAAAGGTAAATTAAACTGTCTTCTGACTGTAGCTTCATACCAACTGTATAGTCACAAGAGTATCTGTGTCAGATACTCTGTATCCCCCCCCCCCCCCGAAAGTGTTGAACCTCTGCTTTTAATGAACAGCCCCACAAAGAGTGTGTGGCATGTCCTGAAGCTTCTGGTGACCCAGACTCTGGGGAAATAGGAGGAACCATCTGCAAAATTAAAGCCCACATAACCTCCTGTTTCTCAGTGGAGTACTTTTCCAGGCTCATCATATTATCAATTATATCTCTGGAATATATCCACCCTAGGATTGTGGGGAAGTCATGTAGAATTTATATTTGGCTGGTTGGCTTGATATTTTTCAGTGCATGATTTCCACTCTCTCCTTCAGCTGTCTGTTAAAAGAAACAGAAGGTTAAAAAGATGCCAGATGTTTAAAGTGTCTCTTGTGTCTGTGTGTGTGTGCATTTGTCAATTGGAAGCCCGATTCCAAAACTTGCAATGCAAGCAAGCATGTCCAAAGTGAACAGAATATCAATAACCTACCTCTTAAAGAAGTAATGGCTACCTCTGGTCGTGCTGAAGGTGACATTGTTTTCGTAATGGCTGTCACAAGGACCAATGTTGAAACTTGAATTGATTTGCAGTTATGTTTTCTCCCTCTTGCGCTTAAAGCCCATGCATCAGTTATTGCTGTATATGCTGATGCCAAGGTCATTTTGAACATAAGAATGATAGAGTCTGACATTAGCCCCATTGCTTCTGAATGGGCAGATGCTTCGCTTCGGAAAGTAGGTTGCCAAGTGTCTGCTTTGATAACCCATCGGCGCTGGCTGAGAGGAGTTGGCAGGCTTGGGAAGGGAAACTCCCTGTGCATTTACTCAGTGTAGATAGACTCTGCTGCATTACCATTTAGAGCACAATGAACAACACCGTCAGACTATATTTCACACAGGGACATACACACACACATTTATCCTTAATGCAGCTATTTGGAGAACACGGAACACATGTTGATATGGACATGCTATTTTGATTTACCATTGACTGTGATAACAAATTGTTAGGGAATTATGTGAAGCTTACTGAGGCATGCCAATTATTAATGGGCTGTTTTTCACATTGACCCTTCTCTGTTCTAGTAAACATCTCAAAGCATTTTAAAAAGTTACAAGGGGGACAGAAAAAACGTTTCATCTAGGATTATGGCCAATTGTGAATTTTCATTATCTTCGGTTCTTGATAGCCCACAGTAATTTGATTCCATCTGCCACTTCCAGTAAAATTAAAAAGATTATTGCCTTTCTCCACTTCCTTGAAAAAAGGTGCCCATATACAGTATTATCACCCCAACTTTCACAGTCAAAGTGGAAGTGCATTTATATCATGAGTAATTCAGCTCACTTGTACTTATACCAGATTAAGTATTCTGTCAGTAAGATCAAATCTGGCTGTTGAAAACTAATATTTGAAAATTGTTCAACATTTTTACAAACACAATAGCGATAAATTAGACTGTATTAAGTAGCTGTGAGGTCATGTCATCTACTTATCTCAGTACCAGAACAAACAGCTGCTTCCATCTCACTCTGTCCTAACCATAGGTCAAGGGTCTGCAGCTACCAGTAGCCTTCCACATGGACAGGACGACTTGACGTAGTAATGATTTTACCCTACAGAGCTGTGTGAAATAAATGAGTGCTCACTCTGCAGCTACTTTTGGGGACTGAAATGTCTCATAGCTGACTGAGCAGTCACTGACTTTGAGGGGGTGGTCCCGCTTCAACTGTAAACATGGACAGAATTGGCATTTTGGTTGTCTTTTTCATTAATTCTGATGTGGTTAATAAGGGTTGTCAGGTTTCTTCTTTAGCTAACTATCTACAGCCTGGTTTGAATTTTATTTTCTCGTTTCCATTACTTGTCTCTCTTGACATTGCTCTACCCATTGAGATCCTTCACACACTCTTATCCACTTCTACCCCTCTTTCAAATCTTTACGCTCTTTCAACTTCCTTCCTGCCTCCTTCTCTGCTCTGTCCTCCTATAGCTGGTGACCTCCCTTGCTTCAGTGGTGGCAGGTAGCACCAGTGAGCACAGGGACAGACACACTGAAATAATGAGAGCTGGCTGTTAGAGGACAGGCCTTAGCTACTGCAGCCCCTCAAATTCACTGTTTCCAATGCCTACAATCACATTTAGAAATGATTACAACAATGCACTTTAAAACTATTAATCACAAATAAGCTCTGACATTTTTGGACAAGTGGAGCAAGCCGTGTCTCTTGGAGGGTTGAATGTTATTTAATCTGACAAAGGCGTGGGCGGGGAAAACTAAATATGTTGTACATTTGTACATGTGCTTTGTGGATAATCCTGAGATCTTTGACACTTGAGTGACTCTAGCTAAAGTTTGCTTGTCTATGTGTTTTGATGGACTTCAACTCTCCTGAGATAAGTTATGATACTGCATGTTTTATTACTCATATGCACAATGTGTTTGGAAACTATAGTTGCACATAAAAGTGAGTTCAACAGCCTTTTCTTCAGAAGAGTTAAAAGGTTACATTAGTAATAAGGCAAAACAACAAGTGTGCTCCACCACAGATGGAGCAGGAATAGGAAACTTGAACTGATGCATCGTAGGTTGTCACTGAGCAGTTGAAAGAGTTTGGCTTTGACAATGTGAAGGAAAGAAACAAGTGTTATTGTGATATATTTGGAGCCGCAGGAGTTTTGTTGGATGGCATAGTGGTGCAGTGGTTAACATGACATGGAGGTTCTTGGTTCGAACCTAATGTTCAGCCAGGGTCTCTGCGTGGAGTATCCATGTTCTTCCCATGTCTGTGTGGGCTTTTTCCAGGTACTCCAGCCCCCTCGCAAAGTTGAAAGACATGCAGGTTAGGTGAAATGGAAACTCTTAACAATTAGTTGTAGTAGGTGAGAACGGTTGTTTGTCTCTGTATGTTGGCCCTGCAATACTACAGCGACCTGTCCGAGGTTTACCCTGCTTCTCGCTCAATTTCAGCTGGAATTGGCTCCAGCCAGTCCGCAACCCTCAAAGGAGAAGCAGCATAGATAATGAATGGAGTTTTATTGGTGGGGTGATTTCGGGTCTTGTGGTTATGTCCCTTGAACGCCAAAGAAAGGATCTTTCCCTGGGGGGGCTACAAGGTGAATGCCCAACCCCATTGGAGTTGTTGGAAGATGAAAGCTAAGAGGGCTGGAGAATACAAATTGCTGAGCGCAACCAAGCTTGCTGATAAGAATGGACATTAGGAGATGGAGAGGACTCCAAAAGTTCAGGAATATGCTGATCTCTATCTCTGGTTTAGTAGAGCTTTTGATCCTTGAATATTGTAAGCATTTTCTTGTCTGAGAGAGCATTGAATAAGGTGTGCGCTCAGTGTGGAAATGGCATGAGTTTTATGTGTGGTCATTGTTACTTAACTGAAAACACAAACATTTTGAGAGAGCAATTAGGGTAACACATTTCTGTTTTGTTTGACTTCCATGTGAACTGTTAAACTCACTGTGATCAACTGCCTTAATGTCCTGTCACCTCTACTTTCACACTGTTAAATACTCAAATGTTAGTATATTAACAATGCTGGAACCATAAATTATGGGAAACTTAAAGCTGTCACAAAGTCCATTGGCCTCACTCCTCACTGATTTCCTGTTATCCATCTTTCTCTCTCTCTGTCTCTCTCTCTCTCTCTCTCACACACACACACACACACAGATTATTTATCCCTTCAACATTATTCCAACCTAAACCTTTTAAAAGCAGTATTTCTGGGCAGTCGTGTACTCTTGTGTACCATGGGCTGTGACATTGAGATACAGATCTTTTGTTGTGTCAAATTAATTAGCTGGGCATAGTGCCTGCTCCACTCAGTTTGACCCTTACTGTGTCTGTGTGTGTGTGTGTGTGTTTGACCATGTGAGCAAAACCTTATTTTGTGTTGAGGTGCTTATCTTTTGTGTTGCCTCAGTTTGTTTGCACAGTATTTTCCATTTGATCTCATCATTTCTTCTGAAGGTTCAGCTCTCATGGCCTAACAGTTTTTATTTGTGCACCGACATTCTGCCAATCAACACATATTTATTGCAAAGCCCATTCTAGATCATAATTCTGACTTTTTAATTTTTCCTTTACAAGCATTCAAATGATGTCCCGATCCATATGTAGACCAATATTCAATGCCGTTATTAAAATGTTTTGAAAGTTAATTGAACTCGTACATAGGAGGCTTGTGCATGTGCGTATCAAGGTCACATGGATGTGTTTATGTTTTCTGCAAACAACTAAGAGTTTGTATGTTTTCCCTGTGCACCTTACTTTAAATTATGTTCGATTAATAATCTGAGGGCATCGCTCTTATTCACAGGTCTACTTATCTTGTAATATTTCCTCCTTTCCTTTTCTCCAGAACATCTTAAGCATCTCCTGTTTCAGTTTCTGTCTTCTAGCTCTCTAATTTGCCAGCAACTGGCTCAAGAAAATGCACATAGAACAGATTAGTGCTATCAGATTTGTTTTGTCAAGATCATAAACTTCGAAGAATCTGGTGAGTATACATTATTGATTCATCAAGTATGTGCAATTTAGTGCACATACTTCATTGTACAACCCTGTTTCCTAAAAACTACTCTTTGCAACTACACAGCAACTGCAGGTATGTTTTGTAATCACATAGTCACTTGCTGATTGTGTTTACTCATATATTTGTTAATGACTGCAGAGTTACCATGAGGTGGAGTTAGTGGCAGGTAGAAAGAGCATGAATTAGACACTAGACCATAGTTCTCCACCGGCCTGTCTGTGGTTAGGGTTAAACTACAAATCCATGTTGGTTTAGGTCTGGTAAAGATGGTGGTTTTTGGTTTGTAAACAAACATGTTGCATTGAAGTCACTGGAGTATTTTTCTTCCCAATGTTTAACCAAAAGTTACATTTAACCGAAAGTTAAATATTGCTGTAGTCACTAAAAAACTACACTATATTGTGCTTCAGTTGCAGTTTAGTCATTAAGCTAAAATATCTACTGCTGTGCATAATAATTGGGGCAAGAAGCCAATTTAAAGTCATACTTGGATGGTGAGACTAGCCCCTCTAAGTTTATAATGCATGAATAACAGCACAGCACAGATTGGACATCCATAAAGACTGTCAGTAACCTGTCAGTTATTTAATCCCAAAAAATAACAAGTTTTGTCAAACCTTGGCAGAAAATGGCATGTCCTTCTTCTAAAGCCTGAACAATAGACCAGCTCCAACTTTCAAACAGTCTGTCATGCCCCATCTTTATCCAGTTAATCCTTTGTGTGGCTCGTAAGCAATAATAATCAAGGTTATAGTGGAGGGGAATGAAAACAGCGACATGAATGAGGTGGAGGTTGTCTTTTATTTACTGCAAAGACCTGAGTGCTCTCAATAAGGTTCAGGGAAGACCAACATTATGAGAAAAGCTCAATAACCGAGGCAGGCCAGTGTCACTTGGATTTACTGGGGGCAAAGCCAATCATAACCAATTTCATCACACACGTTTGTGAACACCTGCAGTTGTCTAGTGTGTGACAGAGAAAGGTGGGTATGAGGTGACAAGTGATCAAGCCAACTAACGCACAGCACTTTTACTGCATACCTGCTGTGGCCACTCGGATTTACCACTGGACCCACCGGCAAATGTGTGAAGATATCGACACTGTCTCTGGTTTCAGAGTCTGATGACTAGTGAGTAGATGCTCACCAACTATCTTTCCTTTTCGAGTCCAATCAGTGGATAATGTGCCTCTTTTAAGCACTCTTCATTCATGACAAAATAAATTGTGAATCAGAATTATTTCTGTGCAGTCCACTTACAACCATAGGTGCAGTTTGAACTAAAGGGTTTTGGGGTTCACAAAAGAAATCTGAGGGTATTGTACTACAGAGGCTTCATTGACACACAAAAGGGAATAATCAGGATAACAGCTGGTTATGCCTAAAGATGGAATAGCTCATGGATTGCCATAGAAACCAAACTCAACTACAAGAGCTCGCAGTTTGCTCCCAAGCAAAACTGAGCCTTAGCAACAGATGAGACTGCACCCACCCTGCCCACTGAGAACTACATGCACATCACTGGAATGCACACAACTACAGCCAAAACTATAATGAGGTGTGGCTGCCTGTGAGGACGGTGAAGGGGGGGGGTTATTTGCCACTAAGGCTTTGAGTGACCCCTCCCTGAATCAACACACACACCAACAAAGCATACTTATGTGTACACTATCTGTAGTGTTGTGTTGATGTGGTGCCAATTTTCATTTGAGATTACATGTACATCAGAGCAGGTGTTCTGTATGTTGCATTACATCAAGTGTGTGTTATGTTATATGCACATGTCCTATCAATTCGTATGAATGGTAAATCTATTTTTTTCAATTTTTCCTCTGATTCCCACTTTGTTTCCTTCCTCATCTAATGCCAATAGATTTCTGCCAAACCAATCTGGCATGGCTGCTAATTTCTGATTTGTCCCGGAACAACAGAATATCAAAGTGCCTTTGTCCCCAGGATGTCTACGCTGAGGGGAAACCACCTCACAGGGAGAAACCAATCCTGTGATGTTTAAGAGACTAAAGATTTTTGACAGAGAGGTAATTGACATTATTCAAAATGTTGTGGCGTGACTGATAGGACTTTCAATGAAACCTTGCATCTTGACCAGTAGAGATGAAGATATGGGATGTTACTCAAACAAACAAATGTGTGCATGTGCAGTCGCAAAAATAAAAAACACACATACAAGCCTTGGCCGACTGGAACAGTTTTGCTGTTAGATTACATCTCCGTCTGATCTGGTTCAAAAAAAATAAATTAATAAATGTCACCCCCTCCCACGGGCCAGACTGTAAACAAAAATCACAAATGCTGCTCACTACAACAAACAGATGACACGTCTGAGAGACCAAAGAAGCATCTACAAATTATTCATGCTCTCTGTTTTAAATCACCATCAGTCATTGTTGAAGTGATTATTAAGCAGCGGCGGATGGTAGAGAGGGATGAAGGCAGGAAAAATAAAGGACTGGAAGAGAGATTTCATACGAGAAGAGAAAAAAGAGAAAAAGATGACAGAGTTCAGTGGAAGCATGTGGGCTGATAATGAATGTTTGGAGAGACACTTCTAAGCAGTATTGTCAGCAGCGCTGGACACTGAGCACACAACACTGTCCAATGATCATTAAACATTTCCTTTTAAATTCTTTAATTTCATAGCCTAATCTGTATATATATGATGTTAGAAACAAAATGAGAGATTTCGAGAATAACATCATGAGTCGTAATATTATGACAATCTAACCTAACCACTCCCACTGTATCTAGAATCTTAATTACCAATGTAGCTGTCTAAAGAAACTATGAGAACCCTATGAATGGCACACAGATGGCACCACCACGTCACCACTCCTCCAAGAAAGAGATTATTATTATTTTTTTTATTCATAAAACCCATTTACTAAAGCATAACAACAAATTGCTCTACATTCCTCATTCTAATGCAACTGAGGGGCTGATCTTCTGATATTGCATCTCTAAAAATGAGCACACAACATATATACAATACATAACACATATATTAATGTTATGTTACTATTCTGGTAAAATTCGGACTCGATTATATTTCCCACTAAGTGGTCCTAGCACTTGGTCGATATATCAATATTGTTATATTGTAATATATACTCTCAGTTTTATTTTGTACTTTTGTCTGAGAACATTTTTACACAAGTGATTTGACTTCTACTTGAGAAAAATGTCTTTAAAGAAACAGTCTTGCAATGCAATTGCATTCTTTTGCTTCCACCCCTGAGATAGAGACAAAGGAAACATGTCACCTGAATCTAAAAACCTGAGGGAACCACTGATAATAATGAAAATATTCTCTTCTGAGTTTGAATCTATTGACTTTCAACTCATTTCATTCATGGAGAGATTTAAGGAAAACCCTGTGATTTTTTCTTCCTCTGCTCATTTAAATCAATATTTAAAGATACAGTATGTATATATTTAATGTACAAAGACCGACATGCATATGTTTAGGTTTACCTTTTAGAAAAAATGCAGAACAGTCGATCCAGCTTCAGAAAACTGTATCAGATTCCTACAGCACTTTACCTGAAACAAACATTTGACACCCCTTAGAGTGAGTAATGAGTGACAGAGCTGAGTGACAGTCTGTACGTTTGGATGTGGAAACTGTCTTTGGATCGGTGATAAAGGGCAGAACAATTTCTTCAGTCTGAGAAACTTGATATTCAGGAAGTTAACAGCCAGTTATTTATCAGGTTTGATACATACCCTCAGCAACCGAATGACAACTTGATATGTTTTTGTGTAGATGCTGTAGTTTGTGTGTGAGTCAGAATGGTGGATTGAAGATGGAAATAAAACAAGTATCATTTAATAGTCAGCAATGTTTATAGCGGGTTGCACTCTTCACGTTTATGAGTATGTGAATTCAAAGTCAATAAATTCAGCAGGTAACTGGTGTAATTTAACCTTTAAATAAATATTTGTCACAAAAGAATTTTAAACAAACAATTCAAACAGTGCAGCGGTAATTCTGCTTCTCGTATATAGAACAATGTGTGTTTTATTATTTATTGTGAATGGCTGCCTACTTGGCAATTGAATAATTTGACCACTTATGATAATGTCTTAGTCAAATGACAAAAGGAGTTTTCGTTTCATGCACTTTCAATCATTATTATACACACTCCAGTTTGCTGAAATGATAATGATAGTACTTCTGTAAGTACTACTTAATAATTAAAAAAAATAAGAGATGGAGACATTTATATTGTAAAGGGAAAAATGCATTTTTCTAACTTTAATTAATTAAATGATTTTTGTCTTGAGAAGAATTTGCATGATATCATTAAATACATTGTTTGTTTGTTTTTATCTTTTGAGCTTAAATACGTTTTAAGCTTCTATTTGTTTATGTGAGCCAGGTATTATAGGTAAAGCACATTCACATAATTAGTGCGATCCAGGTTGGATGTCATGGCTGCTGTCTCCATCCAGCAGCTGTTTTTCTAACTTGGGTTTTGACAAGAATACTCTCACAAACCGCTTCTTCCAGTCCACATACAAGGAAGTATATTCTTTGGTTATTGTCTAATTTTCTTTTCTTGCTATTTTCTCAGCTTTTTTAGCATTTTGGTTTTAAAATCATGGTCCATATTTATCAGATGCTCCAGAGCTGCATCTAAGCCTGAAAATCTTTGACATAATTTATATACCTTTTGTTTTACATACATTTACAATATTTAGGTTCAATATTTAGGAGGGGATTTACTTCAGTGTTCAATATCAGCATAGAAATATATTGTTTCAGATGTCTTCACAGTGGTAGGGAAAGGTGAATATAAAAATGTTTTTCTATCATTTCTCTACTGTTGTCATGGTCTAAGCAGGTTTTTTCAGGTTACCCTGCATTAAGTGCCCCGTCAGCGTCCCCACTGATAGTTTTTCTTATCGTCCCTCACCCTAACTATGTAAAAACATTCTCTCTCTACATCAGAGACTCCTGCTGTCTCACTGTTTCCACCTGTAATCTGTTTTCCTCATGTACAGTCACAATCTGTCTCTCCCTCTTTTCTTCCCACTTTCTCACACTGTCATTCTGCTCCTCTCCTCTAACGGTGTAGTTGTCAATCAGAGAGAAGAGTGGGCCAGACACACAGCTGTTCTCAGAGGGTCACACAGAGAGGTCACGGCCAGTAGGGCCTGTTGACAGATTTGCGCTTGTTATCCAGAGCTGATACTGGGGACAAATTAGATCCCTGCAGTGGGGGAAGTTGCTCCAACGCTCCAGGCGTCATGAAAATCTACAACCCTATACTGCCAGACAGATTGCTGATAGACAATCCAGGGAAACAAGCAATCCTTCCCAAATTTCCACAGATATTGTACAAATACACAGTGTGGGGTGTGATTGCAGAAGTAGAATTCGCCCAACAGTTCTCTTATGAAACCACATTTAAATTTAAAAGATCTGGATGTTTTGGATCTGCCCTGAATTACACACAGTGATGGATGTCATTTGCCTTAACAGGACTGGATCTGCACCAAAATGTAATGGATTGATTCTTGGGTCGTGGCCCAGCCCTCCACATGATTTCATGGAAAACGTCAGAGAAGTTTTTGCGTGATCATGTTTACAAACAAACGCAGATGAAAACATAAACTACTTGGTGGAGATAATATAAGAAGTCATTCTACTGGTACCATTAAAGGTACTTGACTTTAAAGGCTATTGATTATTTATTAACTATCATTATTTATCACTCATAGGAATCATTTTAAATGTGCATTTGTAACAGTATTATTGATGTAGTCTAATAAAATGTATAGGAGTTATAGATCGCAGCATGAGATTTCACAAAAAGTATTTAGACTTGAAACGATCTTCTGCAATCAATGTTTTAATAAACACTTCACAGTTTTTATTTTGGTTTTGAGTCTTAAAACAACACAATACTAAATTGTCAGTAACTTAAACAAGCACTATCACCTCGTTCTATGTCATTCAGTATCTTGCCTCATTTAACGTTAGATAGACTGACACAATATTTTAGAGATGCTGGATCAGTCACTATACATTCAGAACTGCTTAGTGGGACCAGGACTAGAATCGATTGAGTTGTGCTCAGCAACAAGATGTTTTAGTTTGATTCAAATGAAAAAAGCTGTGAGTGATCCATGTGTGCTGCTGCCCATCAGCGTTGTTCAGATGTCATATTGTGAATCGCTCCCCCTGACAGCACTCAACATCGTTGAAGCTGCCCTGAAGTGTCTGAGGAAAACATTTCTCTTCCCAGGAGGAGGATGTAGCACCATCCACTAGGTATGGAATGACTCAAGGAAAGAACACAGGACGGAGGGAGCAATGGGTGCACCATTAAGAAATGGCCCCCAAACTACATCTGACAATAGCCAAGATTGCACTTGAACCCAATTCATCGAGGTAAAATGGCCACTTGAGGAGGTAGGGTGGGGAATTGGTGTCCCTGGTTTGAGACAGAGGAATACAGAGTACAAGTTGTCTTTTTTTATTTCCATATGTCACTGTTGCTAACTGCTACACAAAATCACCCTGGCTTCAGAAAGGAAGATGCTCATGCAGAACAACGAAAAGCACATAAATGCACAAACACAAATAAGCAGAGGTCTGCAGACTTTTGTGCAGATACACCCACCAACCTACTTTAAAAGCAGTGTATACTTAATCTCATGTTTACTTCCTGAGATGCAGAGGCCCCGCTGGCAGTTAAACAAAACTCCGACTGACTCAGCATTTCTCTAATAAACATTGCTACCAGCTTTCCACGCCCACGTCAAGTTGCTAACTCTAACTTAAGTGGGAGATGTTACAGTAAATACATCTCGTCTCCCAGATACTAAATGCCAGATGTGACCCTGAGAGCTGAATCTGACCATACCTACTTACAGTTTACATAGTGCAACTTGTTTTTACGAGAGTTTAACCTGATCCCAGACTCTGATTCATAGATTTAGTCTAATGTGGGATAAAACATAACAACAGTGATAGAGGAAGTACTCAAAAATGTAACTGAAGTAAAAGTACAGATAAAAAAATAACATTACACATAGTTTCTACTTGAATAAAAGTAAGTACTTGCTTTTATTGTACTTATTAAATTATAACATATTATACACATACATTTTAAAATATATATCTATGTGTGTGTGTGGAATACATGATTATGGCTGAGTCTATCAGCTTCTTTTCCCCCATCTAACCTTTCTGTTATAACTGTTATACTATCCCATATTACCCTGGCATTGCTAGACCAATCCAATACCAAATCAATTTCCAAGCGACGTTATTGATGGTTGCTGACTAAACACCTAAAACATACAGGCTTATTTGTAGAATGTAGTGGTTGACCAACCAAATTACAGACATTACAGTTTCATCTGTAAAGCCACACAGGTAGCGTCGCTCATATTTATATGATCACTCCTAAAAGTTGAGCAGCATTGTGGGCGTATGTGTGTGACTATCTCTGCTCCTCCAGCTGTGTATGCTCATGCATGCATTTGCGAGCACGTAAATTGCTGCCATGACACGAGCGTCGCTACTTTCTTTTTCCTGTGTGAGAGCATTCCATTTCATTTCACAGGCTCTGAGGCATAACAAAGACCACTGGAGCTGGTGGTATTGGCAATCACACAAATCTGCCTTCACCTCAATATTTAATGAGCTGAGCAAATTAGCCATACAAAGCAATCTATTGAGCTTTTCCTCTCCACTTTGCTGATACACACGCAGAGAAAAGCACCTCACAGAAAGCTTATTACAGCTGAGCCAACACTTCTAACATTCTAGACTAGTGAGAAGTATATTGTACGCACATGATTTAAGAGATCTTTGTGCACATGCATACACAATGAAATAAACAAATGGGCTGCACCAAACACACATTGCATTGCACCATATGTTGCAACATCCTATCATCGACTGTCAATCTGCATCAACAAACTACCACAGAAAGTCAAAACACTGAGTTCATAACACTCCTATTTTCAGTTGTGTGAAACAGAGATACAGTATTTAAAAGGATAATGATAATGGCTCCTTTCACTCAATCATATCACACAAAGCCTGATCAGTGATCTATGTGTGAGCTCTGTTTGTTGACTGTTAATTGAAATGTAGCCTTAGCCTTGACAAGCCTCTGAGTCAGAGTGTAAATTAATTAGCTTGTTAAAAACCTAGTTAAGGAATCATTTAATGGTGCTACACACAGCGAGAGGGAATGGGATCATGTTGTGTTTCGAGGTTTATTAAACAAATGGTCGCTATCCCGTTTCTGAAGTGCTCGAGCTTTGAAAGAAATCTTGAGCAGATTCAGGCCTCAGCTACTCAGTCTTAGAAAATATATAATAATAATAATAATACAACCAATGCTCCTAATTTCATGACTGAGCTACTAATAGTTTAAAGGTTCAGTGTAAGATTTAGGTGAAAGGGATTTTTGGCAGGAATTGAATATAACATAATTGTAGTGATGTTTTTACTGGTGTGTTTCATCTAAATTGTATGAATTGTTATTTTCTTTACCCTAGAATCAGCCCTTTATATTTAAATACTTTATATTTACATGGAGGGAGGGTCCTCTCTATGGAGGGGAGGCCGCCATTTTTTTTTCTGTCATCCAAACTTTAATCGTTTGAATTTTCATGACAACTGTAGTTCACCACAGGTTCTCTTTCATGTTTGGAAGGGGAGGGTGAGATGAGGAGTATTCAGTTGCAACATGCAACTTCACCACTTTATTACTAAATTCTACACTGAACCTTTAAAATGTACAATTATTATTACCATTTAACTCAAAGCTTTTATGAGTATTAGTGATAGTGAATTAAAACCTACACTGGATAGAAAAACTAAAATAAATAAATACTTTTTAAAGATTTGGAAACTAAAGCTAGTGGAAGAAATTCTATATGTGCCAATTTATACCATAAACGGTCAATCTTCTTCATACAGTTCCTCCGTGTGCACCTGTGTTTGTGCCAAAATGTGAATGACTCTGTCTAATGCGGATTGGCAAAGAAATTCCTCTGTTTAAAAACCATATCCCTATCTAAACAACCACTCCATTTCAGCCCGCAGTGTAATCCCTGCGCTCACTCAACTAAAGCTAATTCACGATGCCCAGGGGAGGTTTTCTCTCGTCCTCCACCGCTTGCTCTCTCTCTCTTTCACTTACCTTTTATGGCATGGCATGGTTGTTTCCCCGTTCTCCGTTAACTCATTTACAGTAGGAGCGATGAACTGTGAGTATCAGAGCTGGTCCCTTAACTCTTTCACTTCTAAAGCAAACTGGATATAAATGTTGGCTCAAAGTAGAATTAAAGAGGGGGTATTTATAAAAAGAAGGAAACTAAGTATAACATGTAAAATGGGGAGTGATTGGCCGTCTCTGAAGGAAGCCGCTACGCCCCCAAAGAGTTTTCTGATACTTTGTATTAGTGTTTAGCAAAGCATTCTGGTTTGAGTTAAAATAACTACTTTGTTAATTTGTCATCAAGGGGTTGTAGGTTGGGAAATGAATAAGACTGCCGGAGGACTGAATCGTCACATGTATCTTATGCGGTGTTTGCTAATTGGTGCTGTTTTCTTTTCTTGTCACAAGCTTCAATGAACAGAACAGACAACAAAAAAAGATAAAGGAACCGAGAACAAAGTCAGATCATTACTTACTCTGATAACCGCTGATTACAATCAAGACACTCCTGAGACACGTTAATTTGGATTGGGACTAAATATAATTCTTTCAGCTTCTGGGAAATTCCTGTCATATTTTTCTGGTGAAGGAAAATATGTGCAGTGTGAAATAAAAGCTTTATGGGGATTGTTGATCCCTCATCCTCTACTATTGGATGGACTGCTCATTATCTTTTAACTCCAGGGCTGAAAGTGAGTCTCAGGCCGACGCTGCATGGAGGAAAAGTTGCTTCCTCTGCTACATTAGAGTACCTGCCTTAATAATTGACATCTGCAGTATTCACGAACGATGTGTGAAAACTGTACGGGATCGTTTGAAACTTCCTTCATCACGCTTTGTTTTCCTCATCTTGATCTGGCTCTCCTGTCTCACCCTGTGCAACGCCAGTTCTTGGCTCAAGCCCTGCTCGCTGACTTGCCCATCTGTTTCCATTCATTAGGACAGGATTCGCTCCTCTGCTCTTTTGACACCTTTTCACATAGGGCTGCACAATGTAATTAAACAGACTTTTTGGAGGGATGATTTCTGAGCTGCGGCTCTCTCCTTCCTCTTCCATCTACTTTATCTTTGCCTTGTTTGGTCTCAAAGCAATGAAAACAGCACTGTGTACTTGAGGTACAATGAACTGACTGTGTCGTGTCCCCATCTCTTGCTTGTGGCACAATTTTTGTGCCACATGGTCCCAATCTACACTAATAAAGAATTATGCCTAAACCTGTGACTCTATGTATTTCAATTGCATATTGAATTTCCATGTAACTTTATTACATAAGTTCAATGGGCCATTTTTAATGGAGATTTTTTTATCATGTTGAGTTAGTGTGAATAAATCAAATATTTAAAGAGTAATTTGATTAAATAAACTTAAACTTATGCATGAAACATGTGTATATTTGTATACGTCTGATTCAATAAACTTAATATTTATATTTACATATTTATCATAAATTAAATTTGTGTTTAATTTATATCTTTATGTATTTAATCACATCACTCTTACTCAAGTTATTTGATTAATATGAAAGAAGAAACTTCACTGAATGGGAGCCTTTACACTTATGTATTAAAGTTACATGGAAATGTATTATAGAATTGAAATACACTGACAAGTCAACAGACACAGTTTCTGGGTTTATTTGAAAGTAGATGGCCATCTGAGAACCTAACTGGCAGCAATTTGTCAGAGCAGCAGTTTTCTCTCTGAACTGGGACAAGCAACATCTCTGAAATGTCCCCCTGCAAAAACAATGTTTAGTGTTTCTATTACCTTAGAAATGGTGACAGATAGAACTTCTCCAAGTGAATACCTGATTAGCCCACTTGTTCTATGCTAGACTGCAACATTCATACACTTCCAGGTGACAGAAGAAAGGATTCATTTCATTTTATGCTGAGATAATCTATGTGCATTAATAATTTATATTTATATAATTCTAATTATGTCGTAGCTACTTTTAATGTTTTCAGTGTAAACTACATTGTCACTTACAAACAAACAAATTAGTGTTGTGGATAATTGCAGCAGCAATTACATTATAGAACCAGATTATTAAAGTACCTACACCTCGGTCCACCTACACACTGTGTTTTCACTTATTTTGCGTGATAGATTCTGTGTCTGTGTGGGTCTGTGTTTTTACAGAGACATGTTGATGTGTCACAATTCCAAAAAATTAAATGGCAAATAGTAAAACTAAAAACAGTTGCTACAGCCTCATGGTCGTGTTATTGTGCATGCTGGTTCACTGTCATCTGTGGTTTTTAATATTATAACAAAACTATGATATTTAGTTTGTTCATGTTTCTATTGACATGACAGCTGCAATGATTTAGATTGTGGACAAGAGACCCAAGTGAAATGTTAAAAGTAGATTTTGCAAAATAAATAGCAAAAGCAACAAAAAAAAGGTATCCAATCAGACACTTTCCACCCAAACAACCCACACACATACACACAGACACACAGGTGACCATAGCATTTGGGGGCTGATGCAAGATCCTACCACCCTTTAAAAACACATGAAAATGAATAACATAAATACATCAACTGTGCTATATCAGTTAATTATAATGAAAATAATGAAAAACTAAAACTACATTTTTGCTTTGAAATGAGGAAGAGCATTGTCCTTCTCTGATTCTGCATTCAATAGAACTGTGTTATGTATCAGTTGACATCTTAAACAATTCACTCAAGCCCCCTTGGTCCAAATAGACCCTGTCACTGCACAGTAGATCTGTAGATCCTGTCAGCAAGTGAGAGGTAACAGGTGGTTGCTATTGTCTAGTTTAAACTTATTAGTTTGACGTATTTCTCCAATACACAATGCAACCAGTATATTCTTTAAAAAAAATTCCAGATCAGAATAAGAGCCAAAATTTGGAACATAGACGTTGACCTTGGGCCAGATAGACTATAAATTAAATAAATCTAAAGACAGACAGAAAAATAATCAACCACTAAACAGTCATATATACATAATAGCATATTTTATAAATAAAATGCAGGATGTTACATGGAATTTTAAAATGAAAGAAATTCTGAAATGTTGCCACGCTGCCACACAGAGCCAGTCAGGATGAATTAGGATGCAAAAGCAGATGGATGAGGATAAATCAGAGCATCTGATGAGAAAGAAAGACAACCGGCAGCTTCAGCATCAGGTGAGGTCAGAGATCCGACAGTTTAAAATGTACTGAACGTCATTATCTGTGTCAACTGATCATGAATATGAAATCAAAAACCTCTGCTCTGTGCTATGAATTGTCTGCAATATGTTTTTTTTAAATAGATGGGGAAATATTCAACTCTTGTATTTCAGTCATGGGCCCTTTGGACGATGCATATGGTTTCATCATAACTACCTATGGCTGCCTATGCACATACACTTGTGCAGACAGAACAGCAGAGCAAGGGAAACAGATTGAGCAGATTTGAACAGAGACTGAGTGACCTCGCCA
Source organism: Paralichthys olivaceus (assembly GCF_024713975.1). Classification (NCBI taxonomy): domain Eukaryota; kingdom Metazoa; phylum Chordata; class Actinopteri; order Pleuronectiformes; family Paralichthyidae; genus Paralichthys; species Paralichthys olivaceus. The sequence goes on from NC_091093.1 coordinate 12,643,880, forward strand.
GAGATACACAGAGAGAAGCATATTTCTAATCAGACTCCGGGCATTGAGGGACAACCAAGCGGCCAATACGACAGACTGGTGAGAGAGACTCCTGGGGTAGAAGGGCAGCTTGTGACCACGGGAGGACTCTCTGACTTGATTTCTTCATCAGCAGGTGTCAGGGTCCCATGGCACATGAAGCCAGCATGCACACATATTGACGCATATGCATTCATAGGCACATAAACACAAGCACACAGACACACACACACAAACACACACACACACACAAATTAATCTCATCCAAGTGAAGGTCCGGGACCTTGTGTCTAGGTTAGACACACATGCAACCCCTGACCTGTCCATATGATCACTTGGATATAGACTTGACCACTTTATATTTACTATCTACCCTTGTGTGTGTGTATGTTATAAATATTCTTTATGATTACTGGGCATTGTACCTAATATTCTTTTTACTGCATATAAATGTTTCCAGTCACATTAAGTTGGAAGCTGTCATGACTAAATTATAATCCTATTTATGCACTTGCTGGTGTTATATGTGAAATTCACAATCGCTGAAGTGACTCCTCTTCCCTCCTGTGGGTTGCAGTGATGTGTATGTCTGCATGTGTGTGTGTGTGTGTTTGTGTGTGTGTGTGAACGAATATACTGTATGTATGCATATGGTTACCCCAAGGACTGACCCAATACTTGGTTATCTTCTCTCTCCTTTGGCTTCCCTGTCACATACAGCATAGGGAGTGATGAGTGGCACTGGGAGGACCTCAAGTAAACGATACAGACCATGCATTATGGATCCTCACGTAGGCAAACAGGACCCGCTGACCTTTTGGACCAATGGAGAGGGCAACAGACAAAAAAAAAACTTCCCACAGCAAGGGGAGAAGGCAGAAGTTTTTTTCCCTTTTTTTATTACACCAGGATGTGTTGTGTGTTCCAGGAAGACAGAGCGAGAATACAAATTTATATTTTCCTAGATAAGAATGTATCTGGAACTCCTCCATCTGGAACTCCTCCACTATCACAAACTGACAAATGTGTTTTTCCCACAGAGCTATGTGTAGTAAAAGTCTCACAGGGTAGTTTCAGGGAAGGTTGTGGAAGAATGACACTGTAAATAGCACCAATGATAATTGTGTCAAAATGAGTGACACAATTCATGCCTTTAGTGTGTTTATTCCAAGCCAAATCTATGATAGATGTCAAAACACAAAAGTAGTGAACTTTGGTATTCTGTGATGTGAAGAAGAGATGGTCAAGATTTGTGCTAAGTAAAGAAACGATTGTTGTCAAAGTTCAATTAGACCATGAGCATAGGAATTACATTTTGATTGGATAAGTTTTGAAGTTCAGGTTGAAAGTGTCACTGATTTCTTCTTAGTGAAGTGAAATTACAGATGGTGAATGTTTTAACCCCTGTTGGTTGGTTGGTTGGTTGGTTGGTTGGCTTAGAGGCAAGATTACACAAAAACAACAGATTTATACAAACTTGTTGGGACGAGAATATGTCAAGGCAGAACCCATAAAACCTTAATGAAATTCCAGGATTTTTTTTCACTTTCTTTAACATTGTGAGAGCTTTTGGCAACTTTTCAAAACCTTTCAATTTTTCCCCCAAATAATAATTTATGGAACTTGATGTAAAAAGCATTAAAGGTCTATTGGATCTCTGCGGAGGTCTGCTCTCTACTGAGTGTATAGAGTTGTCAGCGTGTAGGCGCTGGTTCACCACTCATGAACACACCCGGTTGTATTTGCTGGGTTGATCACCCCCCACTCTCCATTCTCTATAGAGATGGGAGGCTGTTTCACCTCTAATCAAATATAATGATCAGACCTAGAAACTAAAAAAGTATTTCAACTTACTGGATGTTTTTATTTTCCCAGCTCATATAATTTCATTGACGGTCCACTGCCAGCGCTGGGTACCTAGGGCTAGTGACATCACCTAAGCTCTTAGATTTATATGTTGCTGAGGAAAAAGGGTCAAATTTCAAGCAATTACTGTTATTAGAGCAGCCAATACTGTCCATTGACTGATGAACCCATGTTGAGCTAGTAAAATGTTGCTAAAAGTCAGATAATTCACAGCAAGTGGGGGGGGGGTGTATTGATGTAATTTCTTAAATAAACTTAAAAAATAATAATATCAGAATACAAATATTTCCGGATGAAAAATACACACTCTCTACACATGGAAAATGCAAACATGTCACGAACTGGAAATCACCCTCCTCCTGCGCTCCTCATATGTGAGAGGCCCAGAAATGTTGATTCTGAATTTGTTCCTCTCTGCTACAAACTAAACAAGCACTGACATTGTTCTCTACTTCAGGCTGCTCCTTATGGATGGCTTCACTGTGAACACCATTGCTCCCAGCAGTATCACCTACTAACGTATGCGTAGAGTGTGCATTACAGTATGTCACTCAAACATTAGACCCATGTTTAACTTGCCTTCTATTCTAAATCCTTTAGGCAAGAAAGTAAAGACCTGTATAATTCCATCATAACTTTTATGCAAAATTTTAGGCACAGTGACATTTCCGTTGTTGTCTTTGTCATGTCTTGAAATATAACTAAGTGTGATGTCAAATACAGGTGCTACTCACCTGAGGCTTTAAAAAGGACCCTGGACAAAATCCACATGGACTAATAACCCACTTCCTTAAGATATAGTAGATTCTGAGGTAAGTTTAAAACAGCCGGTCCCAGATTATAACCATGGGCTAAAAAAAAGAAAGGAAACAAGCTGCTGGTATTTGTCATTGTCATATATAAGGAAGACCAAGATCCTGGGGATTCATCATTGCTGGGACACACTCCAGTGGATGCATTTCCTTTACCTCACAAAAAAAAAAGAAATTAATAACAGCCTGATTTCACGACTTGAGGGCTTTAGTCACATACCATGCATGGCTGTAGTGGAGAATAAATCCACCTCTCAAACTGTAAAACAGCATCTTCTGGGCATTTTACAGAATTTTCATTATACTGTTAAACAGATGTGGGCCTACATTGTATGTGTGTGCATGGACCAACCATCAGTGCTCCCTAATTGCGAGGTTGCGATATTGTACAAAGCACCAAATAAGCAAAAGCTGCAGTTTGTCCCTATTTAGATGCCTGATGTTTACCAACTAGCAAAATTTCTTCCTCGTGTCCTATGATGATCTCATTTGAACTATTAGCTACGCTGCCCCCAAGGATTTCCGGTAGTACTGCTCTGTTTCACCCGTATCTGGAAGTTTTCAGACGTGCAAAAATACGTAAAACATTTAGGCAGAATAAAGAAAGCTTCTTCTGTTTAGGCATATCTGAAGTTGAGAATTAATGAGCCTTTAAACTATCACTGTGCCAAACGACAGGCTTACATAGCTGCTGGACACTGACATGGTATAGTCTTATAGACAAAAACACACCCCATACACAGCATCAGCTTATCAAGTTCACTCAAGTTTAAATGCTAGCAAAGAAATTAACACATCTACTCGAACAACTTACTGACTGTATGGATGCATTAGCATGATCTGTTTAGAATTATTATACATAGACATTTTAATTAGCTACATAGTTAAATAACATTTATATATGTAATTAAATATAATTACAATATATCATAAGATTTCATAGATGGCTACGTAGATTAACTCTGTTTTGATTCACAGAAATAAAGACACTGAAATCTGAACATTTGAACACTCAACAAGCCCTTTTGTCTTGCAAAGTAATCTGCCTGTTTTTTCATCCCTCCTTCCTTCAGCTTTGCTTTTCATCCCACAATGACCTTTATGAATAATGAGGAGCTCCAAAGGTAACCGTGACAACGGGTCTACCTTGGAGGCGGCAAATAGGCACTGAGATAAAGTAATTCAACACATGACAAGGAAGTGCTGCGTGTTTGCTTCATCCTCTGAACAGAGGAATGGAAGTCTGCTGATTAACGTTGACAGTCTGAAGAGCACATTGTGCCAGCGCATTAAAAATAAACTTGCTTTTAGAGAAGGTTATACAGCCATGAAAGGAAGGTAAGATGTAGGAATGAAGGATGAGTGGGGGATGACAGCAGGGTTAAAAGATAACTTGGCTTGGTTTCACACACTTTATTTGCAGTGCTTGTCCTATTTAAAGGTCTTAGGAAGAAAAATCACAATTTTTTGGGGGGGGGTGCTAATTAGCTCATTTTTTTTCAGCATAGGAGGATATTTTAGTATGTACAAAGTGCATAATTAATAAGCCAAGAAACTTAAATGGCTTCTGGGGTGTTCAGCATTAATTGCGTCGGCAAATTAACATATCCGCTCCATGATTTTCTCCCTATGTGACTTTAACACTCCTGTACACTGGGTGAGGAAAGGAGGCTTCCTCAGAGGGTGACCAGAGAGATCGTGAACCTGAAAACTTCCCAACATGTGTGGTAAATTGATGTGATACTTAAACTATATGTTTATGCAAGTCAGTATTTCCTGTTTAGGTGTGTTAGGTGTCTATAAGTAAAGCATGTATCGATATAAGCCAATAGAAACCCTAAGCACGGAGTGATGTGATGTGGTAAATGAAGCTGCTGTGGCATTAATCTCTATTAACTTAACATGAATAACAATGAGAGAAGAAATGAATGTAAATGAATGGTGCTAATGCGGGCAGTTGTCTAAGATCATGTGAGGCCAAACTTTTAACTGCCTACTGTGCTGCACTGCACAAGAAGCACTGAAATGATTCATCCCACCCCCACCTATGGTCTAATATAGCACTTTGTCCTGGTATACCCATTTTGAAACTTCATCTTCTGACTTGGATTCATAACATTGAAACGATTTGTTGTATGATGCATGATTCTAAATGAGCCATTGTTTTTGAAACCCTGATCTAAACAACATAATTTATTTCCACTATCAAAGGATTTGTGTTGCCTACCTACCTGATGTAATGATTTGTTTTATGAAAGCCACGTAACCATGACATAACCATGTAATATAAAAGCTATTCAAGTTTGCTCTACGATTTTAAACATATTTACTGAAATCGCAATTTGGGATAAAACTGTTTTAATGTATTTGTGCCAAATGTATTGGGTCAATGTGTCAGCTCAGTAGGTGCATCTCCCCCAGTGTCAGATGACCAGGTTGCAAATCATTGATCTGAGCAAATCGATAGTCAGCACATCCATCTCCCGTCAGCTCTCAGTGGGTCGCCATCTGTGTGTGTCCACATCCTGTCCAATGCCATTGCAGGAGCCCATCAGCACGCACCAGGTGGCTGCCATCTGGGTCCTGCCGCTTAACACTCAGCATGGCTCCCTGTGTAGGAGAGTGTTGTATGTATGCATGTGTTTGAGAGAGTGACCATTAAATGTCACATTAGTGGGTGTGTATCCTCAGTGACGATGCTGTGTGTAAGTGTTGTTGAACTGAGTCAGTGTGTGCGTGTTAGAACATGAGGTTGTGTGTGTGCAGATCGGTGAACATCTCAAGGTGGTGGTGGAGGTGTTGATCAGCACTGACGAAGGTGGGGTGATAATAAAGTGGTAGCAAGTTGCTTCTTGTTTTGGCATGCCGCTATCATGATGGTTGGCTGTGAGTTATTTCAGTGGAAGGACTCAGCTTATGTACATGTTTTGCACAAAGTGCACAACGATGAAAGTGTTGGTGCGTTGGTGTGAGTCTCTGACACTTCTATCGCTTCTATCTCCTCCTCTCACTCTTCAGATTCCCACGGATCACTGCATGTGTGGGCTTCAGCCATGACACTCAGTTACAATCATTGCACAAAACCTATCTCCAAGTTGGTCAGAGACTGATGATTAACAATTTTTTGTGCTTTATCATCTTGAGGTTGAAAAGGTTCTGAATCTTGAAACTCACACACTGAAATTCTCAACAGCCCATCTTAGATATCAATCAATTGAAACATCACATGGTGCATAAATGGTTCGTGGATAAAGTTAAATTAATCTGCGGTTGTTCATGTCACTTTAGGGAGTATATCTTTAATGTGCCTATGCAAATGAACAATAAGTGTGATCTTATTGTCCAATAACAAATGTATCAACACTCGCTTGGCTGCTCTGTTGTGGCATTGAATGAAGATACATGATCCAGCACATCTCAGAGTCAACTTGTTTCTTTATCCAACTTGTACAATGAAAATTTAAGAGGAAAATCCACAGATGCAGAGACAGCTCCCCTTCAAAGTAAAAGTTTCAAATTGTGAGGCTCAACATTTTCAATTTAGAATGTGAACAACTGCAGCTGAATTATACTTCATGCACAGAACTTAAAGCCTCAAAAGTATAGACTGCAGATGAGAACTTACAAAAATCAATGTTGGATGTTTCTGTCACAGTCAGAACTCTTGGACAGTGCTTTTTCTGCACACAGTCTTCCTCCTTGGCTTGATTAATGCAACTCTGAGTCATGGCTAACCTCCACAGCCCAGTGTTCCAGCCAACGATGAAAGAGTAGATACAGTTTTTAAAATAATGAAGTATTGTTGCAGATGTATGCATAGTTGTACTTAAAATACGTATTTTGTTGCCTGTAAATGTACGTACTACACAACTGGCTTCATCCCACCTTATATCTACAATGCAGTGTGCTGTTAAGTGTTTATCTTTGTTCATTTTCTTCAAAGTAGTGTTCAGACATTGCATAAAGCAGCAGTAAAGTATATATATTTTTTATTTCGATACATTTTGCTTTTACTTTACATCTGCAGTGGTGTAATGTACACTATTTGTGTGTGTGTGTGAAAGTGAGAGCGAAAGTTGATGAAGTATGAATGTATGTTTATGTACAGGGCCATATATTGTGTTGTGTCACAATACTGTGTCAGTAAGAATCCAGCTCCTGGCCACTGTTTGATTTACGTGTGTGTTGTAGTCAACCCAAGAGCCAGTGCACACACCCTCGCTGTATGATTTTCTCTTCTGCAGCATCTATCACTGCCACAACCAGCCACTACTCCCTGCCTACAACACACACACACACACACACACACACACACACACACACACACACACACACACACACACAACCCTGCTTCTGTTTGTGTCAATGCATACATGTGCATATGCATCCATGTGGGTTAAGGCGATTGCAAGTGTAGATGCGTTTGTAATAACATCCATGTAAATACAGATTGCAGGTATTGTCCTAAATCCCAAACAGTGCTGCCTGCTATCAGGCTTACAGTTACACAGGCTGCACTGTGGAGCAGAAAAGTAAACACACTGTGAAAGTCCCTTGGTAAAACCAGCAGTGGCCATACATCACAAGAAAATGACCTGAAGAAAATAAAAAAAAGACAGATTCGGGTTCATGGGCATACTAATACTGCAAAAAGATCATCAAGATTATGGTACATACAGTCACACTCAGTTAATGTAGCTGTTATATTTTCACTCCTTTAATGTTTGGCCACCATTAGTGGGATTGTTTTTTCAGTTTTTTAAATTTTGGGGTTCTTACTAAAATATTACGCAACTAATTGATAGTTTACCAAAACATTTGGAACGATCCTGTGACTGTCATCACTGGGATCAAGGATTGCCTTGAGATGGGGTTCAGGAGGAGCTTTAATTTGTCCAGTACATGACCATATATACCTGCAGACCTAATGACATTAACATCACCCTCAGCGTTCGAATTAGTTCAGCACGTTAACATGCTAAACCTCCATAAACATGGAGACAATTCATGCTCCTCAGAAGGTCCCATTTTCTAGCTGTTATGTAGCTTAAACATGTAACATCTCTTTCCAGTATTTGAATAATTTGACCCTCTTTCTCTTGTTTTGATTAACAAATATTTAACTTTTTTCAACTTTCTGTTCATTGTTAGATTTAAGTTTCACATGCACTACTTTGGTTATTCTGTCTTTCATTCAACACATACTTTCCCTGTGAAATGACCTGCATGGCTGAGCAGGGCTGCCTGTAACTCCTGCTTCATTGAGTCGAAGAGGATTGAGCATTTTTTTCTAAAAATGGAACTAAGTCTTCACGAAGCAGGTGGATAATTCATATGTATCTTTTTAAAATAGTGTGTGTGTGTGTGTGTGTGTGGGTGTGTGTGTATTGGGGTGCATGTGTGCTCATGCATGCTCATCATTCAGTGGATGCTTTGCGTCATTTCTCCCAGTTTCACAAGCCGTTCTACCCTATGAGGCTGAGATGACAGGGTCGTATGTCATCTCTCCTCACTTCCCTCTCCAGGCGTCAAACTTGGACAGGAAGTCAGAGGATGTAAGCCCTGTGCTTCCTGCCTAAGTATGACTCAGTTATCGTTCAAGCACAGCTGTTTCTGCTAAGAAGTGTTGTCATCCCTGTGTTGCCAGGATCATTCTGATTTAGGCATCTACCACGTTAGCTGTTGCATTTTATTTTATTTTTTAAATAACGGCAGCAGAGTTGAGAGAGCTGCAGAAGGTGTTGTCTAAAATTGAAACCTTTAAAGTACACATCTGTTTAACGTGTCAACAAATAGTGCACGCCATGTGCCTTAAAATGCTAAATCCAATGATTTATGATTACTTATGATTATTCTGTTATTATAAAGATTATGTAAATGGTCTGTATTTATATAGACTAGCTTTTCTAGTCCTGATGACCACTCAAAGCCATTCTAACATACATTCATACAGTGCATCTATGAGACGGGGCAATTTCGAGTTCAGTAACTTGCCCAAGGACACTTCGGCATGTGGGCTCCCATCTGCTTCTGTGTCCTTCTCAAGAATGACATTCTATAAGCTGAAAAGAGATCAACAACAGGAGTTGTCCATGGACTTTACTTTGGGAGCGCTGTAAATGGTAAATGGTTGTATTTATATAGTGCTTTTCTAGTCTTGAAGACCACTCAAAGCGCTTTACACTACAGTTTTTCCATTCACCCATTCACACACACATTCATACAGTGCTTCTATAGCTAGCACTTTTTTTGATGTTCTATTGGGCAGTTTTGGGGTTCAGTATCTTGCCCAAGGACACTTTGGCATGCAGATGGGAAGACTGGGGATTGAACTTCCGACCTTCTGGTTGGAGGATGACCGCTCTACCCCCTCAGCCACAGCCACCCCCCGCTGTAGTGGTTCTTTAAAAGAAAACATGACATTTCTCTGATGCTGCACTTGGAGATACGGTCGAAGAGTTATCTGTCCTTGAAACGCTGCACCTCATGGAAAAGTGAGACAACGCTTCAAGGAGTGTGGCGCTAAGAAGAGCTCAAATGCTTGAATCAGGGAATGAAGGACAACAGCATTATTTGCAGGTTCAATTTTGGGAACATGTTAACTTCGGTAGATCATCGTGTCAGGGATGAAACCAGCTACTACACCAATTTTCTAAAGCAGAGTAGAGCAGAAAATGTGCACTTCATTTTCAATTAGAAATGCTTATTGTGGTTACTCCATTTCTCCTGCTTGTGTTGGTTTTCATAGGAACTGAGTGTAGAATATGGCCCATATACATTCTGTTGTATTAACACACACGCACATTGCTTTAGAGACAAGGATTTAAATATATTGATCCCCTAACACCTGCCCTGCTTGGCCTTCCACAGTGGATTTTACGCACATACAGAGTTTTACCATTAAACAGTGTTTCTTAATGAATCTCCTCACTGTTTATCGAGTTGCACAACCAAACATTCAGTAAATTTCTAAATGCAAGTTTGGAGCACAACAAATGTAAAAGTTTTTTTATTTTTCTAAATCGTAACCTATCCAGCCAAACCAATAGAACAATGTCACCTGACTTCCTGTGTGAGTTACTTGTAGATCACTATCAAGTGTGCTATTTAAATTACCAGTCAAAAGTGTTTTGTGAAATCACTCATCTGTTTTACTAAGTTATTAAGGTTTTGTTAAGATTTAGAAGATTTTTTTTTAGGACAAAGGTTTCTGAACAGTTTAAATGAGGAGTTTATTGTAGCTTTTCAAGGAGTTAGAGGAGGATGAGATTGAGACTTGAGAGTGGGAACAGTGGGTGTTCAAGCTTATGGCACCCTCTGCAAACCAGCCAAATCTTGATGATTTCACATTTACACCATCAGGAGTAAACTGTGATTTTATTTGGTAGCATCTTGTAGTGTGACAGATTTTACCTCTCGCGGTAGGATGCAGTGTGTTGGATTCCCACACTCCCTCTACCTCAAGCTTTCATTGGAGGGAACTGAGGTCAACCTACCCCGCCCTACTACCCTATTTCACAAACTAGAACTAAGGCACCCACTCCAACAAGGATAATTAACCCACACAACTTTATATCATTGACATGATGTGCCAGTAAGTGATAGAAAACAGATCACATGAATGTAACCATTTGCCAGGCCGCTGTCCCATGCTGCCTCCTGTAGTATGCCACCCTGGGTGGTTGCCCATGTCGCTCATGTCTAAATCCTCCAGTAAGTGGGACTCTAAGCCAGGATTTACTGTGGAGCAGAGCAGGTGGATTGGCTGGAACGCAGAATAACGGTGAGCTGGGTGAGGCAGGTACCTGCATAGACAAACCCGAAACTCAACAGACCAAACTTGTCCTGCCAGCCAGTTCAATGTCCGGAAAAGTCAGGTAGTCTGTGTTACAGCAAGAAAATGTCTGGAAAAATCAATGAGTGAGTGGGGGTGTATATGGCGTTTCTAACATGTGACAGATACAAAACAAAGAAGGATGGAAAAGAGGTGCCTCACATCTAGAGGATGCAGATGAAGGGAAGATGAGGTTTGAGAGTTTTGCTGTAAACAGAAAATGTCTGAAAATAGTCTATTAAGTTTCTTAATAGTTTGGTAATTTGGACCTAAATAAATACTAAGGTATTTAGCTCATTCCTTTGAATGAGTTTGTTTGGATAAAATGCTCTTGTCACCTTTGCTTTCAGCTTAGATCAAAATGTTTCCTCAGGTGTTGCCAGCAGCCCTCTTAAGGCACACTTTGTTTCTTTGCTTAAAGTAAATGGGTTATCATTATCGATATGTTCATCTCCGGCAGGTCATTTAAACTAGCACAAGGTTAATGAATTAATCAAGTTTAATGGAGGACCCTGAAGTCCCCCATGAAGAAATATATCTTTTATAAAGGCCTTAATGAACGTGGCTTCACTGTTTGCCAGGAGTTTATTGATTGGAAAACCTCATTCTTTTAGAGGTCTTAGTGAGTCCCATTTTTCTGATCTAAGAGCGACTTACTTGTCCTCTCTTTTATACCAAAGTGGATAAAAAGTAATTATATGGGTGGATGTTTTGAATATTTTAAATTCATTTGTCAAAGATAATAATGCTATCATATTGATTGACTGCTTAAAGGGGTAGTTCACCCAAATATGAAAAAGTTTTTGTACGTTTGAAGAATCAGTCACCAGTTACTTCAAATGTTTTGGATTTGGCTGCAACACAGTTTACCCCTGAAACACCAAAAAGTGTTTTGTGGACTCAAACACTTCACCCCTCCATCCACATAGTGGTGAGTAGATGAGTACATTTTCCTTTTTTGGTGAACTATCCCTGTAACAATTAATTTATTACACATTGCATATATTTATATATCTCAATACCCACAAACACTGTAAATACTGTACATCAATTATAAACAGTTACAAATATCTCTTAAAGCAGCACAATGCTTCATTTTAATCAAATTGTATTTGAAGTAATTATTATGACATTTCGTCAAGTGCTTTGCAATTTAGCAGACTTAATTAATTGAGCAGCTTCAATTACTCCTTAGAGCTGGAGATGCTGCATTACACAAACACCATTTATAGTGAAATCCAGCACAGCAATGGGTCTTTGTCTCTATCTCTCTACATGTATGTGTCACCATCATATTAATATTGAAATAAATTTATCAACTTCACATTTATTTTGGACACATAAACTCAAAATCCCAAAGAAATGTGCACCTAATATACATGACCATGTCACATGTGGTAATAGAAGGGTTAAATCATTATTACACTGCTATCAGGTTGCTTATCAACAGGAGAAGAGTGCAGATGATTCATTACACATTTGGTCTCAAAGCATCAGAAAGGTTATTCCTGTGTTTGCTGGATTCAGTTTAGCATCTATCTGCAGCCCCATAAATTCAACTCTAGCAGATACTTTATCCATTTTGCTTAAAAAAGGGGGGCCATATTGTTATTAATCTAAATATTAAACAATACACTATTGCTGACAATTGTCTGTCTGAGCCATAGACTGTTCATAAAGATAAACATGTCTCCACTTCTTCACCCTTTTCTGAATTCAAGCCCGAATATTTAAGCCCAAAAATTAGTTTGGCTCATATCCCATCTGCATACATAGAGGAGTCACGATTTATGACCAGCCACCAGGTGGCGATATAGATTATTTGAGTTTACTTTGGGCGACTCATGTCGTCCATCTTTATAGTCATGATTTATAGAGCAGGACCAAAATCAAACAGCCTTAGCATGTGAATGATCTCATTCACATTGCAGTGTTTGACTGGATATACTGTATAAAAACAGACGGCCGCCATGTCAGATCCTTCAAATCTACTGTAATTCTGTACTGTTGTGCTGATCCGGGACCTTCTGGCTGAAATCATCAAGTCAAAGCAGGTGATGGCGTTTGATCCTGAAGCACTGAGTGAACGAAGGTCATTCATCATCTGCTGTCATTCTATCTCTCATGTCAGCTTTTATAACTATCAAGGGGAACATGCTGATGACACAGTCAGTTGGAGAACCCTTGATGAAGATGCTTGCTGAATCAGCAGATCCATTGTTTTTACTCTAATTTAAGAATTTTAGCCAGAAGCACTTCTGATCCCATAATAATCCTAAAAGACTACTAACATGTAGAATTGAGTGACTGCATATGGCTGTTATTAAAATGTAAGAAGCATGCATTCATTTCCACAGCTATATATATATATATATATGTATCAAAATATGCAGTGGATGAGTGGGTTATTCAGAATCTTTTTTTAATTGATATTTTCTGTAATTTCTGCACTTGGTACAATATTAGAGGTTAGGGGAAATCTTTCCATTCAGCCTACTTTTCAACAAATGCAGTTCAAACAGTGTGACTCCAACTGTAATTTTAAAATGGAGGAAACCACGCTTACTGTCCAGACATTTGCAAAGGGGCCAGTCTTAGGTGAGTTCTCACTCTGTTTGGCATAAGCGGATATCCTGCAGATCTTGTGAATAGCTCAATAAGGTCTGATGGTGAGGAGACACACATCAGCCTTATTGAATCCACTGGCAGACACACTCACTTGTTTCATAAACACAAGACAGCATCCCGGTGTGAAATGAAAATGTGTCCCTGCTGGTAAATGTTTGGTTTCCATCCTATATTAGCATGCAAAGCATAATTAAAAATTGAACCAAACTACCTGCACGCAGCCTGTCAAATTGAGTGCTGATGAAGCTGCATCACAGCATTGATTTTTAATTAGCAACTCCCAGGTGGGACATGAGCTGAAACGTGAGCCTGATTAAATATGGTTTCTGATTTCAGCTTCATTCATGTTACATAGGTTACCTTGTCTTTTTATATTTGCTACCATTACTACGTGTATTAATACACATCCTGGTTATGGTAATATAACAGGTTACTGTGAAGCACTTAGGTATTGTTTTCATCTCCCTTTCATTTTTACAGCTCATCCTCCAGAAGGACAATCTGTCCAATAATTTACTAAATATATCATGTTGACAGATTATTAAAGGTCATTATTCTTCTTTGGTTCTTTAGACCCATTACCTTAATGACTGTGGAAGTATTGTGATAAAAAGGGAACCATTCTAATGAGAAAAACCTACAGTGGTATGGAGGAAACACTGTACGTCACTATAATCCCCTTTCTGCATTATTCATGTGTTTATAGCTGTGGTGACAGTGTAGCGCTACTATAGCATTTGAAAACTGCAATTAACCTACTGTCATCTCCAAATTATGAGCTCACTTATTTTTTGTTAAGCCTAACACATTGCTTCTTTTCCAAATTTCATGCTGTGTGAACTGTATTGTTTTCTTTTTACTCTTCAGTCTTTTTAACAACTCTGTCTGTTCCTGTCAAATGCTCAGCCAGCTTGTGTTGTCAAAGTTGTTAGACGGCCATGAATTACAAGCGCATGGCTCAGAACGAGGTGAGCTGTAACTCACACAAATGCTTTGGATAATGGTTGACTATGAATTAATCAGTCCCTCTTGATAGGTTTATTTGTTGAAGACAAAGAGAAAGTGCTATGTTATAGTGCTTTTAAAATGTTAATACATATTTTCTCTTAGATTTAAGGTTGTATTAGCACTTCATGTCATGGATATAGTAATGAATAATGATAACGATAAGAAACTGACAAATTCACAGTTTCATGTGAGTCGCTACCAAAATGTTATGTTACAAATCCTACTAAATTGAAGCATTTAATGAAGTAACATGATTTTTTAAATACTATTTAAAGCAGTTACATTTTTATTTAGCAAAGTTAATGTCACAGACATTGTCAATCAATTAATCACTCAAATTTTATTTGTAAAGCCCATATTCCTGAATCACAATTTTTCTTATAGGGCTTAACGAGGTGACCATCCTTTGTCCTTAACCCTGAGCATCAACTCAATTCAATCAACTCAATCAACAGGGAAAAACTTAGAAACCTCAGAGACAGTCACGTGAGGGATCCCTCACTAATAGATGCCGCATGTAACTGAACGCATCAACAAAATAAAAGTATTAACAACAATGATTAGAAGAAAGAGTTTGTAACAAAATGCTAAAGTTTGTCAATGTTTAAAGTATTTATACATAAGAAAATGTCTCATAGAGATGAAGGGAAGGGAAATGAATTAAGGAGTTATTGTCAGTAATGGTAGAATATGTGAGGAGGCATATTGTATATCAAGCAGTCTTGTTGTTATCATAGTCCACGATCAGCTGCCACCACGATCAGCTGCCACTCTTCTTGAACTCTTGAACACACACATTTCTTGCACACTGGCAGCAGGAGGACAGGTTAGATTACCAGAATTTTGATTGATTGAACAGCCTTATTTATTTACGGCATTGTTTTCCATTGTCAAATAAATCATGCTAGTCTGAGTTTGCCAGTCACAGTGAAAGTCTCTTCACACCAATGCACCTATCCGTGTAGACGAGCACAAACAAACACATGTGCACCCATAAAGCATGTTCACGCATGCATGAAGTTGGAAAATCATTTGGCGCTAGGAGAGACAGATTGGAAGAGAGACAGCGAGAAAACAGAGTGAGAGAAAGCAGAGGCTGCCTGTTTAAAGGCTGACAAATCCTTGACACTTAGACAGTCTGTTATGGATGGATTATGAAAGTGCTGATTTAAGATCACAGAGGTTTAACAGTGCAAAGTCACAAATTTGTTGAGGATTAGTTGATACATATTCACCAAATATTGTTTTAAAAGTGACCAATGTACTTTTGTCAGAGAGAAAATTAGAAAAATAGCAAAGGAGATGAACATCAAATACAATTTAATGTTTCAACTTATCCTTGTGCTTTTATTTTCCAGAATTCTAACAGAATTGTATGATCATCTAATATAATTCCCTTCATGATACTTTATAAGGCTGTGAGACTGTATTAAATCACAGCGCTACTTACAGTGGTGTGAATGTTCATGTAGACATGCTAACATGAGCACACTGACAATACTAAATTCTCAATTAAATGGACGAAGCCTTCTGTCCAAACCTGTAACACTGGAAATCCTGGAAATCACTGTAGCCAATAGCTAAAGCAGGATGATCATTGGACACAAGGTTTTTTTTTTGAGAAGAGACTTAACATAAAGTGAAAAATGTTTTACTTTGGCCGGGAAGAAGGGTAAACTGTTTATAAAAGTGACAAGAATTCAATATCTACATATTGCAATGTAATTGACAGCCTGAGAGACTACTGCCATTTACAAAATGGCCTCTTTTGTACAGCCATTGTTAAGGACGCATGGAACTAGGCACGGACGCATCTCTTTTCTGTGCTTAAAATAAGTATAGAGCCTTAACATGCTTATCTTTAATAAGTATAGATAGAGTGTTCTCTCTCTAACCAGAAGCTCAGCAGTTCGATCCCAGTCTTCCACCATGCCAAAGTGTCCTTGGGCAAGATACTGAACCCTGAATTGCCCCTCATAGAAAAAGTGCTCCTTATAGATGCAGTGTATAAATGGGTAAATGGCAATAACCTATAATGTCAAGTGCTTTGAGTGGTCATCAAGACTAGAAAAGTGCTATATAAATACAAACCATTTAACATATGTGTACTTACCATTTTTGCATTTTCACATTTGCCAACTAGCCCTAACACAAAGTAAATCAAAGGCTGGATCAAGAGTTTTGTTATTGAAACAAACTAAACCTCCTGTCAAATTGAAAATGGTCAAAGATTTTCATCCTGAGCAAAAAAGAAAAACGGTGCAGCTAGGACAGATTAAAAAAATACTTAACAATACTGTATTTCACACAATTTACAATCTGTCAAACTTGCAAGAAAGTATTCATGTGATTAATGAAATATATTTAAGTAGCACTGACTCGCCATTTAAAATGCTCGACTCACGTTTTATATGTATCCTTCCTGATAGTAGCTAAAATGACTCATCACACAGTAAAACGCATCTCTGTTGCTGCAGTGTAAATCACCCTGTCAAAACAAGCCTTTGATAGTGTTGTCTCCCCTTTGTATGCTCTCTCAAAGATTTCCTGCTGGAGTTTGTGTTACAGAAGGCATGAGGCAGAGTGGTGATTTTGTGATTTTTAATTAAGGCCGTTGGTTATGTCTTTGGCTTTATTATAACACTGTGGTACAGCTCCGTTTGCAATGGAAGAAAAGAAGCAGCTCCCTCACATGGCTTCTCATTAGAGACACTCCCGGGGCCTCATCAAAGATCTCCCTCCCTCCCTTCTGCCACTTCCCTCCCTCCCTTCTTCCATAATGTGCCGTTTTCCCAGTGCACTGCTCCCTACAGCTCCAGGACATGCTTAACAAACACACCAGCAAAACACTCCTCCTGATGCTAACTTTTCACCGTTTTGCTCCACTACAGACAGAATATCAGAAAACTCTCTTCTGCTCCAAAGCTCACTAAAACTACTTTGCCAACAGATGAGGTTTTCAGTGATGAGTGTTTGATCTGTTCAACATGAAACAAGATCCAGAGGTGCGTATGTGGTTCTAGGAAAATGGGCTTGGGGGAGAAAGAGACACACACACCACGGGTGATTGGTGACACTATTGTGTGTCAGGTTTAGGTTCAGACAGACTTGGTGCGTAGCAGAAAAATCTGTTGTTGTGTCATCATTGAACATTACAGAAAAGACAAATGTTTGAGTCTTTATCTTATTATTTGTTCAAAAAG
Organism: Paralichthys olivaceus; assembly: GCF_024713975.1. NCBI lineage: Eukaryota > Metazoa > Chordata > Actinopteri > Pleuronectiformes > Paralichthyidae > Paralichthys > Paralichthys olivaceus. The sequence continues at coordinate 12,661,249 of NC_091093.1, forward strand.
AAAAAATGACACGAGCCAGAAGATGCTGAAAGAGAGGAATTGATTTCTGTCTTAAATAATTGCTCACTCCTTCCTGTTCTCTGGTTTCACTGACTCATAAAAGGTCTTTGGGGCATTTAGTAAAGCCGGCATTATCTATTATTTAACACTTCAGCACCACGTTAGCATCGGAGAACAGTTAGTAGTCCTTCAGCGAAGTCCAGCTGAATGGCATTTTGTAATTGCAGCCAATATGTAACAATGAGTGACTTACAAAATGTTTTGGGTCTGATAAACCATCAGGTTTGTGTCTTCAAAGATGAAAATTCACTCATTATCTACTGACCACTATGCCGATGGAGGATTGGGTGAAGTGTTTGAGTCCATTAAACACTTCAGGGGTAAACAGTGTTGCAGCCAAATCCAATACAATTGAAGTAAATGGTGACCAATTCTTCAAAGGTAATACATTCTACACATGTGGTGTCATCCAAGTGTCTGTAAGCCCTGGCATTCAAATTTAACATTAAACAAGTCATTACTGTTTTTAGCCTAAATGTCCACTGTGATCTACGCATGAACGCGGCTCCAGAGGACGATCACAGCAGACATGTAGGTGTGGTGTTAATGACACCGTTTCCAGTCCAATTTGAATATCTGGGCTTATGGACACTTGGATGACACCACAGGAGCAGCATGGAAGCATTTTATGTTTTTTCTTCACCCACCCCTCCATTGGCATGGTGGTGAGTAGATAATGAGTGAAATTTAATTTTTGGAAGAACTATTCCTTTATGTTTGTGTTTTTTACCCACAAACACACACTAACACAAACATAAACTCTTTCATTAACCAGCCACACAAACAGCAGGGGGTGAACTGGCCCAGTTGCCAACTCATGAATCATGAGATGACAGAAAGCCAGAAAGCTTGTGTTTTCTTCGAAAGCCATTTAAGAAAAAGCAGAAGATGTGAGCAGGTGGAGATGAGGAAGGAATGAGAATGTGGAGTGGAATAGTTTTTGTTTTTATGATTTTGTATGTGTGTTACCTACAGACAATAGTTTAAGAATATATATACATTTTCAAGGTTTTGGGGTAGTACTGGATCAGTCTGAGATTGAAATGTAATTTTTGTTTTGTTTATTGAGAAAGAAATGTACTTGAATTAGCACTGATTGATGATCATCCTTCTTAATTATAAATGTAGATAAAAGCTAAGATTGGGATTCAGGAGAGAGGAGAACATAAACACACAGTTCAAAATATTTCTTGAAAGAGTCAATATATAAATATCAAAATAATTTGTTATTCTGTGAATATTCGTATATAAACGTATTTGTGACTTGCCAAATCAATAAAAAATGTACAATACAATCTCATAACGTTAATAAGAAACTATCTACTCACAATTGCATTCCCTTCAAAACGTAATGGCTGTTGCAGTTAGCCTTCAAATAAACAGCATTAAATAATTATAAGTCGTTAGTAGTGTTTGGTATTATCAAAAATAGTGGTAATGCAGTTGGATAGATGGTGAACCCTCTTGCTGATAGAAAGGAGTGACTACAAATAACACAGACTTTAATGAGCACTATGGTTGCGTGTCATATAGACTCACAGGATACTTAAGTCACACAACTGAACCTTTTACACCTCAAACAAACTTTATTGCTGTGTTTGTCATGATTTGTAGCTTGACCATGGTTACGATACTGTTGCTGAAGGAACAGCAAATCGCTGAAAGTTGCATCTAGTTTCTTGGACACCAGTCTGTGCAAAATGGACCCATCACCAGTGATTAAGCCAGTGTTAGAGGGCGTTTCGGGTCTTGAATAATTGGACACCCTCTTGAGTCCAAGTTGCATGCTACTCCAAGGATCCCCCCTCTAGAACCACAGCCACCTTGACGCCTTTTCTGCAGCTTCTGAGATGTTGTTGGTGGTTCTTCTCTCCTGAAATCCTCTAATGCCAAAGAGACTAAGAGCTTGGTATAGAGACTTATGGCCATTTTGTTGTCCTCTGTGGTTGACCTTCAACTGCCAATCAGACACTGAAGCTAGTAGCCCAGTAGAGGCACTTCGCTTCTCACGCTTCTCTCCCACCCTGATGAGATGGATGTTGTGCTTTGTTGGGAGCTGGTGTTTGCTCTACAGGATTCCAGTGCAGATGGTGTCAGCTCCTACCTTCTGTACCTGGTCATGGCACCACCTGTACCACCCCTCTCCCAGGGCTTTTGGACAGCAGTTCAGGATATGCTCCAGGGAACTTCTTGCCAAGCACAGTGGGCATGCCGGGGTATTAGCTAGACCCCAGCAGGGCATGTTGGATTGGCTTGGAAGGACATACTATTGACTGGATCAGAAACTCGAATCCAGCTGGTTCTGAGATCCAGTGTTCTGCCGAAGTAATCTTGGATGCAGTTATGTGGTCGCAGTTTGTCAAAGTTTCGTGCTTTGACATATTCACTATCCTACTGCAGCATTTCCTCTGCATGGATCTCTTCCTGAATCTGCTGTCGTCTCTCTCCCCCTGGCTGTTTCATAGCCACAGGTACTACAAGAAATCTGTGTCTCAGTCTTGGTTTCACGTGTTGTTATTAAAAAGACAAATACAGTTTGAAACCTCAAACAACATCACTAAGACACCCAATTCCCCACTACTCACTGGCCACCAGAGGACAATAACAGTTCATTCAAAATCATTGTTTGTTATTTAGCTACTGAAGCTGACGGAGCTGCTCAGTTATTTTCATTTTTGCACCTCAGAGGGATGAACTAGGTACACTGTCATGGTGGGAAAGGGTAGTTGTATTCATTCATTATTCATGACTTTGGTAAGAAACATTATTTACAGTGAAACATGGCTTATGGAGTAACACCAAAGGGCCTAAGAGGTGAAGCTTCATTCTTCATTCAGCAGGATATATGTTCTCTCCTCAGACTTCTCCACCAAAAAGCTTGAAAATGAGAAAAATCACTATCAGGGGAGATGTTTTTCCACTAGTTTATTTTGGTTAGACACTATACAATTCCACATGTCTTCCCTGCCAAGGGCAATTCCTTGTACAAATATATCTTATAAACAAACATCTGTGTTTTGAAACACCTTACTGCCACCAAGCATTACAATTTGATTTATGTTTGAAGGAGCCCGATCATAAGGAAGGAAACAGTAAAAATAGAGGTGAAAGAGGCAGCCGACAGGTTTACACTTGTGGACCTTTTTGGGGCAAATTCTGCATATAGAATTAAATTTGAATGAATCCAGTTCATTATGAAGAAACCATTAATAAATAAATTGCAACATTGAGCACCAGTCCTGACCAGATATAAGTACCATAGAATGTTTTGGAGCATTTGTGTAAACTTTCACATGCAAGTTTTCATTGCACTTGAGTCGACCGAAAGGCAACAGAGTCAGAACATTTAAAATGTGAGGAGTTGTAACACCCCCTGGGAAATGATGTTGGAATGACACTGTAAACCACCACACTCTCAGATTTTGCCAAAGAAAGCTTCTCAAAACTCAAAGTAAGAAAGTAAAATGAAGGCAAATCTAATGCCCAAGACTACAAAGAGTTGCATCGGGAATAGTCTCACACAATGTGGCCTAATTATCTTCCATTTGGTAGTTTGGCTATAGGGTGAGGCAGCATAGGAGAAATGATTTGAAAGAGGAGGAGGGAATTTGCAAGCAAATAGATGGCAGAAAACACGGTTGGCCACTTTATCCATGCTCTGTCTCTCCCTCTCCCTCTTTATATTCCTTTCTTCATTCAGAGCAAATTGCTCTGAGACTTATAAAGCTCCTCCGCCAGAGCTGCCACCTGGGAACTGGTCCAGGTCTACGATCTATGCCTCATGCACTTCTAACTTTAAGTGTGTTGCCATCAGCTCGGCCAATTAAGCCTCTTGTTCCCTGGAAGCCCTACCTTCCTCCTCTAACACCAGTCATTGGAAATGAAAATAACATAGAGGGTTTCCCCAGACGACAGATGTGAGTAGTCTCTTCAGGTCTGTGCCTGCTGTTGGACATATCAAGCTACTGATGTGTAAATAATCTGGATTTTAAAGAGTAAAAATAATGCCACCCCGCAGAAAATGCCAGTTTGTCGTCATATGAGATTGATAAAAAGCTTGTCTTCGAGGCTTGACGCCGCACAGTCTGTAGCTATCAGAAGTCTAATTATGTACAATCCCAGGACTTGCCTGGAGACGGGAACATTACAGGATACTGCTGTTAACCTCTTGAATACTAAAACCTTTACAGGTAAATTGCAGACAAGTGCTGAGAGAAAGATATGGTGCAGCAAGCATATTAGGCTCCACATTTTAATGATCTCCTCTGAGACTAAATTGGAATTCCATTTGTCCAGAATGGACCATCCCTACAATTTGTTGTATGGCCAAATAAAATGTGCGTATTTCATTGACCCCTCCATTGTACCTCAACAGAACTGTTGACTCAGCTAAAGAAAAGCAAGTTAGTGATTTTGAAAATCGAACCCTCTGAAGTCTAAACATGGTAGACTCCTTGATTGGTGACCTGTCCATGGCTGTTTTACTGTCATCTATATTCTGACGCTTATGTGAGCTTGCAAAAATAAATGTCCCTCTGATATAAGTCTCACCGAACTGTGAAAAAACAAATGATATTTTTCCTTGCATGTGTAGGTAAAACTACATAGATTTTTTTTTACAGTGGAGAAGCTCTAGTGAAGATTAAATGATGGTGTAGCAAAGCTCAGTCAGCTGCACATCTCTCTGCATATGCAAGGCCATTACGTGGAGAGCATGCAATAGTGTTGGTTGTTGACTTAAGTGTGTGATGCATTCAATGGGAAACTGTAACTGTAATAATATTCAGTCAATTAATAATGTGTGAAGCTTTACTAAGTCTATCAACTCACCTGACAGCAGCCAAATTACCAAAGTATATATCTACTGAAGATTTACAAATCTTAAGTTTGGAGAGAAGAGGAATCCTGCACGCTGTCCTTTCCTTGAGAGGAAAGTGTTTTTGCAAGTACAGGACAGTGTGTGGGATTCCTCTTCTCTCACATGTGCTTTTTCTCCTACACACCTGTCAGTGTGTTTCATATCTTATGTTTGTAATTTGTATCACTGGAACTCACACGCTGAGCCCAAAATGCAACAGGGTTGCAGCATTTTAATGATTCAAAGGAAATCACAGATTTATTATTCATAAAGCATGTGTTTTATATGGTGTTAGAATGAACACTATCTCAACGAATGCAAATTTGAAACAAGACTTAAAATGCTACTCACGTTCGGCAAAAAAGTTAATTTACATCTTTTAGTGAATGGTCAACATAGATTCAAATTTTTCAATTTTAATAAAAGATGAGAAAACAATATGTACAACAAACAGTAAAAGCAATCAGCTCTAGTGCAGGTTTAATCTGTAAAAACACAGTAGTTGGCAGCATGAGCTTCCTTCTACAGGCATTATCCATTCATTCCCTCCCCTCTCTGTGATATTCATTTGCGCCCTGTAATTAACTCAGCATATCTGTGTCACGATGTAGAAATAAACTGCAATTTAGCCGAGAAGGCAATTTAAGCACGCGTGTGTGTTTGAAGGGGGTAATGGTAAAACAAACGATAGCAAGAGGTTAATAGGTAGAGAATTAAAAGTGAGATTAGACACTGATTAGCTGGTATAATGCGGCTGCAACCAGATGAAGGGGAGAGGGAGGTGGAGCAAAGAAGGGCAGGGAAGAGGAAAAAAAGGAGAGAGCGACTAAACTGACAGAGCGAGAGACTGGAGATGAGAGGAGACATGTGGAGCAGAGAGTCTAGATGAAAGCAAAGAGGGATGTAACTTGTGCAAAAGGCATTTTTGTTCATACGAGCTAAATTGTGTCACAATTCTCAAGTGAGCAGAAATGGCTGCTTTGAGTAACTGGACCAAAAAAGACACTGAGATTGTTATGGTGAAATGAAAACTGGTACTTGTGAGCACTTATTCTCAGTCTGTATGAATGGCACATGAGTTGTTGCACTTGTCTTGAACTAGATACACTGCATCCTGGGCATATACACACTTTGCCCCCCCCTTTCATCTGAGTGTATTGACTGACGGAGCATGGTGTAACTTTGAGTCCTCTTCATTTGCTCCTTCATCCTAACAGACACAATTTTCCTCCACTCATGTCCACCAGCGAGATGCAGCGTGAGATCAAATGAATCCCACTGTGCATTAGTTTAGCAGAGTCTCTCCCAGGTTGACTTGAGCTCAGATTTGTCAGCATGAGCTCTGATGAAGTCTTCATTGTGGCTGAGTAGCTAAGCCTATTAGTGAGGCGCTTAAGGTAATTGCCAAAATAAAGGAAATATATTAGATAAAGGGCTGCAGTTCTGTTCTGGAGGATTGGATGTGTTTGTTTTGTCAGCCTCTGTCTGGTAGCTGTGGCTTTGAACAAACCCGTGGCGAATATGTGTTTAGGTATTGAAATTGAATTTTTAGTTTAAATATTAGTCTCCACTTCCACCTGGTGCAAAGGTGCACGAAGAGCAACACAAGCTTCTTTGTTAGTTTCAGCCCAACACAGTTGCCATTTTCTCATCAAGCACCCGCATCTATGGAATAATTCCATGTCCGTATGTGGCTTGAATATCACAAGAACCATTCACACGATGCGTATGTTCAGAATGAAAAGACATGATTAGAATGAGCACTCAAGTATTGTTTGTATATAAACTGTTGTTTTAAGGTCCCATTATCAAAATAGTAATATGTAACTACATAGTCTGGTTCACAACATGCATACAGACACACACACACACACACACACACAGAAATCGTGCCTTTTCTTTTGCACACAAGCCGATACCTTTCCTCTGCAGAGAAGCTTTCTCTCTTACTACCAGGCAAAATACTACCAGCTGAAATGCAAGCATATATTTTAGTGACCATGGTTGAGTTCATCATAACAAAGGTGACAACATTATCGATTCCAGTAGATTCAATATTTCTCATATAATATAGCAGAGTTTCACAATAGGTAATTGTTTAGTTTGGTTTTTAAAAAGGAACGGGACAGTAACCTGAGGGAAATGCACCAAATGACAAAAAGATCCACTTGTTCATAGAATAAACATTGCATTCTCGATTTGGACTCTCATTGCAACATTATCTATGTTTCCATCCTCTTGTAAAATAAAAAGAATACATTAAACCTCTTCATTTTGTCATTTCCAGCAAGCAGAGTTGTTGTTTTTTTATTATCAAGCTTATCTGAAAACAATCAGCCCCAAAGCAGGTTTGTTCGTCTGCTTTAATTCATGCAACCCTCTTGTTTGTTTTGCTGTTATTTGTTGATGGGTTTCTCTTTTGTATTACCAGAACAAATTTAATTAGAGCTGAAGGAATACAAATCAGTGTTCACCCACCAAATGCTATTTGGTCCCCTAATAAAGGACTTGGAGAGAGGAAGGGAAGAATTACAAATGTGTTTTCAAGAGCTGCAGAGAGAAATGCTTGAGGAATGTGAGTCTTTTAACAAATGAATGTAATTTTACGAACTGGCCCTATAGGCTAAAGTGAAGAATAAAAGGACAGTTTTTTTTTCCTCGCATAATATTCATGATTTTATTTTTTACTGTAGAGAAGAGAACCCAGTCAAAAAGGTTTTTTTTTTTCAAGGCACTTCAATGCACTTCTCCAACTAGTGCTTTTTTTTAATCGTCAGCTTAGCTATTTGTATATGCACATGCGTCCTGAGAGAAGCAATTTTGCTCCACTGTATGTGTTTTTACAGATATTAATGGAATGACAAAAAGAACTTTAAAAAACAATTTAACACACTCACATAGATGGACATACATCTAACAAGCGAAGGAACATATTCAATAATTCAAATTGACTGAGGACTTTTGTCACCTTTCACCATTTCCACATATCAACTTGTTGAAAATGATTCTCCACTCTCTTCAGCCCACCACCCCTCTCCTCTTTCTCCTCTGCTTTACATGTTGTCCCTCTTGTTCTCACTCCATCCTGTCTCGTTGTTTTCCATCCCTTCCTCTCCATGGTCTTTCTTCGTACTCCCTTGCTTTTCTTTTCATTACCTCTTATGCTGTGTCCCTTTCACTTTGCCTGGTTTTGTCCCCTCTCCCCTTCACCATCCTCCCCTCTCCCCCTTTCCTCTTCCTCTCGCTCTCCCTCTCTCTCCAATCCTCTCCCTTCCGCTGGCTTTACTGCACTACCTTCCACAGACATGCACACACGCACACTCACACACACACACACACACACACACACACACACACACACACACACACACACACACAGACACACACACACACCTACCTTTACCTCAGCTCCCTCTCTCATTCTCCCTCAGGCCAGCTTTGTTTCTCAGCATTAATTGGCCCCAGTCTTCCTCCTGCTTTATGGGGCCATTAATAAATTATTTTATGGCTGAGCGGTTAGAGGAGCTGCAGGTCTGGGACATGAGAAGACTGCAGTACACAAACTGGAAAGCAGACATACAAACTCAAATCCAAGTACACATACAATTCACATGTGAATACCCTGTGGTTATCTGCTCTTTAAATGTACAATGGTAAATAGGCCATGGAGTACAGTGTATACTGTACGCACACTGTTCATTCAGTGCAACATTTTACTTCTTTATTCATTTAAAACTGCATTGAGAAATGTTACACCTCCAGGGGTAAGAGATATTCTGAGATAAAGTCATACACAAGGCTTCGGGAAAGTTGCATATCTAAAAACTGGGACATGACACCACTCGTGCTTTTGACTCAGTCTCTCTCTATAGTGACTGTGTGGTGGGCTCTGAACGCTGCCACACTGTCCTACACTGCTAATATGCCACTGTGTGTCAATCTTTTCAGAGTGCTTTGTTCACTTCCAAATACATATCAATGTAACAAATGCCTCATAGGGCTGAACAAGGTGCAACATCGCCTGTCTTTAATCCATGACTGGGTGAGAAAAAACTTCTAAAAAAGAAGGCTCAAGTGAGGGATCACTCTGCCAGGACAGACAGAAGCACAATAGAGGATTTTTGTAACAGAGCACATCAAGAAAATAACAATATATAAAATAATCAGGAGAAAAGTGTCTAAATGGAGAGGTGTAAAGATGTGCAGGTGTCTGCACAAGAGAGAAGAAAATGTTTGGCGATTGTAGTTTGGTCACTCAATACAATTTTTCTTAATGGTCATATTTATCGTTATTATTGTTTATGCGTGATTAGTTAAAAAACAAGACTGTTGAGAGGTCAGGGGCACTTCAGGGACCAATCAGATTTTAGGTGGGGCCAATGCCCCCTGGACCTGCCCCTGCTTGCACCCCCCTCTTTTTTTTTAAGCATGTATATATTTTTCTTTTTCTCTCTGTCATCAATACCATGTGTAGTGCCACTCTCATGATATAACTGTAATGACAGCAAATACTACGAAAGGTTAATGTATTAACCCTCACTTACTCTCAAATTACGGCTATGTGGAATTTTCTGTGATGTCAATTCAGGAAACACATTTGTCTTAGTTCATGATGCACAATCAAAGTTACAAGTTAGCTAACGGAAGCAATGCTACTCGCTTTAGCTAACACTGACAATTGTGCTTGATACCAGGCAACTAAAAAATGATCAGTATGTAATATGAAAACAATAACACAAAAAGACACACGGCTCCACACACCAGTCACCAAGACAGAAGTCGCAATTGAAAGGAAGAAGAAAACAAATTGCACACTTTCTGAATATCAGCATCTTATTGAGTGTAAAAAAAATATTTTGATGGTATGAGCATTTGCAGAGTAGCGGATTTAAAGGTACAGTGTGTAGAACTTTGTGATATCTAGTGTTGAAATTGCATGTTGCAGCTGAACACCCCTCACCTCACCCTCCTCTTCCAAACATGAAAAAGAAAGTGTGGTCAAGTGTCATAAAAACTCAAATGGTGTTTAGTTTGTCCAGTCTGGCCTAATGTAAAAAAAATGGCGGCCTCCGTAGAGCATTTGAATATAAAGGGTCTTTTCTGGGGTAAAAAATTCATACAATTTAGATGAAACAAACTAGTGAAAACATCCTGAGGATTATTCTACATTCAATTTCTGCCAATAGTTCCCTTTCACCTCAATCTTACACACTGGAGCTTGAACCATTGAAGAAATTCTGCACAACTAAAAAAAATTGATTCCTAATTATATAAACCAATAACAACAACAAAGTAATCTCAGCTGAGGCGTCCGAATCACCTAAACCAGCAGGTTGATTCTGCAGACCTGACCCACAGTCTCTGAGGTGGTTGGCGAGCCTCTGATACAAGACAAACATATTGATTGACTAGTTACTGCTGCCCCGACTTTTTGCCTGAGAACAGTGAATGAAGCAATAAGTGTAAAGACAGAAGCTTGAGGTGTGTGTGCTGCTGGATCATGAACCAAAACAAGACCTTGGTCAAAGCGAGCGAGCACCAGCAGGATGAGTGCAGGGCACCTGACTAGGTTTTCATTTTCTCCATTTGGATTTTGAACATGCTAAACCCTGATGTACACTGCACCACTGTGCCAGACATGTTTTTTGAGCAAAGGAAAAGATCAAGATAGCTTGTGGATACAGAAAAAATTGAAAAACACTGTTACACAAAAACAAACGCAGCTCAAAAGACATGAGCACTGGAGTGTTTTTCTTCGTTATTTCGTGTCTGGGAACATTTCAAACAAAAACAGATTCCACATCTCATTTACAGTCCGGCGCTGGCATGTTGGTCCAGGCTGTGCTGAGAAGAGGTGGCTTTACTTTCAATGCAGCGCTCACCCTGAGCTGTATCTGCCGCTGTGTTCCTCTGTGGATGAAACCATTTCCAATTCATTAAGCCACGCTTTGTTTGAGGGGTCCTGCAAATTAGAGTGCTGGATGTTTTTTTTCCCTCAACCTCTTTTCACCCTCCATCTCTGTGTATCTGTCTCCACTCTTTCACAGGAGAGAGTTTCAGCGAGCATGACTTTGTCTCTGAACCTCTAATATACAGCCTGGGTCCTCTGCTCCCCACTTTCAGTGTGTGTGTGTGTGTGTGTGTGTGTGTGTGTGTCCTCTCTCTTTGCCAAACTCAGTTCTTTCAATTCATTAGCTTCCTACCAACGTACCCAGCTGAAATAAACCGAAGCAGTGCTGGTTTACTGTGGGACAGTACACATCAGACCGAGTAACTCATCTCGTTTCCTGTTGTTTTGCTTTTCTGTGTACGCTCTTAGTCCACACATTATGAACTGGTTGTGACACCAGTGTCACCAGAATCACCAGGCAACTTTCTGGCTGTATTTATTTCCTCTGTAATTTTGCTGTTTTCCTGCATTATTACATTCTTTACCACAACCTTCGTTATGCTATAACCATTGTGTAAAATGCGTACATTTGGCATATGAGTCAAATGTATCAACACCACTATGTGATTTGATAACATGATCAATTTGATAAGGTGTATCACATTTAATAATGCCCAAGCTCGATACATGTTAATGCTTATTACAGCCCCTAAAACGCTAACTCTAATATGGCCCCACCCCTGCAGCTGAGGAGCCATTTCCTGCTATTGAGCACCGCCCACAAGTTGACAGGAATGTTTTTTTAGGTTTGTGACATCACAAACCCTGTTCATTGCAGTGTTATGGTGGAAAAACTAAAAATGATAAAAATATGTCCTTTATCCTAAAAGGATCAACGGAGACATGTTAATATAATTAAAAAAACATTTTTTCCCCAGAGAGGGACGCTAAAGAAAATTCTGTAATGCATCCTAAACAATAAAACAACAAATGGCAATGTAAAGTATAGTACAAGCATGTATTTTGCAGGTATTGCAGTCAAAACCACAGGATTATGGTACCCACTAAAAACAAATAACTGCAGTTTATACTGAGTTTAACATCAATGTATGTACCTAATTCCAAGGCAATCCATTTAATAGTGGTTGAAATAGTTAATTAAAAAACTAATTGTTAACCGAATTGTGGTGCTAGTGCTTTGCCTAGTAACCTTAAATATTTGTACAAGATTTTTGCTAATCTATTAGTTATTATTAGATTATTAACTGTATGATTGACATGTCTACCTACTTTTAGTGCTGTAGTTGAAAGTCATCATCAGAGCAGGACAGTTTAATCATCTGGGGACGCTGAATGTTTACGTCAAACGTTGGGACAAGAGTTGTTGCGATATTTCCGTCTAAACTAGTGGACTGTGAGTCGAAATGAAAAATGTAGATTGTGAAGACGGTTGTCTTGTAACAACAGAGGCTTTCCAAAATTGAATAATACATTCATGTTAGCCACAAATATATTTTGACAAATGTCACAGGGAAATCCAAAAGAAATAATCTTGTTTTACGGACAGAGAGCTTTCAAAAGATTTATTGCTTTCTTCCACATCTTCTACAGCGTACCTGAGCCTCTGGTGAGAACAATCTTTGCAATATCACCCCCAGCTCTCTTTTTCGCCCCTCCACAATTTCCCTCAATAAATTTGCACAAACTGCCCAATATAGAAATCCAGACAATCTGGTTCAAAGTGTCACAGAGAGACGGCAGGCAATATCATGAGGACATTCACAACTATTTTTTGTGGATGTGTGTCTACAAAACCTCCTTCTCCTTTATGTGACTTTGTCAAAGTCCTGCTAAGCACTGAGTAAAAAAATAGAAAGTTTTAATCTTTGCATTTGCAAACTCTGGGGTCTTGTTAGACAGCAGATTCTTCGTCAGTATGGGGCCGATCAGCATCTTCACCGCAGGGGTCTCCCTCACCCACTGGTACTGGTGGAATCTAGCTGAATTTCTTTGGTGAAGCTCAAACAGCAGAGGTGCTCTCAGTTTTTAGAAGAAGGGACAGATAGAAGAAAGGTTGCTGGTGGCCCCACAATGTCTCTCTGTGAAATGCAAGTAGGATACAGCCAGTGTCATCCTCTGGCAGAGGACATCTCACCTAATAGAGTTCTGAGAAAGGAGGACATGAAAGACAGAGCGAGAGCGTGAGGCCAGGGGAGAGGCAGCACTCTGGCAGAAACCAACAGACCAGAACATTCAAGGAAGTAGAGCTGAGACAGAAAGAGAAGGAGCCCACTGGGAAAGAAAGAGACAGAGCAGGAGAGAGAAAATAAAGAATTTAATCATGTAAGGTTTGTCTTCTACAAACCTGATTAGTTTTGGATTTTTTTAAATTGTCTTTATGTTTTTATTGATTATTACTTCAGTTTTTCGTTGATTTCTTTTTTTTCTCCCTGTGGTTGACTTTCTGGTAATCGCAACTGCTATAATTCAGCTTTCAAACTTTCCCAACAACTTTTCAATAACAGGACTGAAAGATAAGCCAGTCACATTGGTGATTATATTATCTGACTGTTAGCAGCATCACAGATCAAACATACTTAGTAGAGTGCTCTCTATCTGCTCCATGCTGATGTGGACTATACAGTTTATACTGACTGTGCCTGTGTGTGTGTGTGTGTGTGTGTGTGTGTGTGCCTGTGTGTGTGTGTGTGTGTGTGTGTGAGCAAGCAAGCAGATTTGTACAAAGAGTGTGCAAACAGAGGAGCAGATAAGCGGGCACTTCATTGAGAGTGGCTATGAGACTAATTAGCCAGTAATGAAACCACCGGCTTAATTACTCACACAGATTTTTAGCTTATCTAAAGCTGGAATCAGAGAAGTAGAAAAATCTGCACAAGGTCAAACATGTACTGTAGCAACTCTGCAGGTACTGTAGATCCATATTTATCAGTTATACACTGTTTGTGTGTGTAAATCCATCCATCTATCATCTATCCATCCATCCATCCACTTAAATAAATCTGGTCATATTAAGTTTTGATGATACACCTTAAAGCACTATGGTTCAGATAATTGTTTTTGGGACCACTTTGAGTTAATATGGCTAAGATGATAAAACTATTACACATGTAGAAGATATAAGAGAATAAAAAGTTGAACTGTCTTTCTAGCTATTTGTTTATCTTCACTCCTGGTGATCATTTTCTGTGCATAGGAAAGATAGGAGCAACGAATTTTATCTTCCAATGCCAATGTGAAGGTATGTTTTTGTGCTAAGTACAATACATATCTTGATGCAATGTTGGACACAAAAGAACATAACAATTTAGATTTGTATCAATATTATTCCACTACCAGAAGTATATCTCTAATAGTCAAGATGACTGCAATGGAAGAACTACTAGAAACTATAGGCCATTAAATTTTTTATATGACCTTTGTCCCAGACCAAGTGATGTAATTTTAGCAGTTCACATGGTGATTTAGGTAAGAGCCTCCTTTACAGCACTGTCAGTGAATTTGCATGTGAACTTAGCAGTGGACTTCATCGTGTTTTCAAAAGTCAATTTCTGTTGGAGGATTCTCCAGCTGATCTGTGTAACCACGCACTGGGTTTAACACACATTTGAAATGTCTACAGGATTTACATTTTTTTCTCTGTACTGTCCCGGATGTCCACTGCTTAATCCATGTGAGATGATAAGAGTTTGTGGGCAAGAAAAAGGAAACTTTGTAAAATCTAACAATGTTTCATTCAAAGCAAATCTGTAGATGGATGTTTGCAAAATGACCTAAAATTTAATAGGCACAGATGTGTGGATTCTCATGCATATTTTAAAATATATGTAGGTTTAGGTAAAATTACGCCAAAATGTAATCTGTTAGTGAATGCAAATAACATGTTTTATATGGATAACCTGGTCCATTGGATTACAAAAATCGAATTAATCTGATTAGTTAAAGGTTTATTCTCATATTCATATGATAGTGTTCATGCAGGAACATAGTATTAAAATAAAACAGGATTACTCAACAATGACCTTGTATATTTTTTATGTTTGAGACTTGTATTTGCCATTGATTATAATTTGCTTAAATTCTGTTGTGTTATGGACTTTACGGTTTAACTGCTTGTAAATGTCATGTAACATAGCCTAATACACAAAGCTGCAATAGCTGATGAAAACATGAATTAGCACCAGTTATGGTGTGGCCTTTTTTAAAAGTGCAGTCGTTGTTAAGATGTCCAACGTTCACAGACTGCAGCACTCACTAATGCTCATAACAATGAACTAAATCTAAAATAGATGTGCATTGTCTTGTAGATCTAAATGTGATTAAACCTGCTTCCTGTATGGCGGCTGTTTTTGTCTCGGAGTTCCTGCTTGACCTTGCCTGATGTGGAACAGACCAATCGATAGCTGTGATTATTACAGTAATGTGAATCACTTTAATTCCACATAGATGCCAAGCGACATCAGTATTCTTGAGGACAAGTCATATCCCTTGGTATTTTCCAATCTAAAATACAATTGTGCCTGGGCCTCTCTCCTGTCTCCTTTTTCATGTCATTCAACAATGAATGACACACAGGATTAACTCTAACATGGTAAAACAAATTATTATTTAGACAGATATCATCCTATTCAATGACATCATATACAAAGTCACAATTTCATCAGCATGGTGGCGCTACCGTAAAAGTAAAGAGTTGAGGAAGTGGAAAGTCAGAGGATCATTAAACTTAAGCTAGAATGTATTTTCTGAAGTCCATACATGTCTGTATATAATTTCATAGAAATATATGCTGGAGTTAATGAAATATTAAAAAATATCGAAACTTTTAAGATGATGTTTGAGCAAGATGTAAGGGATCGTAAAAATCTGTAGGTTTCTTCATCTGGGGAGCATGAATAGAGAATCCAAGCACAATTATGGTAAATGATCTGTATTTCTAGTCTTGATGACCACTCAAACTGCAGATTATATAATCCAGTGTTTCCAGAAATATCGAAGAAGTGGACTGATCAACAGAACCACAGTGTTTTCCAGAAGAACATGTACATCTGCCACTCTCCAATATAAAATGTGGCTGTCTGCTTCTTCCCTTCTCTGAATTCAACATAAAGTTTTTCTAAACTGACCACCAGGGCTTGAATGAATTTGAGAAATCTGGCTGAAACATATCTCTCAGAGTGAACTCTGGTCTGTTGAGCCAACAGTTCAAGTCCTTTATCTCACAGCTCAAGGATTTCAATGGTCAGGAAACGAGTGGTTAACCTGAAAATGTCTGCTCAGACACTGGCTGCTGTGGGTGTCATACTGTGCCTGTGAGAAGTATTTAGTGTTAAATGTTAAATATCCAGACAGACCATAGCATTTCTAACATGTGGAGACTCTGTACAGAGCATGTCAGATCACTATGGACAGTTAATGCTTCCTATATTCATTTTAATATTTGTTTTCTTAATTAGAACATGTTAGACAACCAACATTTTGAGGTCAGTCTCTTTAATATTTGGTTTGCGATTTTATGTAGGGCATCGCTAAACAGATTAAAGTGGATCAAACAGAAACAGACTCAACTAGATGACTGGCCTCTGTGTTATAGCATTCCTGCCACAGGAGAAGGTGAGTGAAGGAAAAGGGGAGTAGCAGACACCTTTAGCACACGATTAGGTCAAGGTACTGAAGGAGCTTGACTCTGTCATAATGCAACAGAAGCAGCAAGGGAGATTTAGGGATGTAGAGAGGTAGGGTCAACTGGATGTCGTTGAGATGAAGTAAGCAAACAAGGGACAAATGACGTAGGAACAGATACAGAGAGCATTTCTATGGTAACGCTTTGGAGAACCAGGAGCAAAAAGTGAGTCAACCTGCAGAGGATGAGCTGCAGGAGCTTTGGAGGAAAACAAAAGTTTAATACCACAATACACTCAATTTGAAAACAGTGAGAAACTGATAATCAAAGAGTTGTCATTTATTTAAAATACACCTTTTGGAAGTGACTGTTTAAACTGAGCACCGGACTTGATTCAAAGCCATAGCTTACGTCTCAACACAAAGACTTTTCTTAAGATGTAGTCTGACTGGTAATAAACTTCAGAGAAACGTTGGACACATCTAGAGGATAGGAAGATTTTTAATGTCGTCCATACCTGCTTCCTGTGAGGGGTTGTTCCCTCGAAGGAAGGTTTACCCTTTAGACTTGGGTGAAGGATGGAGCTCTTCAGAGGTGTTCAATCTTGAGTTCTAGTGTCATCGCTACCAATGTTCATAATGTTAGACGTGTCAGTGGGATAGAGGGGCTTTTGAGGAAGAGGTGGGATACAACTCACCACCTTTAAATGGTGTCTGTAAGCATGAAAGGGTTGGTCCCCTATCTGCCAGCCACACACTAGAAGATCTAGTAGAATATCAAATAGTCATCCTAATGATGTACAGTACACAAGCTCTTGGAATATGGTCAACATTTTTAAGGCTTTATTTGAGTTTTTGGCTCTGGAACCAGAAGGGCTATACTCATATGTTAAGACTAAACCATTGCAGTAAATCATAAGATTTACAACAAAGACAGTTAAGTACAACTGACTCACCTAATAAATATTCCATTGGTAGAACTGGGAATAAAAGATGCTTGGTAGCATCAAAAAGGGCTCTACCTATACTACTCAGCCTGCACTAGCTATACACAAGAATAGAGGATTCATGTCATGCATACAGTGGATAGAGTCATGATAGGTTAATGCAGTTACACCAAATCACAATGCCCTTTTCAATTAATTTAAAGCAACACTACGCAGCTTCTTTTTTTACCTTATTATAAATAGTTGCAGTCAGGTCCAACAATTTCAATGGTGAACTCTAGATCAATTAAAAGAACTTTGAAGTCAGAAAAAAACAGCATTTCTGTCTGATACTTTTAAAATATCAAGAATGCTAAACAGAGTTTAGTGTATTTGTCTCAGCAGTAGCTCTTTTGGTTCAGGAAGCCGGGGAGCATTGGCTAATATCCACTGTTCAGTCGTTTTTTTAGTTCAGTGATTGGGACCATACGCTGTAAGAGCAGCCGCCATCATATTTTCCAGCTTAGTTTTTTCTCAAAATAAACCACTTTATCTCAATTAATTACCATGTGTGGCTGCAGAGGGCGCTCCTGCTCATTAAACTATGCATAGTGTTGCTTTAAATTGTTACCACAAATAGTCTGGTGAATGAATGTGGGATTACTAACTGTTCTCTGGGACAAAGTGGAATACATGGGTAAAATTAATTAACTAAATGTATTCACAACTAAGGGTAGACTATACTAGTAAAGACCCAAGGACCCCAAAAAACTGGATGAGAGAATTTGGTGGAAAAAATATCTAGTTTCCTAAAACAAAGCTTTTTTGAAAGCAACAAAATACGAGCCAGGACCAGAAACATCTGCTCAATGCAGATTAATAAAATGACAGCCCCTACATCCACAACAGTTTTCAAAAAAGAAAAATTAGAGAATGAAATGTATTCTACCAGGTCACAATCTCAGTGAGTTTGAATGGTATAAAAAAGAGCTCCACTGCTATCTGTATAATTAACCAAAAATTTTAAAAATAAGGTATGATTTTTTCAACATGGATAAAACGCACACTTATTATATTAAGCAAACACATTCAGAAAACATATGTGGAGGAATTGACCTTTGTTGGATATTCTGGTCGTTCTGTGTCCTCTATAGTAAATTGTTCTCTAGAGATCCTGAAACATTTATCTGAACAATTCAACATTTTACCTACAGATTTTCTGCCACTGAGGAAGAATTTAAAGGAGCCACAGAAGAGCAGCGTTTGATGAATAATGTAAAGAGGACAGTCGTAAGGATGTTGAGGTTTTTCTTTTTTTTTATAGTCAAGTGTCTAGAACAAAGCTCATAAGATCTCTGGTGGCTCAATATCAAACAAATGGAATTCACTCTTCAAGCATCACACAATGTTGTATCAGTAAGTTTGTCACTCCTTTGAGATGAATGCACAAGTGGAGGTGTGTGTTTAAACACAAAGCTCACATCCATGAGATGCATTGTCTTTCTCTGGGGCAAAGGAGGGATGCAGGAGTGGGAGAAGAGGGGGAAGGAAGATGGGATCTGAAATGTGGAGTTGTATGTACAAATCTCGACATGTGAGCAACACTCACTATTATTATGTTTTAGTCCGACTCTTTCCTCTGTTTTAAACCCAACTGGTGTCTCTGTTTTCACAAACCCATATTGAGCAGCCAAGCCTTTTTAAATCATAGCCCCAAAATTCTCACACAACAAATATGGCTGGTAAATATTTGGGTAAATATGTAGGAGACAACACAGAAGCCATCCAGGCATTACCATCTTTTCATTTCCATCTGTGCAGCCAAGCTATTTGAATATTTTTCTTTCTACAACAAGTGTTAGCAAGGAATAAATGTGAGATGTTGTCAGCAGTGTGGAACAATGGTTTCATTTAGATCTGAAGTACCTTTCAGAGAAGTTTGTTGTAACAGTGTTGTCTTTGGTGGAGGTGGAATGGTGAGATTGAGGAGTTCTGACGTTTAGCATAGAAAAAAATATTCTGTACACAATATTTATAAGAATAGAAAGTGCAAGAGGAGAAAATAAAATAAACTTGAGCCCTGCGGTTTTATTCCACTATTAATTGGTGCAGTGCCAGTCTACATACTTCTTTTACAGATTCATATGGGGTCACAGCGACCTTTGACCACTGAAATCTTATCGGTTAATCATTATCTGGTGAATATTTTATGACATTTTCAAGAGGCAGATTTGAGTTATCAATTTGTCTTAAACATGTTTTGTAAAGCCATAGTTACTGTGGTGTCTGAAATGCTATGTGTAGTCTTCCCCATAAAAGAAATGTATCTTTGGGTTCGAGGTCCACAGGTCCTGAGGAATTTGGAGAAAGCCTGAATATATGTTAGGGCATTGGGTCACAGTTTTAAGGGGTACACTAAATTTGAGCTAGTGCCTTCTCTCCCTGTCACTGGACGGATGAGAAGAGCTGGATGAAAACCAGATGTGTTTTCTTTAGATTAACGAAAACAACCCTCCTTTATAAACGAGGAGTTGAAGTTGCCCCCTGGGAAGAGATTCACATTGGCCCTGAATCTCTCTCCAGGCAGGAGAGATGCACATTGACTTCGGATCTCTCCATAGGCAGATTGCATTGCTTGTATTGATGCTGAACTTTTTTGTAATAAACATTTTATACAATTAAGACGGTGTCATCTGAGATTCCTTCATCATCTTCACATCATCGCAACCCCAATATACGACATTACGTTAAATGTTTACGACCATCAAATTTTTTCATCTTTGGGTCTAAGTGAACATTTGTGCCAAATTTTCAATGATTCTCTTGAGGTATTGGTAAGATAATGCTTTTACGAGGCAAAAACGTCAAAGGGATTTCTCAGGAGCAAAGCTGGAACCTATCAATAATGAACCCGGGTAATCTTTGAATCAAGCCGGCACAGCAGCAAAGCCCCTCTGTCCTCTTTATACAAGTGTGAGACAACTGGAGTCAGGCTCAGTAAGAAATCGCACCTCCCCAGTGTCACAGACAACAAATGAAGGAGAACAGCGTGGCTCTGAACCATTCGGCTCACACCGCTTCACCCAGCGCTGCACTAAGAGGCGGCTCAGAGTAGAAAGCACACGTTAATTAGACTCCCATCTGTACATCTCTACTTTGCTCCAATAAGAAAGAAGTAGGGAGAGAGAGAGTGAAAAGAAAAGTGGTGTGAGAGGTGAAAGAGGAAAAGGGCTGCGAGTAAGCAGGTCTCTCACCTGTTATTTCATTCTCTCCAACATGTTCCATTAACTATGTCTAATGAGGAAAAACAAACAAGGGAAAAATCTAAAGAGAACTTTTACGTAAGTGAGTGGGAAAAAAAACGTGTGAGAGAGAGAGAGAGAGTCACCCTAGATGGACCTTGCAATTTTATTCCGAGAGGAGAACTCTCTAATGTCAGGAGTCGAGGGTCAAACTTTACACCAAGTGATGAAACAACCTTCCACTGAATGACACCTCTCACTTCTTCCAGCTCTCCTGACTGAAATAAGCAAAGTTAAACAGGAGCAGCCTTTTAAAAGAAGGTCAACACCAGACAGCCTATTTATATATTTACTGTGTGTGTTTAGCCTGTTTCTCTCTTCGTTGTGGTGGAACAGAAATCAGAGACAGTCAGACGAGAAAAAATGCTGAGGGAAACAGACACCAAAAACAGGACAGACAGGTAACAATTGTACAACCCAAGACTGATAATATCAACGCATGGGAGAAGATTAGTGACAAGAAAATCCTGCGCCCTCAGAGTTTGTTGTGATGGGTTGACATAGTGGTCACATCCTAGAGTGAGGTGTTGAAAGATGGGAGAAAACCATTTACAGCCCAGAAATAAGGGATGCATGAGCTGGCAGGATTTGCTTAAATTTCATTAGCAAGAAAGTGTCTGCATTTCTTTGTGGTCTGTTAATTCATAAGCATTTTTACTGATTGCTGTGCTGTCCACAGACTCTATAAAGATGGACAGCACGTTCCCACTTCCACCCATTCAGCAAAAAGGAAGCTAAAACATCTTGGATATGGGCGTTGCCATTTTGTGCCTTTGGCATGATTTGACACTGTGATAATATGATAATATTTAATCTCACTGATATTGCATTAAATAACTAAACTCAGTCATATAAGTACTAAAACCAAACTGGAAACTGGAAAAAATAAACACTTGAAAAAAGTGTTTCAGTGTGATGAGAAAAATGTATTTGACGTGTACTTTGACTCATCAACTACTATGGAGGACATAGGATTTCGATGATGATAAGGGTTCACTTTTTAAGGAGCTCTCACGTCATTGTCCATCTCTGTATAAAGTCTATGATACTATCAAGTTCACGAGGGGATGAAAACACCAGGTACGTTCAGTATGAGCCATCTTTAAAACAACTGCAGATCTCCTTTACTTTAACAGAGGATGTCAATTGATGTGTTGTATGTTCAGTGCTCTTCACATTTTGTATTTGTTAAGTACTCCAAACATGATGCTCTATTACTCACACATAATGAGTGATAATGTGTGTGCACTAATTAGAATGTGCACCTGTAGCACTTCTGTAACTACCCCCTTGCTGTTGTGATGTATTTTCACATAAAAAAGGTTGCACTAGGCAATATCTCTGGCAGTCTCTGGAGTACTGACTTGAAATACTTTGCCAGAAGTGAAGTAAGTTACACAAGCTCTTTAGCTATTTCATCTCTGCTAGTGTGACTCAACACAAATCAATGTTTTGGTTTCTAGCCTGACAATGATGCTCCTTCTAACAATTAGTACTTGAGGGTCTTTTCAAAGCTAAGACATGAACACAAAACCATTGAAGGCCACTTAAGCCTAAAAGTAGTAATCTGATAGTGAATTCTTACAAATTTTAAGAAATACATCTGCCTTTTTTTTCTGCCAAGATTTAGATAAGTGAGCTTCAGTGACTATTAAATAAAAAGATTAAGTATTTTACTTTTGAACAAAAACTGGAATCTGTCATGGTTATTGCATTGTTGTCCTCTTTTATAAAGAGAGTTTTCAGTTCAAGTTTAAACTGTGTTTTTGTTACGTTTTGAATTCATGTTTTAAGTTTGCTCTATGTCCCCTCTGTGTCCCTCGCTTGTGTCCCACTCTGCTTCTTTCTGTGTCCCACTCTGTGTATCACTCTCTGCATCCCTCTCTGTCTCTCTCCTGTGTTCCCCTCTTTGTCCCTCGCTGTGTTCATCTCTGTGTTCCTCTCTGTGTTCTCCTCTATGTTCCACCCTGTGTTTCTCCTATGTGCCTTGCTGTGTTCCTCTCTGTGTTCCCCTCTATGTTCCACCCTGTGCTTCACCCCGTGTTCATCTCAGTGTTCCTCTGTTTCCTGTTTTCCCCCCTAGACTTCCTGCCCTCTTCAGGCTCACCTGTTTGTCCTGTGCCACCTGTCTCGAGTTAGTCATCAGTTCAGTGTGTATTTAAATCTTTGTGCTCCCCCATGTTTTTGTTGGTTAGTCGTCGTATGCCCTGGTCATTTTCATGTGTCTTATCACCTCTCGCCACATTCCCCTTAAGTGTTTCATGTATTTCCCTGTGCTACTCCCCTGTCTTGCCTGAGAGCACCTTTTGATTTATTGAGGATTTCTTTTGTTACGTTCTGCCTTAAAATAAACACTTTTTGTTTCGAGAGATTTGAATCTGCATTTTGGTCCACCTGCTCTCTTTTCCTACTGCATCCCCCCACCTGACAGAAACAGTCCTACTAATTCAGTAATCTCTATAAAAAAGAGTCTTCATGTGAAAATGCTGAATCTGTCGGTGAGTGACAATAATTTGGATCTGGAAGCCTTTTGGTTTCCCCAAAAGAGGTGGAGAACATTGATTGAAATGCATTGGCTGTCATTTTTCAAATTTATCTGAATTCATATACAGATACCTTTTAATAAAGAACAAACAAAAAATATGACTTTTGTGTAGAGAAAAGTTTAACTTGTGTGATAAAGGAGGCAGTGTAGTCCTGGCTCAGAAATCCGCTGTCAACAACAACCCAAAATATTGGCTGTCGATTCCTGGTCAGATGAGAGCCAATCGGTTCCACGATTGCTTATTCATTGACATGTTATATTTAGTTTGTTTAATCCGTACAAAAAAGGAAGTTTAGTCACAACTAAGTGACTCTTGACATCACCATGACGTTGCCAAGGTTCTGCAGATATTCTCTCTTTGGTTTGAGCTGCACTGACTGTTTCCCTCTGTTTCTAGTCTATATGCTAATTTAAGTTTAGGATTTGCATTTATCATAGAGCTGCAACTAATGACATTTTTCATTACTATGTTTATTTTTTGATTGAGTATTGATAAATTGTTTGAAAATACATCATGTTATTGCAATGAATCATTAAAACAAGTTTGATTGATTGTCAAAGCTTTATATTTTATATCTGCAGCAACACATGATACTAACTACACATTTTTGTTTCATTTATCTTTATTTATACCTTTCAGAGTCATGTTTCAAATATATTTTTCCTCTAAAATACATAAGAACATTATAGAGATATACAACATCCAGCACTGGTTGCTACCCCTTTGTTTTATTCCCGTTTAAAGGTGCATTTCACATTGTCTGTTCCAAAGTGGTTCAATACACAGACTGCTGTAAAACCTGACAGTCAGCACGTGTATCGTGACTGCGACAGATTCTTTTTTCCGAAACCTACTTCAATGCAAAGATATTGCATGTCACAGTGAGTTACAATAGTCAGGTGGGTCCTAGAAAGCAATATATAAGGTTCTAAGGCGTATCACTTCGAAGCTGCTTGGTGAAACATTGAATGTCACAGAACACAGTACAGACACCGTTTTGTTTGGATGGTAGGATTTTGGAAAGTCTACTGGTCCACTGGTCCATATTGTTATGGTGAATGGTTCAGCCAGTTGATCATGTGGTAGAATTTTGCAGAGAGAGCATCCTCAATCACACATCAAGTTGAGGCAATGTTCTCCCAGAACAAATCCAAACCCAATTTTAAGAAACCAAGGCAAGGATCACACTGTTCGATCGTGGTCTGTAAACCAAGGCTGTAATATACCCTGATAACATAACATTACAGGGAAGCATTACCTGGGAGTTTAACAAGAACCAAACACTGATTGTTTTACATTACTTACTTCCAGCAAATATAAGGAAATTACTTCAGATGTGCCCCTACTTTATTGAGTACTGCCAGGAGGTATACTCGATCTATTGCCACGCAGTGTATAGTGTGTGGCAGCATTTGGCAGACAGGTCTATTCTAATCAAAACAGTGCAGAGAGTTTACAGTAGGTGGAAGATTAACAGTCACTTTGTCATTCTGGTTGTTCTTATTTACCTGCATGATGGCATATACCTGTTTTTATATGAGTGTGTATGTATCCAATGGGTGTGTGTGTGTACATGTGCAGCTCTACAGAGGCTCAGATAACACAACACAAAAGTGGAAAAGGTCAATGAACCAGCATCTAAAATTATCGTAAGTAAATTTACTGTGTCACCTGCCTGATAAGAGAAAAACAAACTACAAATTGTTTTCATTTCTAATTCATGCAGTAAACATTAAGTTATTTGGCTTGTCTTTGGTTTATTTTTATCAAAATTATTTTTTAACCAGAATTGAAGTCACTTCAGTCCAGATCAGTTTCTAAAAAAAACTGCAACTCTGTCATTATGTTTACTGGTTTAAAAAAGTACAGATGTTGATTTTATTTAAGTTGAGTTTGCTTTTATTTTAGTTTTTTTTAAAATGGCAGTTGTGCTACATGTTCTTACTTTGTTTATGATGCACTGTATCATGATCTGCATGTAAAAGATGATTTGTATGTTTACTACCAATGGACATATTTTTATTTCTTTGCTTTTTTAAATTTTAATTTCATTAACAGATGTTAACAACCAATGGTCCTTTTTCTACAAAAACAATGAATATGACTTCAATAATAAGTGAAACTTTCAGAATGTGATTTTATTATGGCAAATATATGCAAACCTCACTGTGGGTCTCCTCTGATGTCCAAATGCAGTTTTGCTTCTGTTGCACTCACTGAAATACTGAGAAATGGCAATGATTAAACCGTTAATGAAATTGTATATTTCTCCAACTGAAGATGTTCTGTTGATTTATATTGGATTAAAACATGTTGCTGTATCATTCAGGATCACATGGATACGGCTGCAGTCAGTTTGCTACACAGCCATCTTGCCACATGTCTTCCACAACAAGGGATATTAGTTGCTTCATCAGTCAACTCAGTGATAATTGTTCTAATAGCTGAGCAACAGATTGGATTAACTGCACACATGTATGTTATGCTGTGATATTCTGTTCTCAGGTGGGTGCAATAATACAGCGTCTTCACCATTACACTTGAGTCATAAATTGTAACAAAAAAAAGCCGAAACACAACCAGAGTGTGTCAGTTTTGGAAATAATAATAAAAAATAGCACATCTTAGGATTTCCTCACTTCTGTGTCTGATAATTTTCAACTGTCATGTCTCCAAATGCAATGATAACAATGGTTTTGTCTTATAATGAGGCAATATGAGCAATGATTTGAGAGTCAGCGTGATGAAATGCCATGCACACCAATGCTTAATGATATTTCTAAATGTATTTAATACAGTTTACATACTGACCTACAATGGGCTGCTATAGTGATGGATATCATTACGATCTGTACAACTTAAGCTCTTTTACATACCACATATAATAGAGCGTAACAGTGACCGCGCACTTTTAGAACAACTTTTCTCCCGGAAGTAAATTTCCCATTCATATCCTCCATTGATGTCTAATGAAACCAGGCCAAGCAGCTACAAGATGAACAATGAGCATCAAACATTTGATTCTGAGCAAAACAGAAACATTTAAATGGAAAAAGGTATATATGTAGGTGTATATGATTATTTTAAGGGTAAGGGAACTACATATCCCATAAACCACTGCATGACCTGACTCACTCTGGTCGCTATTCTGGTAAATGTTATGTAACTCTGAATGATCCAATCATAGCTGATGGTTATCATGGTTTTGGTTCACATTTCCATGGTAACAATGAGCCTATATAGGAGCATATAAGATTGTTTCAGCATCTCGTAGCTAGTGGTAACTCTACCTCAGATGGTTACAATATTGTGGCTAATAATCAAAGCTCTGTTCAGTAAATTAATGGGATTTTAACTTCCAGAACTACACTGTTAAGGTTTACATCCTCAACCATATGAGCTGGACAAAACATCAAAGCGAAGGCCTTAAAACCAACACTGTTTGTTACTGTTGTGTTTTGGGGAAAAGACAGAGGCGTTTTTAAAGAGATGTTAAGCTTAGCCTTATAGAGAACTGTATATGGTTGCAGAAAGATACATTTACAGGAAAGCATGTCTTTTCAAGATGAATTAGGCACATTATTTCTCTTATTTACTCATTATGGCTGAACAATTATTATGACAATTTGTAGCCACAATAAAGAAGACAAACAAACAAACAAAACAACGAGTGCAATGATAAACATGACAACACAGTCAAATGCACGTGGGAATGATGAGCATACATGAGCGAATCAGTTATTGAAGCAGTGTAACTGGTAAATGTGGAGTTTTCTTGAGATCAATTGAAGCATGATGCAAAAAAAAATAATACAGGCACACAATGCCATGAATGATTTACATCATAGCTACTGCTGATATTTGATGAATGGCAAATACACTGGTATTAAATAGATCAGAACTCATAAATGAGAGAAGAAGCCAGTATGTTGTATCTTAGAGAAAACAAGGGTTTGTATATGCAGACTGAACTGTTGTCATAAATGAAATCATAAACTACCATATAGATCTATAGATGTGAGTATTGCTTGACTTCAACAATCATATCTACGCAATTATGAAAATTCTTGAGTCTACAGACATTCAACGATATTGAAACAATGACAGAGTATCTGATATGTGATCCACACTGCACACTGGCCAGATACTGAAACTCCTCTCCTTCCACCTATTGGAGTGTTATGAAGGAATCCTACATGACATTCAGTAACCTGCGGAGAAAGACGTGCTCTTTGATCATTTATTCAACCAGACTCCAGGATATCTTCTGCCTCTCATATCACAGCACTTTCCCTTTCTTCCTCATAAGAGGAAGTGCATCTATTCTGTTGAGTCATGACGTCCAGTGACAGAGGAACAATTATGAAAAAGAGGCTGGAAATATAAATCTACCATTCTTTGTTTTCCGTCTTTCGCAGAAGAGAGGTGTATTTGAGGCAGAGGGTGAGCAGAGGGCCAGACTGTGACGTCAGAAAGGAAAACTAAGAGTGTGTTTATTTGTGTCCAGGTAAATGTGAGTGTTCAGTAATGTAGTGTTTGTGCGAAGAAGAGCTGAGGTGTCTACCCAGGTGGCTCAGGGTCATTCTTACATTTCCTCCAAGAGCTTGATTCCAGTCCACTAATCATCTCATCTTCCTCTCATAAATATTAATATAATAATCCATTACCAATTTCCCTTGACCCTTCAAACCCGTAAACAAAACAAAACCAAAGCAAAATATCAAAAACATTGAGTAGGTATGACAAATCGCAACATCACATAATAAGTAGAATAAAACCCAAAGGAACAGCAGAGGTTGTATAAACGTTGTGCTTCTTTAATTTCACTTTGTAAAGTCCTCCACTGTCCTTGTTGTGTTTAAGTTTAAACTTTGTTATATTTGATATATTTATATATATAGATAAATGTACACGTGTAATCCGCACTGAGGTTCGTCTCTTGTGGCAAGCAGAGGGCGAGCAGAGAGGCTACCAGGAGCACCCATCTTTTTACCTCTGTTTCTGGTTTGTCCTTTCCTCGCCATTCATTTGTTCATTTATTCATTCATTCATCAGTCTTTTCATCTCTCTCTTTGTCATTCAGTCACCCCCATGGTCCCAAAGGTTAGGACAAATGGGAGACAGTTTCTGTGAAAAAGAAGGATTTTTCTATCTCTCTCTTTCATTTTCTTCTTGGAATCCATGTTCCCTTGCTTTATTCCCTCCGGTCCTTTGTCATCTTTGGTAGAGTGTCCGACACTTTGGTGTGTCTCGGGAATCGGGCCGTCAAGGATTGCAGTTTGAGGGGAGTGGAGATACATGAGAGGGTGCTTGTATGGGTGAAGGGTTTTGATGAAGGAGAAGAAGGAAAAGGTGACAAAGTGGGAGGATGTGAAGGTCGACTGTCGAAGATCATTAAGTATGTTCACCTTAAATACAGTCTGTTGGTTATAGTGCAGAGTGTCTGCAGGGGAAATGTTCAAAGAAAGCAGGAGGAGGGGAAAGTAGACTTTATGTTACCATTTACCTATAAGCAGGAAAGATGAGACGGATGCATGAAAGTTAGAGAGACAGTGAGCGAGGAGGACAGACAGGTGAGGTGACAAGTAAGTAGAGGGGAGGAGAGGGGGAAGGGCAGAGAGAGAAGTAAAAGAGCGAGTCAGGGCAGCATCTGGCCGTGCAGACAGGTGGTGGCTGTGCTGAGAAGTGCTCATCATCTGTAGAGCAGCGACAGCAAGCAGGAGAGGCCAAAGGTCAGCCAGCTGGCCAATGGGAGTGAGTGTGAGCCACCGATCAGGACTATGGAAACAAAAACGAAAACAGATGTGTTTTATAATCATACATTTATTAAACTGTTATGTAATCACATGGTGAAAATAATGTAGAAATGTTTCACATAACTTGAGCTATTCATTATGCATTCATTATAAGGTGGATCACTTGCTCATATTTAATGTGGGAAATGTTAAATCTGTTTAATTAGTGACCATCACAGTATTTCATTTTCTTTTTGCTGTATATGAAATTTAGATAAAAGGTGTTAATTGTGACTTTTATTCACACGTGCAATTTTATATACAATTCATGTCTTTGAGTCTTGTGTGCATTATTTTAACTGTGCATGTTAATTATTTGGCTTGAGGCCGTCTTAAAGGTTGATGCATGTGAACTTAAAAAAGGTCCGGCGTGGCAGAGAGTTTGGAGAGCTTTCCTCTGTGTACCATCATTTTAACAAAACCAAACCATCTGACTGAAGTTAAAAAACAGACAGAAGGTTGTAATTAAATGGATCTGTGTTTTGTGATCTCACATAGAGAAAAGATGTCAGACAGAACCAAGAATGAAGGGATGGAGGGGTTAACAAATAAGAGAGACGGAGAGATCCCACGCATTATCTTGCCAGCATTGAGATTTCAAATAAGTTACCATTGATGTCATCATCAGCGATACGTGATGGATTGTTTTTCTTTATTTTCCCTCTGCAGGATGTTATTGTGCATGTGCATCTTTTATGTGGTGTCACTTAATTGTTCTGAAGTCCTGAAGTTTCTCAATGGCTTTTTTTATGTTCAAATTCCTGCACAGATGCAAATTCAGTCTATACATTTACACACACACACAACTACGTTTTTACTTCTAAGTGAGGACACTCATTGATTTACAATCCCTAGCACCTTACCCTAACCTTAACCATCCAAACAAAATTCCAACCCTAACCCTGAAACAAAGTCTTAACCATTACTCAGCCCATTGAAAATGTGAGGACCGGTCAAAATGTCAGGGTCTATGCTAAAAATTGTCCTCACAAATACGTAAGTACAGGAACCCACACACATACACACTTGCAGCATTACACAAATGCAGCAACAAATTACACATGCAAGCTGCACAAAGTTTCATAAATAAAAAGTAGGTATTGCATTAAAAGATCAATATGATTTCATATCAAGGGTCCATCCTCTAGGCAGAAGATCAATATTTATAATAAAGCTTTGAACCAAACACAGCACACACATATACACACTCACAATTTTACCCACCCGCCCACACGCATGCACATACACACACACACACACACACACACACACACACACACACACACACACACACACACACACACACACACACACACACACACACACTCTCTCACACACACACACACACACATGCACAAACACACAAACAAGAACTTAAAGTATGCTGGCAACATATTGAATGGAACATGGCGTTTTAAATCTTGCTGTCTACTTGTCTCTCTCCATCTTTCCTTTAACCCATCCTACCCAACCCCCTCTCTCTCTCTCTCACACACACACACACATACACAGTCTAGAAAAGAAACATGGAAGTCTATGTCTGTGATCATGTGGCAGTGATAATGATGCATCATACATCTGTCTGTGCTGTCATGGTGTAAAATGGTATTATTACTATTAACTGCTACTATCAACATGATGGAAGAAAAAAGATGATTCATTTAAAAGTAAAACAGTGGGAGAAATGTTTCCCCTCTATAACCTCTCTACCGTCCACACACAACTGAGGCAGGTAGAGCCCTTTAAATTCACACATATGTGGAGTTGCACCAAGAATGTTGCTGGCAATGATTCACTTGTGGAGAATTGCAGGATAACAGTCCCCTGTATGTGCATATAAAGTAATGTGTGTGCTTATGTGGATTTAAATGCTTACAGTCGTGTGGGAATCAAGTCTCCTCTGAAAATACTATTGGTGAATGCACATGTGTGAATGTTAGTTGCTGTATCCGTGCATTTGTTTGTGTGTGTTGGTGTGTGAGAGAAAGAGAAAGAATAATTATTTTCACAGTCATGTTAAGGCTGCTGCACACTAGAGGATAATCAAGTCAATTTTAGACTCAATTCGACACTTCTGACAATCGCATTCCCAACTGGAAGTCACCCTGTGCTGAGTATCTGCCCTAATAATCCTGTGGGGGGTTTACAAAATAATCTTAATGCTCCAAATTGAGGTGGAGCATCCCTGATCTCGAATCGTAAATATCCGACATGTTTGATAATTGTCTCTGACAGAAACCAGCATTAGCAAGCGAGAGAGAGAGCTGACCAGGAAGCGTCACCAACTGGATGTCCTCACAATGATGGTATTGAACCAAAATTGGTCCTCATAACTATAGATAGACATGCACACGTACACACACACACACACACACACACACAGACAGACACATTACACTTAGGAGTTTGCATTGACTTCCATTTATTGAGAGCAGCATGTCCTAAATGCCTTTTGCCGAACCTTAACAATGATCAATTCATACCTAACCTTAACCCTAACCTACCCACAATTCACATCTGACTAACCTTGACCAGGACTTCTGAAATAATGTTTTGCCTAATTTGGACCAGGTTTGGGTTCTACTGGTCCTGACAAGGTCGATGTTAATGCTGAAATTAGTCCCAAAGAGGTCAGAAATACGATAACACACACACACACACACACAGTATAAAATTACTTGTCCATAAATCCTGTGCATCTTGCATTAAGGCAGATTAAAACATTTCGAGTGAGTCATATTTTGAATTCATCAAAGCTGACGAGCACAGGTTGAGCTAAATCCTTATCTCATCCTCAGTTTACCTTTGCCGACTCCACGGTGGCATAAAATCTCTATACTCAAGACAGATGCATTTGTTTTCTTACAGCGACGAGGACTCTTAAGTCGCCTGCCTGATAATTATCCATCTGTCTACACTTTACAGCTCTGCAAAAACCTGCAGGACACAAATGCACATGCACGCACCCTCAGAGAGCTTCAGAGCTTTCCTCTTCCTGTTTACACCTTCATCCATTATTCACTCCATCCGCCAGTGTCTTTACATGCACATATTTGTGAGATCGCACACAGCCATCCACACACTCGCACACAGGCGACTCACATTGGGGCTTTGAGGAGGTAAAGGCAGGTTATTAATAATTCACTTTGTCATTTTTGTCTTTTGTGTTGTTTCCATGGCTCTGAGGTATTCTTTGTGGTGGGACATGGCAGTAAAACATGGGCAAAAAATGTTCACACGTGTTGCACCACTAAATCTGGATTATAGTATTAAACTATATGCATGTGGCATCTAATGTATACCTGTCCGTCTGAAAGAGGGCCCCCAGTCAGGTGCTTGACCTGAGGTTAATTTTCCACTTTTCCTTCATTGAAAGATGCTTTTTGGGAGTTAATTATTTAATTTGGGTTGTAACTATGAAGGGTGAGTTATGTAGGTGTATTTTCTTTTGTATACTTGGGATTTGTTTTATTTTCTAAACCAAAAGGTTAAATATTAATCTTTATGTTTACACTGATTCACAGATGCATAACAGAAAAGACATAGCACAATTAAAGCTGAAACAATTCATAGTGG
Organism: Paralichthys olivaceus; assembly: GCF_024713975.1. Lineage (NCBI taxonomy): Eukaryota > Metazoa > Chordata > Actinopteri > Pleuronectiformes > Paralichthyidae > Paralichthys > Paralichthys olivaceus. The sequence continues at coordinate 12,693,842 of NC_091093.1, forward strand.
TAGACTATGGATTAAACATCTAATTGAAAGTCATTTTCTAATATAAGAGGGAGCTAGTGTGAAGGATGAAGGAAGGTAATTCCAGAGTTCTGGAGCCCTAGTAAAAGCTCTCCGTCTCAAGCTGTGGGTACTGAGAGTAACAGCTGCTTAGCAAATTGAAGTGTAGGGGGTGTATCAGGGATGAGAAGGTCTGATCTGTGAGGCGACACGAGGCCATTCAGTTATTTAAAATCTAGTAATACAATTTTAAGATGAATAATGTTACAAACTGCACACATCTTAAAGTCTGGGTTGGTGATCCTGTAGAAAACATAGATCCACATAGAAAAAATGCAACCGATCCATCCCATGCCCCTCCCATCGGCCCGATCTTCAAAGCTATACCCTCGGAACACGTGAACACTGTTTGATAACTGCTAGAAGTTGAGTTTTCCATGACTTGCTTGATTACTTTTGGCCTTTGTCTCTGCTTCACTGGCGTATGTCTCTTTGGCTTAAGACTTTGGTCATTTGAGAGCAAGGTGTGAGACAGAGGTTTATTTCAGTCCTGTGAGGCCACAGACAGTTTTTTAATAAAACTTTATCAATTGATTACTTTCAGGATGTGAATTTCAACAAAGGAGAAAAATAAGATAAAAAGATAACTCACCAACGCTACCTTTAAATAGTGTAATTACTTAAGTGAGTGTGAGTCTAGCAGGTACAAATGCCAAAATAAGATGAAGTCTCTTTACATTTCTCTCTCTCTCTCTTTCTCTCTCACACACAGGCATCCTTTCACTCTCTCTCAGTCTTTGACCTTTTCTCTGCCTCTGTCTCTTCTCCACGACCCCTCCCTCTGTCTGGTCTACTGGCTGTTTGAGTCTCTCTGTACACTCTTACATGGACGTGCACTCACTGAAACTCAGAGGTTTGTCTTTCTGCTTCACCCTTCAGGCAAAGTGCTGCCTCACAAACAGTATGTAGAAGTTAGCATAAAAATATAGCATTGTGGTGTTCTACACATGTTGAGCATGTTGGTGTGAGTGGAGAAATCTTGGTTATGTCATGGAGACAAAACAACTGTCCCTGTTGGATGGATGTTTTTTTTCTCAACTTCTTTAAAATCACCTTTTTGGCCTCAGTTTCTTTCTTCTGAGTTAATAACAAGCTTTCGAGGATGAGGAGTGTTCTGCAGCGGTATGCAGTTAATAACAGGGAGACGGCTAATAGAGAAAAAAAGGTAAGAGGCATAAAATGAAGGTGGGTGTGGGAGTCAGTGGGGTTGTTTTGTGAAAAGTTAAAGATAATGGGATGGAAAGTAAATACAACGAGAGCGGTCGCAGACGAGGATGATGGTTCGAGTTCGCCTCCACGCCGGTGCCCTGCTGTGTCCACTTGTCTTCGTTCAGCCCCCACACTGACAGCCCCCGCTCTCACTGCTCTATTTCCACACTTCCCAAACACTAAGAAGATATTTAGCTCTTTTTCGCTCGTTCCTTTGAAATCGTGTCCCTACACTAATTCCCTTCTCTGCTGTCCCTCAATTCATTTCTGTTTTGCTGAAATCAGTTGAGTTCATCTCAGTTTAATTCTGCTCAATGTCAGCTTCTCAGCAACTGCTTTATCTGCTAAAAAGGCAAGTGCCTTCTAAGCAAAGCGCTTCATAGTGGCCTTGAACTTTGCCTGCACAGACAGTGAGTGGAAAGGAAACATTCTTTGTGTTTGTCTTTCTACATCCCTCCACTCAACACAAGTCTATCTTACCTGTCTTACCTGCGCTGGCTACAGTGTTCTCCTGTTTGCACTTTCCTATGGTGATGGAGACGTCGTCGATGGCAATGTCCCCCTCAAAGCTCTGGCCTCGGATTCCTTCAAATACAATCTGGTACGAGAAGGAGATAAAGACACATTTGACATTAGTCAAAATCAAAAATATTGATTTATTAAATTTTAAATTTAACTAATTTAATTTATTACTTACTTGTTATAATAATTAGTATATGTATTAATTAATCATACACACAGCACAGAAAATAGCATGCAAGTAGTTGAACATCACATATTTAGACTCTAGCATCATTAATTAAACTGAACAGGAAACTCCATCTGAAAACCTTCGAGGCGACTTCCCCATTTTAGCCACAAGCCATCTGGGTTTGACTGACAGCCTAATTACTGTGGTGTACCACACCTAAAGCCTATCGCACCCAACTAATCAAAAAATGAAAACTGTGTTGCTCCAAAAAACAACAGAAGCAACTCTCATGACTGTAGATGTCGACGATAAAGACAGACACCGATGCTGTATAATGTTTAATCTTTAATATGAAAACTTCTGAAAGATTTTAAATCCTAAAGTTATAACAGCTTATTTGACCCATTAAGTAGTTTCTACAGAAATGTGCTCAAATTGGCGTGTGCACTCATATCTGTGTGCACATTTTCTACTACGTTACCAACTAGCCCTTGAGCAGACCACTGCACCCTCAAATATATAACAGAGCAGGTAGAGCAGCAGGTGATGCAGGTGAGGACAGCCTGCGTCCTGCCTGTATAGCATTATTTTTTATTTACAGGTTAACAGGACAGCAAGCAGATGCATACATGGAGGAGTAACAAATATGCATGACTGACTCGACTCTACAAACGCTATTTGTTAACACCAAAGTGCTGTTGTAGAGTATTCAAAGAATAGCGAAGGTATTTAACCCAAGAAACAGGCAGAGCAGGGCCGCCATCAATTTGTGTGTAAATATATCAAGCTGGAGCGAGGGTTGGTTTCAATTAACCTGGAGAGAAGCCAGAGCCGACCCCATATATGGTCTGTAAGTAAGTGAAACGAACGCCATGGTAACCCATCCCTCACCACCCAGGCATTCCATTACCTGTGTTTTAATCTATGAGGGTTGTGCTGTTAGCTCCTAAAAGCTGTGTCAGTTTGAAGTATCAAACAGAAATTCATGGGGCAGATACCAATAACCTATTTATTGCCAAAGACAAGGAGCAGCATGGCAGAAAGCATGTGAAGTACCAGTTAGCCTGAGCTCTTTAAACATAAAATGCCTCCAAATTCAAGTTGGAAAATCATCAGGGGTTAGGGTTAGGGTCATTATAATAATTAAGATTGATCAACCTCTGATTCAGTTACAGAATCACTGTACATTAGACTCACTCAGCCCAACTGATCCCTGTTTGTATACACACTTGCAAGTGCATATACAGGACGCCTCAACCATCTCTCTTTCTTTTTCTCTTTCTGTGGCCTCTCCTCCTGGGACGCAGAACACACACTGTGTTAGGCCTCATGTTTATCACTTGAGCTGCATAGAGCTGCTTTCCAAGGTGCACTAAACTGGACAATCTTGTGACATTCATGGAGCAGCATGGTGGAAAGCATGCTTTCTGAGTCAAAACTTTGGAAAATGTTCAAGTGAGCCCATGTGAGAATACAGAGGATTCCATGCAAGCAAGTGGGCATTTTGATGACGTGTGGCATGCAGAAACTGAAAAAAAACAACCTAAAACAAATATCTCTGGAGTAAGAAGTTCTGCCAGTTGACACAGACGAAGATGTCAAGAGAATATTTGGTGATAAGAGTCGACACCAGTGACAATAGGCTGTAAATAACTTGAACCCTCTGGAGATGTCTTCGTTCCTGGGAGCACATCTGACTGGAGAATCTCCTGCTGCGTTGTTCATGTATGAACGCCACACTGTGAAAGTCTGTGCGGACCTTCTCCAGAGTTCATGTTTGAAAACTGCTTTGCAAACATGATGTGTGCTGAGTAACGAATGCAAAGCCTGCACCACTGCTCCCAGTGAGGGGCCTTGATTAGAAGAACCTTAAATCTGTTTGAGGGAAGTGAGAGAAAAAAGGCTGGATGGGTTTAGCTGGTCAGGCTCATTTGTGCAAAAGGCTGATTGGATTTTGTTAGGCAGATGGTAGGTGTGAGGGATATTCAGAGGTAGTGGGGGGAAGAGGCTAATTGCTCAAAAGGACACTCAACAACGCTGTTTCTTTACTATGTGCCTGTGGTTATAAATTCAATTCTCTGTGTTGGTTTGTGGTAAACACACATGCATACACACACATCCACAGTGACACTGGAGCCATGCATGCGTGCCTCCGTGCACCTGCGAGCACAAGACACCAGATTGTTGTATAATTAGAGATGATGAGAGGGAAGCCAAGAGAAACACTGGCCGTGACACAGTACACAAAACAACATCACAAATAACTGCCTGCTTTAGGCTACAAAGCAGCGCAATCGCACCAGGCACAATAATTTCCTCAAAGATATCACACATAAAGGAGAGGAACGACAATGCAAGGTCCTACCATGCATCAAAGGGTGGCAAAAGTAATGATTTCATGTGTTTGTTTTTCCTGGAAAGGCTCAGGGAAACAGGATTACGCCCTTTGACTTAAAGTTCACTGCTGACCGACCAAGCTGAAGTGTGAGTGGCCTGTGCCAACACTGGCTCACACTTAAAACATCACTGCTGGGCACTGTGCTGAAGTGTCTACGCAAGTGCATCTCACAGTTCCTCAACCTTAAGAGTGGCAAAGCCGTTCGATATACAGTCGCTGAATATTGTTAGGTGGGATTTTTACTTTTCCAGCCATATTTAATTGATTTTATACAAAAAACTTTGCAAAAGCAAAGTGCTTTAAGTGGTGGGGTTAGATGAATTAAAGGCTCCTGTTATTGCTGATGTGCCTGATAGACAGCGTGTGTGTGTGTGTGTGAGTGTGTGATCAAAGGCTGTACAGTAAAGTGTCAGGTTGGAGTTGTGAATGTGTCGTTCTGTCAAGCCGTGTAACCTTTAATGTTCACATTGATGTGCTGTCCACATACCAGAGGGGACACAGCCACCAGAGAGTGTAAAACAGAGAGAGAGAGAGAGAGAGAGTGTGTGTATGTGTGTCTGTGTGACAGAGAGAGAGAGAGAGCTTTGAAATACGAGTGTGGAAGAGAGTCGCCGCAGTGTGTGGAACACAAATGTGGGTTGGCCTGGTTTCCAACAAGCCCCCAGGTACAAAACACTGTGAGGAACACAGATGGCCTCTGGGTAATCCACAGGGGAGCGGGTGAGAACACAGCTATTCTACTACAACATGTTACATCTTTTTTGTATCTCAATTGATTTTACATGCGCATGTTACTTCTCTGCAAGTTTGCAATTTCCTCTGATTCTGTTAGATTTAAGACAGGAGCATGATTGGCAAGATAGCAGAGGAAGATGGATGGTGGTTCGATGGAAGGTTAAAAACATTTAGCAAGAGAAATCTCCACAGATACTGATTGACATGGAGACACTTGTGAATGTGCAGCTCAAATAAAATGCTTCTCTTTCCCTGAAAATGCAATAAACCCAAAGCAAGAGCAGAACAGCTCATGAATAGACAGCTCACATTTCAGGAATTTACAACTTGAATCCACACAGACATTAGCAATCAAGGCCAGCGGGCAGTAAACAATTGAAGTTCTAAAGCTTTCTTATCGGTCGGCTCGAGCCCTGTTTACAATAAAAGCCTTGTTTTAATGCAAACAACTGGCTGAGCTGCAGCTCTTGATTTAGAGAGGCAGGAAGGGAAGCTGTTCTCAAAGACATCATTACTTTTGTTGGACGGAGCACAAAGAGAAGGGAAATGCTGAGGCGAGTGGCAGTACCACAAAGACCTTCAGTGCATGCAGCCACTGAGCCATGCACAGGACTAGAAAGTTTGTGTTCTCTGTGGACATGCTCTCAACATGAAGCAGAAATGACTCCTGCAGTCCGTGGGACTAAATAAGGTCTACTTTAAAAACCGCTTGTGTAAGAATTCAGCTGGATTGGAAAATCATGAGGGTCATTCAAAGGAAAGATTTGAGATGGTAAATAATGAACACTACAAGGAGATGGCTGTTTATTTATCATGGGAATTTAAGTTAAAGTCTTCAAGTTAAAGTCTTCAATCTTCAATCAAAACAATCAAAAGGCGAAGCTACAGACACAGTAAAGACCGTAATTAAACTGGGTTTGCACAAAGGCCAGCTTTGAGTTGGCAAATGAATGTTAACATTACTGCCATGTGACGTGAACTTCTCTTCCCAACTTCTATGATAAGGATCAAACAAGAGTGTCAGTAAAACAGAGACAGATCCAACATGTAGAGGCTGACACTAACAGGTTCAGTGTGTAAGATTTGGGTGAAAGGATCTATAAGCAGAAATTGAATATAAAATAATTGCAATGTGTTTTATCTTGAACGAATTGTTGTTTTCTTTACCATAGAATGAGCTTTTTATAAAACTTTATATTTCAAACTAAACCTTTTGAATTTTTTTGACAACTGAAGGCTACCACAGTTTCTCTCTCATGTTCGGAAGGGGAGGGTGAGGTGGATTCAGCTGATGTGACTTCACTACAAGATGTCACTAAATTCTACACACTGAACCTTTTTGGTGAAATTGCATGTTGCAGCTAAATATCCCTCACCTCACCCTTTTTGCATTGTATAATATTATGGAAACACAGCCGCCCAATTCTTATCCTCGAGCAACCAAAACCCAACCCATAGTCTTCAATTGTCGGCACATGAAACAAACAATAGTATTCAGTGTTTTAGACACAGCGAACCATAGTAATTGGCAGAATAAACATGATGGAGCCATTCTTTATCCCAACGTCTTTTTTCCGACAAAATAAGCTAAATGGAGGAACACAACAGCAGCTATTGTGTCAGGTAATTGTCAACAGCAGACAGCTTAATCATTATTATTGATTGTAAGGAAATCAGTACTCCCCAGAGACGGAGAAAGAGATAGAGAGATTGAGGGAGAATGAGAAACAGAAGAGAATGGAGGTAAAAGAGAGGATGGCTGCAGGAACAAGTCAATGATATGAGCTGAAAGGAAGAGAAAACTCACGGGAGACACATATGTCTTATTTCATTTCATCAGGCCCCTGGGGAGATCGATACATGACAAAAAGTAGGAAGAAGGAAGTTAAAGTGAGAGTGAGGAGAAACAGAGAGAGAGAAAGAAAGTATGTTGATCAGCTCGCCTCCTCTGGCTAGTGCGAGGATCAAGGCTGCAAGCTCACTACATTATTTAGCAACTCTATTTGTTACATGGCAGTGGTTTGTGTGGCTGGTACATGTGTGTGTGTGATTATGGGGACTACATAGTTTATTTTAATTCTTGTAAAGGTTATAAAATATTCAAATGAATAGCAGCACAAGAAATATTTACAATATTTAAGTAAATCATGCAATTGATTGATTGTTAAAAAGATATATTAAATTAATATTCTCGGTCAGTTTTGTTAAACTGCCAACATTTTTATGAATTGGAAAACATGCATGGACGAATGGCGGGCATACTGTACAAAGCCATAATCAAACCACTAACTGAAGTGATGGAGTGGGCACTACATACATGCACACATGAGAAAAACCACACGGCAACCTTCAGTTGCCAAGGAGACAACCTCTCTCTATCTCTTGTGTGCCTCCTCTCTCATTCATCCATCCTGCCTCCCCTACCTTTGCCCGAGTCACGATACAAATGGGGGATGAATATTTAAGATGCATTAAGTGCTTTATTGATGGCATAAACACACACTCATCTCATTCCCTCTAGTGCACACAACCACATTCTCTGTCTCTGAAATAGTGCCTGTGTTGCTCACACACACAAACATGCACACGGTTCAGACAGTCGTCTTTTTCTTTCTGACAGTTTAATTCCCATTTAACACCAGCAGGTTCTGGTGTCTGGACCAATTAAGCCAGCTGCTTTAACACAGGATTAACGCAGTGTGCATGTACAGTACACTTTGTGATGTGTGTGTGTGTGTAGTGTATCTACATGTATTTTGATTGGTCCCAAGTGTGTACATATGTCTGACTTGGTATGTTCTGTTCATAGCTCAGTGAAATGACACTTTTAAATCTTTGTGGGTGTATTAACATTCCATCCATTTGGGACTAAACTGCATTTTACCTTTTCACCGACCCTGGTGGGTGGCACAGTGATACAGTGGTTTGCACTGTTGCCTCACTGTTGTGAGTTTCCACAGTGAAGTGGCAACCCTCCATAGACATCTGTAACTCCTCTCCATGAAATATCCATAAGTGGTTCTGTGTATTTAAGGGGTTATCACTGCTCAAAACACATTGATATCAGTATATGTACATATCCCAATTTATAATGTGGCCATTAAAACAGGGATCAAGTTGAACACTAAGTAAATACATTTAACAGAATCAGTAGCTGAAGACCAGGATGTCAAACCCCTGATATATAAGATTTGTATAGGAAGTGTCTGAACTTGGTGACTGGCTGGGATCTTCCTGTGTGGAGTTTGCATGTTCGACTCATGTCTGCGTGGGTTTTCTCCAGGGACCTCTGCATCCTCCCACAGTCTCAAGACGTGCAGATTGGAGTTGGGTTAGTTGCAGACTTTAAATGGACTTCTCTCACACAAAACACTTACAGGATAAGTGGTATAGATAATGGATGAATGGACTGACCCTGGCTCTCATACAGTGCCACTTATTCCGTCAGAAACATAAACTGAAACACTTGAGTTTGTGTTGGAGTGCGGATGTAAATGACAACCATTAACACACTTGATGTACAAGATAAATTCCACTTGACTGAATCCTGTAATTTGTATAATTTTAATTTTCAGAGTGAGATTCTTTTTTATTAACAAGTCTAACTTTGTCTATTGCAAATACTTTATTCTAAATTGAAGTGACCTGTTAGTTTCCTGTGCAACAAGGTGTAATGAACTAATAACAGAGGGTAACTGGATTAGAGATGAGATTTGAACATCCAAAAAAGAAAAAGTCCTCACTGATACAATCACAGAGGAGCCCTGAAACATACAGCATGCCCACTGTTTCAGGCTTCATTTTCTCTTTAATGCTGAAAGAAACATGGTGTTGCAGAGGAATAGTTAATGAAGAGCAAATGCAGCCCCCAGCCAAGGCCTTCAGCCCACATTCATCATGGATTCAATTTCCCCCATGCACGTACAAAGAGTATCTAGAATCATTACAACACAACTAGCAGGCATCCCCTGCTCATAAATAAGCCTGTTAATTGACCTGTCATAGCTAATTGCTGCAGGGGATTGGAGTATGTGTGTGAGTTTAAAAAGCAGTTTGTCTGCATGTGCGTGTGTGACTGTATCTAACAGTGTTTATGCATGTGATTTCAGATGATGCAGATGTGAAGATACATGGAGAGGTATGGTATGTGCTGGATGAACTGTCTTTCCTGAGCGTCTTGATTTTAGAGGCAGCAGTCATTAGCCTTGACACAGGAGGGTGTGAAGCAGGCCAGGGCCTGAATCGACCCGACTGGGCCATCGGTCCCAGCTCTGGGCCAAAGAGAAAGATAAACGGAGATAAGAAGAAAAAAAGAAAAAGAAAGAGATTGAGAAACTCACACATGAGGTTTGAGGCATGCAAAACAAAAACATCATCTATTTTTTGCACTCTCCCTCTGCTGTGTTGCGGGCTTACTGAGGTAGACACACAAACACACACACACACACACAAATAGACACACAGTGAGTGAGAAGTGCTGGGAAGATGAGTGAGAGCGAGAGGAAGCATTATGTCCAGTTAGAAAGGAGGACTGAGTCATCTAGTTTACTCGACCATGTCCCGGCAGGGAGGCGCTGACAGCAAGCGAAGCTGCGAAAAAGCCGATGGGACCTCGATGATGCATCAACAGCCAGAGCTCAAACACAGGACCCCGGACTCTGTTGTGTCTCCCGAACTGTTTTTCCTCCACTATGTACTGAGAGTGTATGCAGTAAACTTAAACTTTAAACTTGTGGTGAACTTAAACAAGGGCAAATTGTTGTACAGCTCAAACTGGGGAAGGCTGCACCCCTTGAGCTTCATTTGAGTTTGAGTTTTAGATATGAGAAAAAACTTACATAAAACCAAGTTATAGTTCAAAGAATTAACATTAATGAGGAAATCATATACCTATGGCAGGCTGGGATTTGACCCTGGTGTAAGCTTCAAATGATGTAATTGTCCACCCATATTTTTATGGTACATTGGGTCCAATTTTGCACCTGTGTTTTTATATATATATTAATTAAATATACAACATTATTCATGAATCTAACCTGCCCAGCTGGACTAATGGTCTCCCTCTCAACAGATACTGAACTCAAAGTATTATTTGATACAGAGAACAATTTACATTTTTAAACCTGTATACATCTTTTCGTAGAAATAATCCAGACCATTCTTCTCTGTCTCATGTGATGCTGAAACGACACATAACTTCTGAGCTACATATGGATGTATTTACATGGCAATATTATTTTCAATCATAGTCTTCTTGAAGGTTTTGGAGACAGTATTTAGTGTAGATTATGGTTTAGGGTAAGGTACCCAATTAATGTTAGACACATACCTCCACAGAGTGGAAATGTTGAAGAACGCAATAATAAAGAAAGAGGAAAATAACTTCCTGTAACGATCCCCTGATCTTGATTTTGGTCTGCACCATAATACCACATCCATATATGTTTCGTGGTGATCCCTCCAGCCAACAAACAAATGGACAGAGTGACAACATAACCTCCTTGGTGGTTGGGTGGTCTTGGGGTTGATACTAATCCAGAGTATTAAGTTAGTGCATCTTTAACTACTTGTGTATTTATTTTTCATTCTGAGGTCATGACACTGCGTACATCAGTATGTTTGCAGTCAGGCTCTTTCCAATCTATATGAAACCTTGTTCCTAACCCTGACATCAGCACTTTCATGATGAGGTGAGTAATCCTCCGGTTACCGTGTGGATTGGCTCTGTGCTGACATTCAGCATAAAATGACCTGAGTGTTCACTAAGAGGTTCCTCATTCAACTGCACCTCCCCACAGTGCTCAAATGTCAAAACTGCTGTACGGACATGTCATTTCATAAATGAAAAATTCTCCTCTGTCACTCATACAGAAGCTCATGGTTAATTCATATTTTTTATTGCCTTCATTAGTGCTATTTTTTCACACACATTTGTGGGGCTTTATAAACAATTATCAATAAACTATAATGATTCCAGTAGGCAGACACTATGATTAGTTGCAGTAAATGGTCTGTATTTATAGAGATCTTTTCTGTCTTGATGGCCACTCAAAGCCTTTGTCAGGCAGTTTTTCCATTCACTCATTCAATGTGCAGCACTTTCTCAATCACAAATTACTCACACACTGCCAGCATAGCCTTCAGGGGATATTTGGGGTTCAGTATCTTGCCCAAGGACAGTTCAGCAGTTGCAGTGGCCCAGGTGCTACCAGGGACACTAACAGGGCAGGTGCTTGCCAACATAGAGCTTGAGTTGTACACTCTCTTTAGCTAAAAACCTTCATTTTTTAAAAAGGACACCTGAGGATATTTTCTCCTCCACTAAGGAAGAGAAAATAAATGTTTGATATGTGTTAAATCTGACAACACCGTATATGAGCTGGCACTGATTCTAGGACCTCAAATCTCAATACAATGACATCCCCTGGTTCTTTGCAGCTTTAAAAGCCACTGTGGAGAATCCTCTATGAAAAATTCATGCCATCCCAAGCAGAATTTCAATCCCAATTCTTTGTAAAATTCCCTTGATTCCTGATAACCACCCGAGTATAAATTGCCCCCTGTTCTTCTATCTGGGCTGAAGTAGAGACCTTCCTAATGGGGAAAGATGCAGTAAAGAGGAAATGGCTGCAGTAAAATAAGTGTGTAAGAGGTGACAGAGATGACAGGAAATAAAAGGAATAAAGTGAATATAAAAGCACGTGATTTTTTTTTTTTTTTCATTTCCAAAAGCAAAACAACACAGACCTGACAATTTTGTCACAACTTCGTGAATATTATCTTTCAAAAATCAAGAGGTTTAGCCCGCTACATGTTCTCTGCTCTCGTAGATGATCAGGTCGTATCTTTTGGTCAAAAAATTCCACTGAATGCTACATTTTCACATACTACTACGAATGTTAGGCCAATCAAGTCTGGAGAATGTCAGGAGTCAGCCTTTAACACAAGTGAATGATATGAAAATATACTTTTTGTTTTAAAGACAAGGAATGGTGCCTGGGTGGAGGATCCAGGAGGCAGCACATGATGCACAAAGTTTGCTGTGGGAGTTCCAGTGTTTTGTTTACAACACATCGAAGATGGAGGATGATGCTACCAGCTCATTTGTAACACCAGCTCTCCTCTTGTCTATTGTTCACATGGATGATTTCTGTGTTCAAAGACAAATATTCTCCTCAATCATTACACTGCTGGTTTAGCTGGACAAGCTTTGCACTGACACTGCTGCGTGGTTCATTGTTGGGAAGAAAAGTTACCACCCAACACTTACCTGGAAGGGTCCACTGGGGCTGATGTCAAAGTACGCTTTCTTCCAGTCAGGGCCTTGAGGACCAGACTTGGTCCAAATCACAGAGTCCACAGAGGCAATGCTTCTCACTCTAAGGAGCACGTTCAGAGTCCCTGTGAAAATATACACACACATACAGCTTATTAGAAACTGTCACTTAGCAAAAATAGAAAAAATAGATATGGTAATGGTGCGAGCTGAGCTTATCATTATTAAAAGTTCAAGGAAAAATGTAAACACAGTAACCCCCCAAAAACTTCCAGCAACAGTCAGAGAGGAGCACACACACACACAAATGATCCAGGCGTTACTGTAACTGATGATGATAATTATCATTATAATGTGTACACGTTTAACGATCACAATAAGATTCATGAGCAGGTAATCATAGTTCCACTGATTTTAATTTATTTAAGGAAGTAAACTTTTCCGCAGGCAAATGTGTGTATATATACAGTATATATATATATATATATATATCCCACTCTGTGTTTCATTCTTTCCCACTCTATGTTTCATTCTGTATCCCACTCTGTGTTCTATTCTGTTTCATTCGTTTTTTCCTGTTTTATTTTGAAAGTCTGATCTCCCTCGTGTTTCCGGTCAATTTACTTCCTGCCTTGATTTGTGTCACCTGCTTGTCCTGTCTCACCTGTCTCTAGTTTGTCATCAGTTCAGTTTGTATTTAAGTCAAGTCCTCACTTCTGTCTTTGTTGAGTCGTCTGTTTAGTTGTGTTTTGTTTAGTCTCTGCCTGTTTTGTCTCCAGTGTCTCCTGCCTTGTTTTATTTTCATGGACAGTTTGAGAATTGCCTTTTGTTTCTTCCTGGGCCTGCTCCTTGTTTAAGCTATTTGGAATAAATGCTCTCTTTTGAATTGTCTCTGCCTTGCTCCTACGTTTTGGGTCCACCTTCTCTCTTCACAAACCTTGATAGAGAGGCAGTCACGCAGACATTATGGTGAAGAGTAAATGAAGAGGTTTAAGGAGGAGATGTGTTGATTCAAATGTACTTTGTTTCCTTTAAAACACAGGATACACTCACTGCCATATGATACTGCAAATAAAAAACCTGTAACCTCTGTGGAAACACAAAAAAATCAAGTGTCCCCGACACTGAAAAATAGGCAAGAAAATAACAACATTGGAGCCAAGTGATCCAAATACTCTCCCTCAGTCTCTCTGTCGGGTCTCTAAGGTGTGAGAGTATCATTCGTCTTCTTAACGATTCCCAGCCAGCTCCTAATTGGAACATTAACCAACCACTAGTTTTTTAAACAAATACACAGGCAGGGGGTCACCGTATCTCTGTTATATGTAAATTCCGTGTGTGTGTGCGTGTGTGTGCGTGTGTGTGTGTGTGTGTGTGTGTGTGTGTGTGTGTGTGTGTGTGTGTGTGTGTACAATAGAAGTTTGCATGTAGCTTATTTATGCACAACAATGTTTATCACTCTGTTGTTTCTCAAACCCTGGAGCAGCAGCCTGACAGGCAGATTGAAAAACGGTCACACAGAAAAATAACAGATGGTTGAATATATGTACTACTTTGACTTGCAACAATTTTGTATTTGATTTGGTTGTGTTTTTCTTTTTCTTTTTACAAAATGCTGCACACGTGTAGTAAACCTGATTAAGATGTTATATTTTGTTCATTTGTTTTTAGATTTGTCTTCTTGTATATGCATTGAGGTATCAGGGCCTCATTGCACTGGGCTAATAAATTATAACACTTTGAACTAGTTTTTTTAATAAATTGAAATGTTCTTATAAATGACCTCGGCAAATGTTTGCAGGTGATTGGTCCTGGTATAAGCGTCAAATATTCTCCAATTGTTTAATCATATATTTGTTATAGTACATTGGGTCCCACAGTGAACCTGTCTATTTGGACTGTAATCAAATAAACAGTCATTTCAAACTATCACATTTTATTCTTGATTCTATCCTGCACTTGTCCTGTTCTCTCTCACCTGGTCAGGCCATTAAAGTTGTCCACAGTAAAGGCACAAAATTGAATGCCTTAATAAATTAAAGGCACTCATTAAGGGTTTTCTTGCCTTCAGATAAACCCAGGCTAGGTGTTTCAGACATACACACAGCTAGAGGCACGGAGCTCATCTAACTCTTAGCGAGAAAGTGAGCATCCATGTTTCCCTAAAATGGAAGGAATATATGCATCTACGGTTTGGCTCATGTTCTGATATTACAGTATAGATGTAATAACCACATTAAAAAATCAGCTGTTCAACATATATTTCAAAGGACATGGGCAACGCTGTTGTAGAATAAAAATATACGTTGGCTAATACTTCATCTATATCTGACCCTCATGTCTCCTTCCGTGCTCATCACCCATTCTCTCTCTTTCCTTCTCTCTCTATTGCATCCAAGGTTCAAGGGTTTTATTGTCATATGCAACAATTACATTTAGCAGTTGCTGGCAATGAAATGCTTGAATCCCAGGCCCCCCTTTAGACATGCTCTGAAATTACGAAAATAGAATATAAAAAAAGAAATATAAAAAAGAAAATACAAAAGTAGTGCAAATATTGTAAGGTGCAGAGAGATGAATTATGACTGGGAGGAGTTTAAAAGTCTTATGGCCTGGGGGATGAAACTGTCCCTGGGCCTGTTGGTGCAGGCCCGGATCCTGCGGTAACGGCAGCCAGATGGCAGCAGACATAAGCAGTTTATGGTTTGGGTGGTGAGGGTCTTTAATGATCCTGTTGCTCTTCTTCTTACACCACTGGGTGTAGAGGTCCTCCATGGATGGAAGCTCCATCCTGGTATTGCGCTGAGCAGACTTCACCACCTGTTGATGGAGAGGGGGGCTTGTTTAACTCCGTCTCTTCCTGTAGTCCACGATCAGCTCCTTAGTTTTGCTGATTTTGAGATGGAGGTTGTTGTCCTGGCACCAAGATGTCAGGGCTCTGACCTCGTCGCCGGTGATCAGGCCTATGACGGTTGTGTCATCAACAAATTTTATGATGGTGTTGGTGCTGTGGATGACCACACAGTCATGCGTGAACAGGGAGAACAGAAGAGGGCTGAGCACGCAGCCCTGGGGGACGCCGTTGCTGAGAGTCAGGATTGAGGATGTGGTGTTGCCTATCTGCACTGCCTGGGAAAGTTCAGTATCCAATCACAGAGGGCGGTGTTGAGCCCAAGGTCTCTGAGCTTGGTGACGAGCTTCGGGGGAGCAATGGTATTGAACGCTGAACTGTAGTCAATGAACAGCATTCTCACATATGTGTCCCTCTGGTCCAGGTGGGCGAGGGCAGTATGAAGGGTGAGGGAGATGGCATCTGCAGTTGACCTATTTGGCCTATAGGCAAACTGCAGTGGGTCCAATGAGTCAGGGAGGGAGGAGGTGATGAAGGATTTGACTAACAGCTCAAAGCTATCCTTAGCATCAACGCACACACACACAAACACACACACTGGGCAGGAGAGGAAGAGGACTCTGATAAGCAGTCTATTGATGGACTGTCAAGCAAATTGTGTTGGTGAGAGTGTCAGAGAGGCCATGGAGAGGGCTACTTGCACAATCAAGAGTGGGGATGACAGCAGTGGTAAAAAGCCACAAACACAGATACGTGCACCTAATCAAGTTAGTTGAAATCATTAGTTTGTCTGTTTCTCCTTAGACAATTAGAAGCTGACACACTGGTTCTCACCTCCCTCTGTCCATCATCTCCCTGTAAATAGGGTTCATGTCCTTTGCGTGTCTCTATCACTATGGTTTGCTCAGAGTCAAAGCTTTGCTCTTCTGTGCTCACAAGAAATGCAATTACAGTCTGTGATCTGGCATCTGGGTCCAAAAAACAACAAGCCAAAGCGTGTTATTCAGAATTCTGAGTAAATAACCATTTCAGGAGCATGAGAAAGGAGGACAAATCAAGGCTTAGCTAAATCCTTTTTTAATCAAACCTTACTAGACAACAAGCCAATCATGATGTTTACTTCAAAATGAGAATCTAAACCTGAAAAGCTAAAGGTACAAAGCAGTAGAGAGAGAGAGAGATAAGTAGCGTCTATAAAAGGTGTGTGTTATAGGGCTGGACGATATGGCCAAATATTATATTGAGATAAAAATGTTCATATTGGTCGATATCTAAAATTATCATGATTAATGTCACATTATTATTTCTAAATTTAAAGACTCATTAAATACTGGGGTTTTTTAATATTTCAATTTGAAAAAACAATATCGCTATTATTATTAATATTGTTTTATTGCCCATTAATGCAGCCATCTTTTCACATGGCCACCATTCTTCTTCCACAGATTCTTGACCTTATTTTGAATTAATGATAAGTGTTATCTACAACAACCTTGAACTCTAATTTGTCTTCCATCGCTGTGAATTGAAAATAAACCAATGATTCCAAGTAAGCCTGCCAGTGGAATGCTTCAAACCTGAGCGAGAACAAAGCTAAAAAAAACTAATTAAATGTTGTTTATTGTTGCTGCCAGCAAACCCCAAAAAGAAGAGTTCTTTATTTGCAATTCTGGCTTGTTAAAAAAACTAAAAATCCAAAGTAGTCAGAGGGCATCGTGCTTTCTTTCCTTTTTTTGTGAAAACCATGAAGAGATACTTTTACTTGCTTTATATTGACATAACCTTGTGATGCAAAACAGCTAACATAAATTATAGGTAGGCCGGAGAAGTGCAATGATATTTCTATAAATTGCGTTATGTCAAAGTGCCTAAATGCTTTCAACACTCAACAGTACTTCAGCATAAAATACTATCTCTTGCATCCTTGCAAATACCTCTGAGCATCACCAGAGTGATGGACTCCCCTGCAGCTCTCTGCTCCAGCCTTTTTTTCTATGCCTCCTCCATACTTAGCTCACTCTTCCCTTTTCTCATCCATTTATCCTACCACCCTCTTTTCCCTCTCTCAATCCTTCCTATTAACCCTCTCTCCTTTTCTGCAGCCCCCCATGCTGCCCTCACTCTTCCTGTCTCTTCTTTGAACAACTGATCCACTTTGTCTTTTCATCATTTAGCCTCTTTTTTGCCATCAAGACACAAACTGCGTATCCCTGGCAGGAGTGAGAGCTTCGCCAGGTAAGGCAATTAAAATGACAACAGATTGGAACAGACTGTCAGAACTACACAGAGTAAATTGGGGGTGGGCTTGCAGCAGTGCTTGGCGTAACTGGCAACAGATTGTGTTAATTTTAAGAAGGCGATGTGAGGCTCAGGTAGCATTGTCTTGTCTCTTTGCTTTGCTGTGAGGCATCGAGACCTTTGTAAAAACTGCACAACAAAAATGCTCAAGTTGTACTATCAGTAACAGCTTAGTTTAGTAATATAATATGTGAAGGAATGTGCAGTGAAAGACGATAGAAGATAAGAATCAAGACTTTTTATAAACTCACTCCATTTATTATTATGTTCTTATTTTGAGGCACTGAGTTAAAAAAATCCCAGCAAAGTAGCCCCAAACTATTGGTTTATCAATAACAGCAGGTTTATAATCAAGTTTTTTTTTGTATTGTTATGGAAACTTCATGGTTGTCTATGGTATTTTGGTAAGAGCCAGAGGATGTAATCTAACAGGCTAAATGTGGATCAGATGACCAAAACTATTTGCTAAGAGCAGCTAAAGCTTATAAATAATAAGATGACAATTCTCACTTCAACATCCATTGCTGAATCTGGCTTTCAAATGTGTGCCAATAGTTTCACAAAATATGGTCACATGAGTGGGATATATTTAACTCGTTGCACTGGATCTAATAAGTAAAGTAAGTGAGAAAAGCAAACTTGTTGTGAACTTTTAAAACCTCTGACCTGATGACTTTCTGTGCTTTATATAGTTACACAACATAATCATTACGTAACAAGAACACACACACTGTGGCCTTCTTTAACATTAAACATCAGCAACAACAGTGGAGGTCAGATGTTAAAGTGACGCCTCTATGGTACGAAAGTGGACACACACATCAACACTGTATAATAGTGAGTTTGTGAGTGTGTCTTCATGCATTTGCAAACGTTTTCTTACGTGTGGGTGAAAATCCACTGTGTGTGTGTGTGTGTGCTTTTGAAGGTAAAAGGATTGTGTTTGTTTATACAGCTGTCTTTGTGAGGACCAGTTGTAGCCTTTAACCCACAGAGAGAGGACATTTTTGTCAAAGTGAGGACATTTTGGCTGGTCCTCGCTTTGTCACCCCACTTTAATGGACTGTTTAGGTGTCAAGACTTGGTTTTAGGGTTAGAATTAGGTTTAGGTTAAGGGTTAGGCATTTAGTTTGGATGGTTAGGGTAAGGGGCTGGGGAATGTATTATGCCAATGAGTGTCCTCACTAAGATAGCTGTACAAATGTGTGTGTGTGTGTGTGTGTGTGTGTGTGTGTGTGTGTAGGCTACAAGATGTATGCATTCTAGCTGTGTGACAGACCATATTATGACGAACAGCTCCCCAAATGACTGATTGTGTCTTGCCACGACCATAAATCACACACCCACTGCCCCCTTCAACCACCTCCAAACACACACACACACACACACTGAGGCACAAGCATAAAACATATGAACAGAACTTTTGCTACACCCCCCTTACCCCTCTCTCTCTAACACACACACACACACACACACTGCTGCTGTGTTGTGTCTGACAAGACTCTACAAGCGAGGGTCAAGCACAGAGTTCAGATTCTGACAGAAGCCCAGTGATATTAAAACCTGAGCAGTACAGCGTGTCAGTATATTCTCTACTGTATGAATGTGTGCCATTCTGTTTCCATGGACGATTTCATGTGGTAGAAGAGTGTGTGAGTGTGTGTGTGCACGCACTCACCGATATGTTTGCCCTTCATGTGGTAGTAGAAGGACACACAGTATGGTACTCTGCCGGAGCCCTTGGGACCTCTGACTGAGGTCACATTAAAAAGTGGGGACAGCAGACGAGCTTTGTCTCCCTGAACACGCGGCCATGATGCTTCAGTGTACATGTAGTATCCTAAAACCAACAGAACAACACTACTGTCCAGAGTCTCAGGTGTAACACAACACTGAAGTGAAACAGATTTGTCTGTTCATTATTCAAGTATTCACGTTGTGCAGAAAAATGATTTCTCACCCTCCTTGGTTCCGCTGCGGTCAGTCTCGGGGCCAGTGTTGGCAGATCGCTTGGGATTCTGCGTCAGGTGATTCTGTCTCGTCCAGTCAAAGATGTCACTCCGGTCTTGAGAGAAACCACAGATTCGCTCATCTTTGAAACCACATACACGGTCTGGCATGTGTGTGTGTGTGTGTGTGTGTGAAAGAAAGAAAAATAAGAGAGGAAAACATGATCATTGACATGTCAAGCAGGTGACATAACCTACAGGTCTACATCTCCCTGGATAATGAATGGCAACGTTTTAGCTCCAGACAAACCTCTCAACTACACACTTCCAATGTGCAGATCAGACAGCATGGCAGTTATTGACAAAGTAACATTTGCATTGTTGAAAGCAGAGTATGTAATCTTAAAAGTGAAAACTGCATATTATGTATGACCCCTACATGCAGAAAGAGTTGACTATGATTGTATCAAGCCATGTCTAATGTAGAGTGTGTAATTGTTGTGCATCTAAATATTTTGGAGGCCTTTCCCATCTGACTGCCTCAGCTGGATGATTTTGAATATGATGTACAACAAATTTCTGGGGAAGCTGTGATCAAATGTCTTCACTTGACAGATAATCTTCAAGCAAGTTTGGAATTCCTTTTTTACACACACACCTGCACACATACAAAAAGCATGTTTTAATAACAGCTCATAGTTTTGTCTCAGGACTGCAAGGCACCTTGTTCTGGCTTAACAAGAGACATGATGTTAGGTCCCCTCTTTGTGGTGTTGTCACTTTCATTAGTCCATCTGCAGGGCCCTGCTATTATCAGAGGCTCACTGAGAAATTAAAATTAAGGCAAGCCAGTATAACAATAATGATCTAAAACCATCCAAGCTTCAGTGAAAGCTTCCCCGAAAATACACACAACACACACACACATGCAGTCCGCTGCAGATGCATATGGCTCTTGCTCCCTTGAGGATGGCTTATGTGTGCTTCTTTGTTTCAGGGAGCTAATCTATTGCTATTCACACCCTGCCCCACTACATGCGTTCCTTTCAATTTGCGCTGTTGTTCTCGCAGTCTGTTCCAATCTGCTGTTGTTTTAATTGCCTCACCCTGGCTGAGCCAACTGCCACTCCTGCCAGAAAAATGCTGCTGTGTCTCTTAATGAAGAAAATAGACAAGTTGCAATTGACTGAGACAGAGAGGGATGGAGAGAGATTGGGGGGAGGCAGGGAGGGGGTGCAGGGGTTGGTTCGAGAGGGTGAGATGGAGCTGACAAAGGAGACACATCCAAGGCGAGATTCCACATAGTTTTAATACAGATTAATTCAGAGTTTTAAGCTATTAGCCAGTGGATAATATCTTCAGAGCCTTTTACCAATAACGCATTTACTGTATAACCTTATAAACTTGCATATGCTCCAATCATAGCCACTCTTTCCATGACATTTAAAATGTCATAGACCTGCTTCCAACATTCACTTGCTTTCTCACATCCCACTCTTCCTGCACTCTCCTCCCTAGCAACAGGATTTAATGAAAGGTAAGAATGGGTCACGGCAAACTTTGTCTTGACAAACTTGTGCTGACATCGCTCTCAGCGTACAAGCTAAATTAGCTTTCATCAAACTTTAACATGCCTCCCCAACTTTACCACCCTGACATCAATCAGGGAACAACAACACGCTGAGGGCTGTGAAATGTGGAAGCAGAGGGAGTTAAGTCTCACCTGAGGGCCTCGGGTAGGTGTAGGCTGCAAGACAATTAAAATCATGTCGATTACCACTCAGATACGATTAATCCATCAAGTTATACATACTGTGTACCTAATACTCAAGTCTATCTGAAAGATTGTGTTGATATCAACAAAGGTGCTTGATAAAGTGGTTTAAAAAGTGTCTTACGTTCTGAATACTGGATGATTCGACTGATGTAGTCCCCAGTGCTGTAGGTGGTGATGGGGGCCAGTCGGACCTCGTAGGACAGGGGGATTCTCAGGTCTGATATGGTGTGGGACATCAGCACACCCCTCTCTGGCTCCTTATCCTTGAGCTCTATCTGCCACGACAGCAAGTTCTGCTTGTTCCAGATTGGCACAGGTAAAGAAATGCACATAAGCAAGGGGAGGAACATGTTAAGGTGTGTATCTGCAAAAAAACATCAAACTCTAATTTACACCCTGCAGTTCTATGCCTCCACCAACCAGTAAAGTTTTAATCAAATTTTTTCCAGACCCATATGAGATCACCATACGTTTGACCTTAGACCACTGACAACAGTTATCAGTTACAGTTACATCTATGTGGTCAATTGACAACAGGTCAAAATTTGAAGAAATTCCATCAAGAGACATTTCTTTAAGAAGTCAAAAACATGTTTTGTGAGGCTACAGCGACCTTGACCCTTGATCATCCAAATCGAATTAGTTTATCCGAGAATCTAAGACATTTTTGCATTCTTAAGTTAACGCCTTCACTATGAGCAAAAATGGGTTCCTGAGGTCCCAGCAGCCTCGACCTTAGACCTCCAATCACTTAATCCCTGAGCCCCAGTTTGTACCAAATTTGAAGAAATTCCCTCAAAGAGCAACTGCAAACTTGACCTTTGATCACTCAAATCGAATCAATGAATTTGAGTCCAAGTGAACATGTTTCAAACTTGAAAGAATTCCCTTGAGGTGTTCCTGATATATCACATTCACAATGTAACATTATTGCTTTGTGAGGTCACAGCAAAATCTAAATGAGTTCATCCCAGAGTCCAACTGAATGTCTGTACCAAATGTAAATAAACTGCCTCAAAGCTTTTTTGAGATATTATGTTCAAAAGAATGGGGCAGACAAACAGAGGGACAAACCAACCTTACAAACCAGCCACTAGTTGGCACCGGTGCAGACATAAATAGTTTTTATCATAACATCCTCACACCATCTGTACCACTTTCATGTTATTACAATTTATTTACCAATCAAGAGCCAAGTTAGTGAGGGTGGGAAACTCATATTCCTATAGTTTAATACAATTATCAATATTTTATATTAACAAGCAAACAAAATCCAACTCAGGGTTAAAGGTCTGCTCATATTTTTCCAGGCAAAAATAGAGTCTGCTCAGATGTGATTATATCAGGCCGTAAGTGTTCCACTGATATTTGCTTTATGTTGTAGGAGTAATAACCATTTATCTTCCTGCAGCATCTTAATCACCATGTCATTAGATTGTTTAACTTTTCCATATCTGTGCAAGTGTCCACACATTTCCATTTATGGTAAATGAAATTAGATGTGGGCATGCAGCCAGTTCTGGGCATATAGCCAACCAATACACCTCAGGACCTGGATTGGGTTGTACATATCTTGGATTTTTAAAAGAATCTCTCATCTTTTATCCAAAACAAAGTAAACCAGCTTTCAAAGAAATTATTTACGGAGGCTGTTTCATCTTCAAAGGCGCAAGAGGCCACATTAGTCTGAGTACATAAGTGGTCTTAAATACAAATACAAACACCTTTTTCCTCCTCTCCACCCTACTTATGATAAATCATTGAATTACTTTTCCCAAAGTTTAGTTTTTTAGTTGCATTCAGTGTTCCAACATTTACAATCAATAATTCAACATATAACATAATTATCTCTTTTTTTAAGAAATTCAGTTGACCCTCTCAGCAAATATTATCCAAGTACCTTGAGCCCCTTCTCTTCACTGACCAACACCCACTAACATCTGGCTTTTTCTGCAATGCATAAATACAATCAGCATTTACTCTAGGGTCAAATGACTCTGCAGCACAGGTTTTCATCGTTCTTGATCGGCAGTGTAATAAACATGACACCAGGGTGAACGCCCTAATTCTTCCAGACACAGAGAAGAGAGAGCGCCTCAGTTTTTGTTACGTTCATGACGTTGAACATGACGCAACAGGGACGAAAACAAAGAAAGGCAAACTCCTCACCTGGCAATGGGAATGGAGTGTAGCTTTTTTAGAGGGTTTACTCACATTTAAAAACCTGGTGTACCTGCTCTTTTTGGTGAGGTCTATTTATACAGTTTTATTCAAAGGTATTATTGCCCTTCCACACACACAAATATATACAACTCATCACACACACATATATAAACACAGTACTGCATGATTTTGCAGCTCCGTTCAATCTACAACCCTACAACTTGTGAAATTTTTCCTCTTTATTATCGTTCTCCGTCATAGTCCTCGTTCTCCGTCATAGTCCTCGTTCTCCGTCATAGACCTCAATTAATATTTCATTCAATTTTCAGGATTGTATAGATTCTCTTTATTTTTTTTATCTTTGCAATAATGATGTTATATATTTCTTATAAACTAATGACAGATGTGCCATAAAGTTGGATTTCCTTACTCAATATTTTGAAAGAAACAAATCTTCCCACAAACAGTCTGAAATAGATTGAGTTGCCATGTAATATTACAGTAAAAAATAGAAGACAGTTATGATTTTAATCCAGTCCACCTGTTGTCTTCTGCTTCCTTTTTTTTTTACGCTGCTCTTAATAGAACTATTGCTGTGTTATTCCGCCCACGGAGAGGAGCATCCATTAGCTGTGTTTCTGCCTCTGATCCCAGATACTTAAAGACCTGACAGTGAGCTCAATCTAATGCATTAGGTCAGCCACTTCACCATAACACCTTAGTACACCCACAGCATGCCATTATCAGGTTATGCATGCAGCAGAGGTGTGTGTGTGTGTGTGTGTGTGTGTGTGTGTGTGTACTATTGATGTATACTGTGTGTGATGAGTTTATGTAGATGTGTGTCTGATAGATCTCTACGGTACAGAACCGTTACATGGTGAGTAAATCATGTATAATAAGCACATACTATACACACAGACAGATTCTCACTACTTCAGAACAATATAAAGGATTTACTGGACATGTCGTCATTTGTTGATTGATATTACACTGACTATAAAATATTAAAATTAAATACTGATTTATTAAAACATTTTGGGGCTATTTATATTAAAAGAAAGAACTGCTTCCTCTTCTTCTTCATATCCAAACAGTAAAGATAGGCATACACTGTGAGACTCTAAAATTTCACCTCACACTGTGCGAGTAAATAATCTGAGTTGAATTCAGAACTCACATGGTACGATACGGTCCGGTTGTCTGATAGGACCTGACTGCTCAGACTGTACACTGCATCAGCGCCTCTGACATAGTGTGAAGCAGAAGTTAAAGTTAAAGCTAACGAGGGAAAAACATGCCACCTAGCTCATGTGTGTCATTCTGTGTGCAGAAACGTCTAAAAGAAGAGGTGTCCTCATATGGACACGCAAGCTGCTCGGAAGATGTGGGCATTATATTTTTTTTTGGCTAAGTGAACTATATTTTAAGCCACCATATTGAAAAATGATCACTATACACTGCTTTCACAATACTCTATTTCCCTCTTTTTCTTTAGTAAACTACATTTTCTTCTACTAATCAACTCGTGAATATGCTTCAACTGTGTCAACAATCCACCGAAATTCCTGACGTGTCAGAAAGTCGTCTGGATGATGAGTGGTCTAGTTTATCTGAGTGATCCTTGTTACCTCCCTTTTACACTGCATGACAGATGACGCAAGGCAAAGCTTAAAATAGGCCTGACTCTAAAATGAGTCACTCGAGAGAAATTGCAACTCAAAATCGTGCTCAAAGTCCACAGTGTGGTAGGTCATGAGCCACTGATGCTTCCCTACACTTCCTTAATAATAGCACCAGCACTGCATGGTGTGACATTGTTACACTGAAACATGTTCTTCTTCCTGTCACCTGACACATGAGTTAAGACGTGCTATTTAGATTCAAACTCTACTAGGTTGAGATGGTAATTTCTATTGACAGGGCTCAGGTGACTCCTGCTCAGGCTGCCAAAAAATGTGGTATAACTCCAGTTATTGTGCCAGTGCCACACGGCAGCAACAGCCCTGCAAGTTAGTGTTCGGCAACATGGCTGGAATAAAACCTTCCTCTCCCCTTGAGGCACCATGCTGCTAATAGCTGTTAAATCTCCTTTTCTCAGTGCCATGTCTTGCTGTTACCATTTCAGTCGCTCCCTCCGACTTTTCACCCTGTCTTGTTAGTCATTGAACATCCTTCGTTCTCCTTGTGCAACAGCAGGTATCTTTCAATGCAGACTAAATAATATTTTTCAATAAATAAATTCACCTCCCACTAAATAATGTGCTCTCCTCTGATTCACCTTCCCTAAAACATACTTTTACGATGCTGATGCAAGTGCAAAATTATAAGAAGGCATTAAGGGTCTTTGCAACCTGAATTGTTTTTTTTTTTTATGGTGGAGAGATATAGAAAGTTTAGGTTTAGTTACCAAAGCCCTCGCTGCATGTTCTCATTAGTAGCATCCTTACATACTTCCTGAAATAATTGGAGGGAAACAGGAGATTAAAAAAAAGAGGATGTAGAAGCAGGGTGTTGTATAACAGGACACTAGCTCTTTTAATGAAAGGGCAGCAAAGTGACCTTTTGGTTTAAGAGACCATCAATTCGAAGAAAGGTCACAGGTTTTGATTTCTCAAACAACAGTGTGTTTTGTTGAGTAGTTTTGTTGTAGTTTTCACAGGTAAATCCTGAAACATTATACCTGCTTACTTCTAAGATATCTGGTAAAAGTGTAAAATTACACACCGCATTTTCACTTTGATTGAAATTACATCTCTGGTCACTATGGACTTGTGGTAATAGATAAAATATTACACATAAGTAACAAGTCATAGTTTTTAATATGTATATATTATCCAACAGTGGAGGAAGTGCAACAGTGTAGAAGTAAAATCTACTAAAATAAAGGTCTAAATCTAAAAGTATAGAATTTTGTAGAGAATCAGATAGAAGATTGTGTGGCAGGGTACGTTGTATTGTATCTTATTAAATGTTATTGTTTTCTTAATGTAAAATGCAGTGGATTAAAAAGCACGATATTTCTCTCTGAAATGTAGTGGGGTAGAGGTGTAAAGTAACACTGATAGACATTACTGCAAAGTACAAGTACCTAAACATTCTACTCAAATACAGTTCTTGAGTAGCTACTTTTCACCACCGGGTCTATCTCATCCCATTAATGCTTAAATGCAATATTTCTATAGAAATATTTTGTGTTTGATTCATGCTTTCATTGATTGTGCATTCAAATGTATCTCCAGTGTTTGTATGTGCAGATTTCTCTCAGTTACCACCGTGACTAATTATGTGCATTATCACACATACTATTTTACATGGCAGCAGTTACATAGTAAAATGCACTGTGCCCCTTAAACAGCCATTCTTATGCTTCATCCATATAAACATTTACACATTGCTTATACATAACGTGCATAATTATGTGGAATGTAGCAGGAGAGAAAAGCCCAGCTCATGTAATATGCATCAGTGTGTGTTCGCAGGGAGAGATGAGTTCATAATGCTGAAGAGTCAGAACCTTAGAAGTAGGTGGAATGTGCTTTTTCATGAGTGGACACACTGACACACACACACACACACACACACAGACATGCGATCGCATTTGTTTGGTCTTCAAAGTGTGTGGGAGACGATGACAGAAAAAAAATGACGTTGACTAAATGCGCACACACACACACACACACACACACACACACACACACACACACAATGCCCTGAACCTGAAGACAAACATTGGATCAATGAGGTGCTGGGGTGTGACTCAGAGGATTTCAGCTGCTCGTACTGCAGGTAAAAGTCTCTCTCTCTACCTCAGCTTCTCTCTGCTTCCCTCACTATAGCTCAGTGAATATAATGTGTGTGTGTGTGTAATATAGACAGGGAGAGAAGGAAGGGGAGAGTGAGGAAGATATATAACATGTAGAGGGACGACCAACAGAAGGAGACAGTGAAAAGGACAGGCGTGAGTGACGGACGTATTTGAAAAGGTGGTGGTAGTTGATGGGCCGATATAGAAGTCCATCCACCTCTCTTTGACGTATGTGTGTGTGTGTGTGTGTGTGTGTGCTTCAATCTTTGTGACGACTGGTTGGAATATTACATCTTGTGGAGTAATAGTATATTTTTCTATATATGGGTAAAGTCTTGGTTTTATGTTTGAGGTTATAAACAGATTAAGATTACAGTTTAGGGTTTAGTTGTGATGGTAAATATAAGGGAAAAGGGCTCAGGAATGCATTATGTCAATGAGTGTCCTCACAAAGATGGAAGTTTTTGTGTGTGTTTATCCTCGGGGACAAGTTTCAGACGTTAGACCAGTCAACTGGGGACAGCTTGTCTTAGGGGGACAAAAGCTGCGTTCCCAGAGAAAAAAGATGTTTTCAGAAATTCAGCCCCAGTGTTTTCATCTGTCTCCATCAGAGTTGTCAATAAAAAGACAACAAGACAAAGAATGTGTGAAAGACGGTGAAAAAACGGGAGCAGCCTTGAGACATAAAAGTGTTGAGGTGTGTGTGTGTGTGTGTGTGTGTGTCTGTGAGAGAGAGAGAGACATTCGGATTGACAGCTTGAGAGGATGTTCTTCAAACAATAAAGAGTGTGGGGTTAATTTTTCTACAATCCTCTATTAATGGATCTCATTCACGATTGACCCAGCAGCTCACTAATGTTCTGTGTGTGTATGTGAACATTTCATCATCTGTGCATTTGTGGAGTATGTGTGTGTGCACGTATGAGGATCATTGCCTGCTGTCCCCTCTTTGAGGCCTGGTGTGTATCTGCATAGTTGGGGTTGGTTATGTACATAAATTATTCATGTATTTGATTTAATGTACAACTATAATTCATCATGAATATTTTTAATTTCTCATATATATGATAATGGGGGTGTGTGTTTGCAGGGGTGTGTTTGCGTGACCGTGCGTGACTGTGTCTCAGTGGAGAGAAAACCTGAGTGTGTAGCTATGATCTGAAGCCAGGTCAGGTGCTGGCTGCACAACTTCAGCGACACAACACACAACTTCAAGGAAAGGGAAAGAGACAGGTCAGCTGTGGCTCAGGAGTTATAGAGTATCGTCCACTAATCCAAGGGTCGGAGGTTTGATCCCTGCTACCTCCACCCTTTATTTCGAAATGTCATTGGGGAAGATACTTTCTCCTGACAGCTGTGTTGACAGTGTATGAATGGTCGGTGATGAAAAAAAAAAAAAAAAGGCTGCGCATTCATTTGTGCGCATTATTGCAACTTGTACTGTAAGGTGCATTGAGTAGTTGATAAAACCAGAAAAGTGCGGTTTAAATACAGTCTGTTTACCATTAACTACAAGGATGAAGAGAAAAGAAACACAAACATGTATTGCTCACTTGGTAATTCATGCTTTATTTTAAGATCTCTGTCCTCATTTGTTTTTGAATGTTTGATGTTTAGAGATTCCTATAAATTACAGGTTTCTTAAATTTGGATGGAAAATTACTGTAAAATTCAGTAATTTTCAATCAAGAATGCAAGATTTCATTATCTCCTCTTGACCCATTAAAACCAGATGCGACAAATACCGTATAGACTTGGTGCTTTTCATTTAAAACAGGATGAGACGTGTGCGTCTGTGACATGTGACTGACGACATGTCATGATTCACTGAAATACTTGCAAAAAAGGCAAAATGCATTATGGGAAATGTAGGTTGTTAATTTGTTGATGCTCCTACCCCACAAAAAAATTGTTTATAGTAGCGTTTCAGACAATGGCTGACAATCTAAGCAATGGGAGCGATATTGAGGCAAATTACAGTCTAGATTGACTGATGAAAACAACGAAGTTCAGACCCAGATAATGTTCCTGACCAAGTCTCAGTCTGTAAGAGACATGTCTGACTTGGAGGGGGATCTCAGGGAGTTATATTGTTGTTGTTTTTATGTTCAAGGTTGAGGGAATTGGCAAAGATTTACAATTTACAATCCTCAGAAAACCCTCATTTTCAAAATGACCATAAGGCTTCATAAATCTTTCTCTTGTTGCAAACAGGAAAAAAATATCACGTTTTAATCATCTCACACAAATCAAAGCACACTCATTTAAGAAATTTAAAGAAGTGGATGCTGTGGTGTGAGGAAAAAGGTGTAAGGAGGGCTTGATGAAACCAGGAGGGCCTGTCAACTCTGTCAATTCCTACACAGCGGAACCTCCTGCAGGGAGGATGAAACTAAATTAAGACGTGTAAACAGGAATTTCACAGCCTGGCAATGATTGATGGAGCAAAGCGTGTAGTCTGACACACACACACACACACACACATATAGGAATACATACACTAGAAATGCAGGTAAAAATAAATGCGTGTATCTTTACATATATTACACAAAGCTCCACAAACTGAATACAAAACACAAACACTTGCCCACCTCAACGTACAAAAAATAAATAAAACAAATGGGACACACTTAATGCACGTGAGCAAAATTCTGAAGCATGTGCTCAGACTTAAAGTAGCACTGCTCCACATGAACTGGTCTGAGTCCTGGTGTATTCCCGTGTGCCTGAGCGTTCCTGCCCCCCCCCACGAGAACTCCACATCATTTTGCATGTGCTAAAAAGATAGAGTGTCAAGGTGTTAAGAGGGTGAGCTGAAGAAAGTGTTGCAGAAATAGATGGGTTGTGAAATTGAGATGGAATTACATTTGAATGTTCTCGTACTCTATTTAATAGTCGAGAGGACCTGTGAGATTTGCTGTTTTTCTTTCATTTGCATCTTATTCCTCTCGTTTGCACTGTTTCCTTCACTTTCACTCTTTCAGTCGCACCTCCTGCATTCTGTTTCGTTCTGTCTCTTTTTGGTCACTCTCTGTCGCGGAAGAAATAAAACACATGCCGGTGAAACTCCTTGAAATTAAGTTAAAGTTAAACAGCATTTCAGACGTCCTAACTTGCCACTTAATGCAACTCATTATTTCAACACTGTCAGCATAACAACTTGCAGCATAAATGTATCAGTGCTATTTCAGCTGGCACGCCTCACCTAACGTTAAATTCCATTAAGTCTGAACTTAAAGCACAGCAGCTAAGAGAAGGAAAAATGGAAGAAACGCAGACTTGGGGATAGGAAATAATGTGGAAGGAGATGGGAAGAAAAGTTATGAGTGAAATGAGGATACCAGCAGAACGATAGAGGACAAAAGACAAAAGAAAAGGGAATGAGGGAGAGGTGGAGTAGGAGTTTTTAGAGAGCTTAGGCATGCAATCTAATGTGCATCTTAGGGAGGCCAGTGCTCATTTCGTATCTCCCTGAAGAGTCTTTCTTAATAAGGTAAGCAGCCAAGTCTTTAAAGTAGGAGGGAAATTAGCTATTCATCTGCACAAAAGCAAGCTGGCAGACCCTTTATTCCTGCTCTCTCAGTTGCTCTCAGTTGCTCTCTTTCTCTCTCTCTCTCTCTCTCTCACACACACACACACACACACACAAACTCATGTACACACACCAACCCCAAGTCAGTTGTGTATAATTCACTGTTATCCTTCCTGTCTCCTCACTCAGGGCCAGTAATCTGTGAATAGATGTTTGAAACAACACAGAAGAAGGTTGAATCCAAAACAGTTAAAAGGGGGCTTGGTTGGGGTCAGCAGTAAAACCTATGCGCCTCTAGATAAACTTGAAAAAATACCTAAATCTAAATCATGATTTTGAGCATTATTGGTTGCGATAGTATGTAGGTTTTAAACATACATTTATTCATATGTAATGGAAAGGCTGTGTGACATAATTATCACATGTGTAACATCACGAATGCCAGTGTGTGATTTTCTGTATATCTACATTGTAGTCTGATTTGATATCTATGATACTTAAAGGCAACAGAGGTTATTCCAGTGTGTTATTATCATAAATTGATATTTGTGAGTGCAATACTAATTCAACGCCGATCGAATGATTGTGGATTGACATCAATGCAAATTCAATGGCTTGAGGGTAAGATTAAACATGAAAATATCATTAACATTGTACTTCCTTAACAGTCTCTGGAACCAAATTCTGGCATCGGAGGCCTGGTCTTTTTACCCCAACTTCACAGCATCAGGAGTTGAGACATTATTGTCACTCGTCTGACACTGACAGTCCAAATCCTTCTGTGACAGTATGTGGGAAGTTTGAGATGATGTTAAGTTGAGTTCTGAGAACACAGACGCTGTGCTTTCATGGGTCGCTTCAGATCTGACTGAGTTTGATGGGACTGAGTGATGTGACCTGACAATTGAAGGAAATATGCTGGCTCTTCTCCGGAAGGGGCGAACAAGAAGAGACACCACAATATATCAATTTATCAAGTGAAAAGAAGGGCAAATAAAATAAAGACAGGTCCCGAGAGCTGAGAAACTACCTGTGTTTAGTGTTGAAGAGAGAAGAAGATAGGAGAAAAAGGTTGATGTTCAGTCAGACTTTCATAAAGGTCCTGAAGACTCAGACACAACAAACCATAAACGTTGTCTGGAGTTTGCCTTTCACATATGAAGAAAGCAGCAGGGGATTCTCTGGTCAGACGCTTTTAAAACAACAGAAAAATATCTGGAACTTTCAGATGAAGGTAGGTGTTTGGGTAGAGCATGAAGAGGGCAGATAATCACGTATACACATGCCTCTGCAGAGATCACTTGTTTCTTTTCACAGCACGTCAACACCGTTATTGGAATCTCTTGCTTTTTCCAAGTTAACACCACCTTCAGTGTTTTTTACGTGAATGGCATCTTTTTCAACCTGAGATCTTTGTATTCTTTTTATTTTTTTCAGCTTTGCGTCTGTCGCATGTTGTAACAACAACAACACGCCCACCCGCTTGCGGTGAATCCTCTGAATAATCTTCTGCTGTGTTTTCACATAGGCTCACTCAGACGTTATCCAGAGTTCTCACAAGAAAGGCTGGCAGGAAAATGCACGTCTGAAAGCAGCGTCACTTGCATATGTGTGTTTTTGTTTGGTGACCAAAGTTTACCATAGTCTAATCCCAGTTAATCAGTGTCAGTCTCATGAGTGTTCTGTAAACACATTTAGAGAGTCCCTTTTGTAAACCTTGTACCTGCCTGTTGTAGAGAGTCAGAGCACGAACACGGCACACTCAGGTTTGTGTGAGTGAGCGCATGTCAATATGTGCAGTTCTGTGCAAGTATTTGTGAAGGAGTACTTTACCTTTCGGATATTAATCCAGTAGCCGATGATACGGTCTGTGGCCTCTGGATCTCTCTGTGTCCACTGCAGGTTGTAGGAATAGTTGTTACCTTTCAGAATCCGGACTGGGTTCGGTGTGTCATAGTAAAATTCTGCACTATACGGTTGAGCTGTGGAATAGGTGGGGAAGACAGAAGAAAACATCACAGATAAATTATAGGCTTGAGAAGTTTATAAATAAAATACAATTAAAATCTCTTGTCACTCACCAGAGACATTAAATGTGCATGTCGATGTTCCTGCAGAATTGCTGATTCGGCACTCATAAGAGCCATTGTTGGTAGGTTCAAGCTTGAACTTCAGTTCCGGAGTCTCCTTCAGGTCCGGCATGGGCATGCGGATGAAATCGCCATTACGGTACCAGCGAATGTCTGTCAGACGCGGCGGATTGGACCGCAGCACCGTACACCTCAGAGTCACCATCTGATAGTTCCGAGCACGCACGTCCTGGAATACTGGGTCCAAAATGGGTGGAACTGCAGGAAAAACAGAACTCAGGATATTAGGGATACTTACTTTGTGATTAAGGATGGTGATGAGGTGCATCCATGTAAAAATTCCATTATCCATAATCAGTTTTTATTTTTAAACTTATCTCCATGAATAAGGGAAAGAGGGAGAAAAAACTAAAGCAGATAATCCTGAGAGGGAACTGTGAAATGGACATAAATCACCATCATCCAAGTCTCATTCCATCTGCTTTGACATATTTTTGTTCTCTGCGGCACAAATTCCCTCACATCATCAGAAAACATCGGCTTCCACAAATCTTCTGATACAGAACAACTGTCGAGAGATCAGCCGTTTCTACGAGGCACGTGGCCGTCCCCAGCGCTATAACCAATACTAACCAGCTCTAATTAACCTGTCAGCAGCGGTGTGTGTTTCAGAGGTTAATGACTGACTAGATGCTGTTACCCTGGGATCAGCCATGACACAACACTGCCAAATTACTCCGTCACAAATCACCAGCCAGCAAGATCACCCTTGGCTTATCACGGAGATAATACACAAGATGCTTATGGTGTTGCTGTAGTAATGGTGATAGGATCTGGTGTTAAAGCCCCTGGAGGTGAGGCATGATGACTCCAGTCTCCTATATGAATCAAGTACATCAGACACAGATGTCTAATTATATTCTCATGTTATGTCTGTAATTTAGACAGATAGGGCTGCAGGGGGAGCTGCAGTAAGGAGAAGTAAACAAAGACGAGGATAATATAAGCAGAAGATGAGACTGAAACAGACTTTTACTGTGTTTGAGACAATGTGGAAATCCACCCATCCATTATCTATTTCACTTTTGGGGAGAAATCGGGCAAGAGGTACATGGACAGGTCGCAAGTGTATTGTAGCTGGCTGTCATATAGAGGCAAACATTCACTCAGACAGACTTTCTACAAGGCGCTTACTGTACTGCAGTCTGAACAACAAATTATTACGGGTTTTTTTAAGAGACAGCTGGAACGCATGGTAAGTTAAAGGTAGAGCTGGTAAGTCGTTTCTGAAAAACCTTTTTTATCATATTTGTTGAAATTCTCTCCACGTCCTGCTCTTCATCTATAAACAAATTTGTCTGAAAAATGATGATGTCTGTGGCCCTAAAGAGAATATAATAAACAGGGCGAATCATTTCATTTGGTCTGAATTGGTCATCTGTCACTAATTGACCAGTTTGCCTGCATGCACCCTCTCTGCGCTCCCATTGCACATGAGTGTGAGTCAAGTCCCAAGTGTTTGGGGTATAGCTTTGAAAAGATGGTTGAATATTTATAGTGTACACAAAGTATAGCCCGCACTTTCAAGATTTTCCAGGATTACCAACCACAGCTTTAAAATCACTTAAAACCACGCTATTACTATCAAAACTGTGTCAGCCTTTCAAATAGTAAGTTCTTATTTAAAATGCATCCAAAGCTTGTTTGGAATCACGCTTTACCGTTCTGTGCTTGTGCTCCAGTCGGAGAAACATACCTGCATGCTAAAAAGACAGAAGATGGGAGCTGAGAAGTTAAACGTTATGGTTGTTTCCTAGGACTCTCAGCATGTGGATGCAACAACAAACTGTGTCCTACTTTGTTGCTTGTATGAACTAAAGCAGTCGTTTGCTGGTGGTTGCTGAGTCGTTGTTATGTAGTGCAGCCACAGTAGTGTCATGTGAGGAGGCTGAGGGATGGTTGGGCAGTCAAAGGTCATGCTGTAATCCTATGGACTGATTAGTGTATGGTCATACCCTGCTTACGCTTATAGACACACATGTGCATACTGATGGCTTCCTGACTTTGGAAACAAGTGGCAAGGGTACAGGGGGAAAAAGAAACCTACTGTGGAGCAGGGGTGATGGAGTATTAAGGAGGGAGGGGGGAGGAGAGCAGTGTTATGTGCTGGTTTTATGAACAGTTTATGAATCATGTAATACTTAGTAAAAGGTGGAGGACAAGTTACTACATTCCCTTCTTTAACAATTATAAAAGTTACTAAGCAGGTGACTATTTTAGTCACTGAAAATGTTAGAAGTTAGAAACTGAAGTAACCCAGTTTTCTTTCATGCATTAGTTGCTCCCGGTACAGGACTCACAAGACAACACTACAATTTTTCATAGTCAGAGGACCATAATCCATG
Source organism: Paralichthys olivaceus (assembly GCF_024713975.1). NCBI lineage: Eukaryota > Metazoa > Chordata > Actinopteri > Pleuronectiformes > Paralichthyidae > Paralichthys > Paralichthys olivaceus. Next base: position 12,729,081 of record NC_091093.1, read on the forward strand.
TAAACACACCATCGCTATCTGTCTTATTGAATGCAAAATGGATTCCATCCAGGAATGCAACACTGACCAAGCCAAACATTCACAGTACACAAAGAGAAAATCAATTTACATGAGACTGGGGGAGTGGGGAGGGAGGGTGTGTGAATGGGGGAGTAAGAGTGGGGAATGAAGGGGGAGAGAGAAACTACAATGAGGAAGACGAATGACGGCGAAAGTGTGGCATGAAAGTAAGAGAAGTCGATGATTGAGTACGGAAGGTGGGGGGAGAACGAGAGAATGCAGGATGCAGAAAGGGAATGACAAGACAGAGAGAGGTCCTCTCTTATGGCCAGCAGTTAGCTGATTGATGATGATGAGAATGGCAATGGGGAGGAACAGCCACCTCTCACTGGGAGGGGAGAGTGGGCAAGGGAAGAGAGGGAGACAACAGAAAAAAAGGAGGAAGCGGGAGAAGGCAGAAGTGGCAAGAAATCTGCGTATCCACTTCATTATATCTGCCATGAAAAATGATGGCATCCTTCCCTCACATCGATCAGTGGCGCTAAATGGAAGGCAAAACAAACCCAATAAATTCCTTTTTGTAAGTAAGATGGGGCATCGGGGGGGCAGTGAGTGAGGAAGGATCTTTTTCCTCACTCTTTTCTCAGCTGCAAACAAACATAAATATCACACTTTTCTTTACATTTCATCATGTTTCTACCAACTGGATCACTTTCACCTCACTGCAAGGGATTCCTACCCCTGTCCCTCTTTCCACCACCCCTAACCCTGCTTTGCTGTTTCAAGCTCTCTTAACCCTGTTTCTCTCTCTCTCTCTCTCTCAGTCCTGCTCATGAATCTGTCTCATCTCTCTGTTTCTTCCTCTGTCCAGAGTGGGGTGGCCACCTGGACTATTAATCACAGCTGGCCAGCGTGGACAGCAAAGCTCACACAGTGTTACCCTGCGCACCCTGCCTGCATTAGCAAGCCCTGTAAATCTGTCTAGAAGAGAGGAGAGAAGAGGGTTTTGGTTTTCAAAATCCATTTATTGTACATTTCCTGGAAGAAAAAACTTTGTAAAGTGCTCCCACCCGAGGAGGACATTGAACAAATGAATGTAGTGTTAGTGTTTTAACTTGAGAACTGAAAGTGCAACCCTCCCCCAGCTACGGATCAAGGTGCGCTTTGTATCTATTTGTAGCTATTGCCCCATGCACAACCCTCCACTTGAGGTCTGCTGTCCGTTTTTCAATGGGTAGCTTATACATGGACTGCCAGCTCCCTTTCAGAGAAGCGTCTGCTCCAAAAGCCCAGTCCACCTTGACTTTCTCATCCCTTTCAGTGAGTGCACATTCCGAACCTTTACACTTTACACTCTGAAAATTGTCAAGGTGAGGAGTTGAGAAAGACAGCAGCTGACTCCTGTCACTCCCCTACAGTTGGGCTGATGGACAGGGAGGGGAAACTGTATTCCGGTTCTTCACTACACTGGTCACACTGAACGTGATTTTCTGCAAACACTCTCAGGGTTTGTGGCAGGGCGGCACAGACTTCCTCCAACACTCTATTGATCAGTGTGGTGGATGTGATGTTGCTGTTTTTCCTCAGGGAGTCCAAAGATGATGCCATCATCCTTATCAGATGGCCCAATTTGGTGTAGCGAGCTCGTCTGAGGTTCTCTATGAGACTGGCAGACTACAGTATTTCAGTCCTCACAAAGTCGTTAAAGACAGTAGATTCCTCAAAACAACCACAATCCAGGTGTCACAATTCTTGTGTGAAACTAAATGTCTGCAATGCATGAAGTCGTAATGCAGCAATTTTGGACTGGATGTCTATTAGACCTTGCCCATCTTCAACAGGCAGATAGAGGACTGCTGCCTCAACCCAGTGTTTACCAGACCAGAAAAAAATATAGTATGGCTCCTTGAATATCCTCTTGGCCTTGTCACAGAAGTCTGTGCCAGAGCGTCAAGGTGACCAAGCTGTCGGCAACCAAAGCTCTTCCCCTTTATGACAGCAGGGGTAGCAACCATTTTCATTTAGACAACCGACGCACACTTTCTCTTTCATTCCCACCCAGTTTTTTGTTAAAAACCATTTAGTTCCAAAAAAGACACCCAAAACAAAGCCTCATTCTTGTCCTAGTTCTAACGTGCAGAGGAAGCATTTAAATACAATGAAAATGTTTTGTGTAAAATCTGTTCATCGCCTTGATTAGAGACATTTACATCATTTACATAGGCAGAAACAGTGAGGGAACAATCAGGTTCTAAGAACCCAGGCAGTGAGAGACCACTGAGTCTACCTCTTAACCTGCACAGCAAGGGCTCGATATCCAGACTATATAGCTGCCCAGAAATGGGACAGCCTTGTCTTATCCCTCACTGTACAGGGACTGGTCGACTCAGCCCTGTCCCCATCTTTACCATGCATTGAGCACCGTTATGTAGTAGACCAAGCTACGCCAGAAAACCATCACCTAAACCGAAAGCTCTTAATGTAGAAAATAAATAATAGCGATCCACCCAAAACTAAAGGGACAATTCCACAATCAGGAAAAGCAACAGGCCTCCAGTTTTAAGTAAGGCTAAATCTCCTTTCTTCGGAAATGACAGCTCGCTGACAGGAAACAGGAAGTGATCCTGCTCTAAGGCACTCCAATAAGGTACCATGCAAGTCAGCACCAATGATGTTCCAGAACCTCCTCAGGAATTCACTGCAGAGACCATCGATTCCTGGTGCTAGTCCTGATGACATCTAGTTAACAGCATCTGTCAACTTCTCTAGAGTCAGCTCAGAGTCCAAAAAGGTTTTCCCCTCAAGGCTAAGTTGCGGTAGTCCCTGCGGCTGCTCCTCACGGCATTCCATGCTGAACATTTCTGCACCAGGTCAGTGTGAAAATAAGAATATTTTTCCACTCCTGCCAAAACAGCTCAATAGACTGACAGAAAGTAGTGTCCTGCAAGAGTTCTTTGTTGAAACACCCGTAGGACTTAACCCTCTCTACTGGCGAAATGACTAAGTCCATACTAAGTAGATGAGGATCCATAAAACCAACAAGCACAGTGTTGCTGTGAAAAAGTCTGGATCTAAGATTTTGTGAAATGAGAATTGTGTCCAGTTTGGCTGCAGTCATCCTGTTATTTCTGTTATGAGTACTGTCTGGATTTCTCAAAAAAAACACACCTAATCACAGTTAATCATGGTGTTCCTCAGGGTTCTGTGCTCGGCCCAATTTTATTCACCTTATATGCTTCCATTTGGAAACATTTTGAGGACACACTTAATTTTTCACTGCTATGTGGATGACACCCAGTTATTGGTTTCAATAAAACCAGAACAATGTAATCAATTAACTAAACTTTAAGCATGTTTCAAGGACATAAAAACCTGATGTGTCTGTCCTGTAAAAGCATGCTATTAAATTGCCAGTAGGACTTAACGCTTTCACTAGACAAAATGAGCAAGCCTGCCCTGACAAGGTGGTGATCTGTAAAACCAACCATGCTTATTGTACTGTGTGCTAGTGTGGAACTGAGATTTGGGGAAATATAGATTCTGTCCTGTCTGGCTGCACTCACTCTATTCTTGCTTGCCCAAACCCATGTGTATTGTTAAGTGTGCGGGTGTTTAGTCCTCCATGTGTCCAACAGGTCCAGGTATGTAATTGTGTTCCTGAGGCTCTGAGATAACTGAGGACGTGGTTCAACACAGTTCTGTCAAGGGTTAAATCCAGAGTGCAGTTGAAATCCCCAAAAATTAGGATCTGATCTGGTGTTCTGCAGTTCGTCGAATAGCCTGATGAAAAATGCCACTCTCTCTTGATTTAGAGCATATATGTTGATAAAGCAGAACACAGAACTCACTATTTCCACCCAAGCAACAAGCAGCTGACCTTTAACCACCTCTCTGAATGACAGAACTGTTGCATTAGCTTTTGTTCTAGAGAGGACAGCAACCCTTGCACTAAAACTGGTCTGAGCAGTCCCACCCTAAACCCCAGTCTACCTCATCTGATGGAATAGTGTGTGTCTCTTATAAAAAACAGCGCATCTAACCTTTGTTGAGTGACTACTTTGTTATTAATGCCCTTTTATTTCTATCCCCTGCACCCTTGATGTTTAAAGACCCAATCTTAAGGCCCAGCATGAAAACTTACTTTACTTTAATCGCTCTTTTAACAGTTATAGCTTTTGCTTTTCTCAGACTTGTAATGTGTTTTTTGAGGCGGAAGCATTTGTTTTCATCCACAAATTCAAAGCCAACCAGTCTTTGCAGCACTCCAACAGACCAAATTAACCCGGTTACTAGAGTAGTCACTTTAAAAGATTTATTCTAGGTGGTATCCACAAAAGCATTAGTTTATTCTAAAGAATAGAGATCTGTGCTTTGAGAAGTATCAGTAATCTATACAGTATCTGACTCTGAATCATACTCCATCCATAGAACAGCTGGACACATTCTGTCCTTCATTGAAGTTCACTGATTGCTCTCCACCTGCTGCACCTGTAGGAGCTACCGCCTCACAATGTTCTGCAGACTGTGCTTGTTAGGACCTGAGGTTCTCTTCAGCCACAGAACCCTGCTGGCTCTGTTTCTCCTTGTCCACACTACTGTTGTCAGATAATTAACCCTCCGGTGCTTTCCCGACAGCAGGTGTCACATTCACCTGCTGCTTATGTGGCCATGCAAAACGTGTGTGTCCTACATCTCTACACTCAAAGCACTTCATTGAACTGACATGGACCCTGTAGGAACCATTACCAAACTTCCCCCTGAATGAAGTTGACACCTCAAGAGTTTGGGTCAACTGCCGCCTCAGCGATAGAACACGTTTCAGCTTTAAGTCTTTACATCCCAGACTAAATCCGCTGGCAAACTTCCCAAACCTGCGCAGCTCATTGTCTAATAGCTGGTTTGAAATAAACAGCAGGAACACCAGACAAGATGATCTGTGTGGAAGGAACCAAGAGCAGGGGGAAACACAACCAGGGCCTTGTTCATTCTAGAAGCAAAAGAAAGACCGTCATGTGCTTCCTGCTCCCTGACAGCCAGCAGAACCTCCTCTATGGAAATGCTGCTGTCTTATGGAACAATCAGGATCCCTTTGCCGGATCGACAGAGGTGGTGTCTCGGAGTCATCTCCAAGCGATGGAAGCCTCCAGTAAAGCTGCCTGTCCTACCTGTGCTTCACTCAGCTGAGACAGTCCCACCAGTGTCTCATGCACATAGTCATAGTAACAGCTCCCAGCACTAAAGAGGTCACTGCAGAAATCTGTGGGCAGCTCCCTCATCCAAAAATATGCTGTTGCTTGAGATCCATGATCACATTATTATTATTCAAACTAGAGCATCAGTATCTTTAATGGTAGAATTTCCCCTAAATGTGTGTGAGGTCATTTTCTGTAACCACACTTGATTCTCTCTCTCTCTCTGTAAATCTCTGACAACTGTAGGATGTGTAGTGTAAATCCAAAATCATGAGCATACATGTTAATAAAAAATAATTTATCTTGATTTGAAGTGTATTTTTGTTTTTCCATGTGCAGGAAGAGAACAGCAACCCCCGCACTGAGGCTGGTGCCACATTTCAAAAAGCACTGACCCGTCCAGCTCACTCCACCTCATTATCTACACAGCTATGTATCTCATGTAAGAAGAACGCATCTATGGTTTAACTGTAGTTTGACTCAGACACGCTTCATCAAACTTCCTACCCGCAAACATGAAGTTCTATAAATTGAATCAGAATCTTCTTTAAACAAAACCCCCCTTTGTTTGCTCAGCAGGTCATTTCCAAGCAATTTTTCGACTTTTCATAACTGAGTTAATGAACCTGTCCACATTAGGGGAGGAATCTGTTATTACCACAGACTGTGTGCTGTAAGTTTCATCATGGAAATCATTAATCTCCTTTAATGAGTATGACTCTGGTTCATCCGGTGGAAATTTGACAATAGCAGGAAACTGTGACAAAGTAGCTTCCTCAAACATTCCTCATTTAATTTTCAGCTTTTTCACTGAGTGATTCACCTGTTGCATAGACCCTCACTATTAACTGTCTGACTGGTTCTCACTGCTCCTGTTTGTCACTGTTGTTTCTACATGTATGAGGGAGAGTTAGCTGTGACCATGTCCTCTGCTACAGGGTAAGGGCCAGGGTCTCACGTACACACGTTTCAGTGGCAATCCTTCGGCTTCTATTCAAGTTTGTGCAAGTGAGGTGGTTGGCTTCACTTTCTGTGGCAAAGCAACTTGCAGCATGGTTTCACATGAAGTTCAACTTTGGTGAACTTTGACCGATGATATTTGCTTCACATTCGCATAATTGTGTCCATCCCCAAATGCTGTTAGGCCTCAACCCTGAAAGAGCTACTTTTAGCATTTTGGCCAACCTGAACTGTGCAGATGCCATATGTATGTTTAAGACCAATATCCAAACCCAAAACATTCCATGATGCCAGGCTGACATTATTGAAATAAAATACATAAATACTTGTCTCTGCAGGGACACAAGCATTTTTTCACTCTAGACAAACTGCTCTGAAACCTCAACAAATTTTCCAAACCAATTAAATTCTCATTAAATTAGCTCACAATCACAGACACAGAGATATACTTCACAAACAACAGCCAGACGGCAATAAATAAAGTAATACACTGATAGTGTACAAGGCCTTTCTCAACCAACATGTGAACGAGGAGTTTGATGTGGTGTTTTCAAGCCTGAACTCACTGTACCGAGCATCAGCCACTACTCTGACCCTGACAGACAGGGAACCGTCCTCAGGGAAAGACGCTGTGGTTAACGGTACAAAACCCATTAATTTACATGTTTTACAGCCTAGATACACAAATCGATTCATTAAACCACTCTTACCTGTCACTGAGAAACATGCAGAAAGTACATAATTAAAGTGTCAGTCAAACACTTGTTCCACTCATTTAGCAACTCTGTACACTCCGCAACCACTCACGCAATTTCCCAGCATGCAGTGAGAGGAGAAGAGAGGATGCTGCTTTGGGCCTATATTTATCAACCATGTCAGCATGGTAAATTAGTCCTAATGAGCCACACATTTTGAGACAAATGCTTGCTTACTTCACCAACCTTCACCAACCTTTTCTTCAGATTCAGTTCTGTATAATTTCAATTTCTCCATCTACAGAAATAAACTGTCCCCTTGCAGTTTTGCTTGATTTGCATCAAATAAATGCAGCTATGACAACACAATTGTGGTACATCTCAACACAACATGTGTGGTTGTGTTGTTTGTGTCCTCATGTTTTTCTTTCATCTTGTACATATCATCTCTTTGATCGACAGTCGTTTTCATTTAGCCTCGTACACAGTGCGCAATGGGAGTGTGTTGAAAAGGCTGAAGTGAATACTGGATCAAACATGCAATGAAGTACTGATGTGCAATAGTGTCTTCTTCAACCAATACAGTACATTAGTGACTCATCTCATTTTTAACAGACAGATGTTTTTAAAGTTCACAGGGAATTTATCTTAATACAAATGACTATTTTTGTTTTGTCTTTCAATTTTTTTAATAAGTTATATGGATGTAATAGTCCAGTAATTCATCTTAACTTCTTGTTTTATTTTAAAATGCTTCCAGATCCTGCCCTTGTGCCTATTCCCGGTTGCTCGCCAACAGTCCTGCCCCTGCTGTTCCCACCTGTCCAACCTGTTAAACACTCACCTGCTTGCCTATTATCTTTGCATGATTGTTGCCCTCATGTTTTCCTAGAGTGTAGTTTCATGGGTTTCTGACTACTGCTTCAGTTTGTGGATTTGTTTACTTATTGGATTATTTGTGTATGAACGTACAGATGGACTTATCTTAATCTACACTAAGGTCTGTGTGAGTTTCTCTGTATGTGTCTGTATCATAAAAACCTCTGGCGTGAGTGTTTATGGCCTTAATACTTCTGTAAAGATTATTCACTGTAACCAATGATTTTCATCTTACTCCATGGTGGCAGAGACAATAACATGAGGAAATACAGCAGGGGATCCCAATTCACTGCTGCTGTTATTGACAGTTTGTTATATATACTTCACTGATTTAGCCCACCTGGTGAGCTAAAGCAACTGAGAATAACCAGTGGGAGTAGAAACTTTAAAGTATTAAAGTATGAAGTATTTACTTGTAATGGGTATTATATTTTCTCCAGCAAAAGGGTAAGTTTTATTATGCTTTAAAGTGATCTAATATGTACCACTGCTTGATCTGCAGGATGTTGTTGGGATTTGTGAGTTGACGAGTTCCTAGGTGGAAATAATCAGATCCACACTTACACTGCACGTTAAGCTGGACCTGCGCCTCTCTGCGCTTGATGTTAAGCCCATTGTACGGAGCAGTCTGGCACCGGTACGCCCCCATCATGTCCCTGCTGACATTCCTGAGCCTCAAGCGGCCATCAGGAGTCTCCATCACAGGCGTCTTTGACGGCATTAGCAGGTCCTTTTCTGTCCGTGACCAGAGTATAGGTGGACGTGGTTTGCCATCCACTATCAGGCAAACCAGCTCAGCGATGCCTCCCTCTCGCACGTTGACCACCTGACCTCCTGGCGGAACAGAGAGCACTGGAGGAGAGACTGGAAAATATTGAAAGAACAAAAGAGTAAAGAAATAGTGAGAAAATGTGAAACTTGAATCTGTTGCTTCTACATAAATTGAGACAAACATGAATAACGTATGGGAACATTATGAATTTCTTATGTAAAACAATGACACAATATAAATATAGAATACAAATATTAACAAATACATTATGCATGCAAGTGAAAGCAGAGAGGTTTTCTGAGAGAAAAGTGTAACTTTTCTAAATGGCTCAGGTCGACGAGTCAATGCATAAGTGCACGGCAAAAGAATTTAATGCCCTATGGTTGTGTGCTTCTGACAACCAGCGCAGTTTAACTATGCACACATTTTTTTACAGACTCGTATGACCTCTCACTAGTGACATCTTATCATTGTATCTTTGAGCCCAACTGGTCAAAATGTGAAGAAATTCCCTCGAGGCAGAGCTGAGCTATAGTTGTAGCAGCCAAGCACATGTTGTATGAGGACACAATGACCTTTGAACTTCCACCACCCAAACGTAATCAGCTACAGGTCCAGTGTATAAGATTGAAAGGGAACTATTGGCAGAAATTTAATGTAGAATAATCTTCATGATTTTTTCACTAGTTTGTTTTATTTAAATTGTATGAATTGTAGTTTTATTTACCCCAGAAAAGGCCCTTTATATTTAAAAATGTTATATTTACATCCAGGGGGTCCTCTCTCCCGAGGCCGCTATGTTTTTTACATGTCCGCCTCCATCCAGACTGGACAAGCTAAACACCTTTTTAGTTTTTATGACAACTGAAGTCTACCACAGGTTCTCTTACATGTTTGGATGGTGAGAGTGAGGTGAGGAGTGTTCAGCTGGAACATGCAATTTCACCACTAGATATGACAAATTCTACACACTGTACCTTCAACTCTTATCTGTTCCACACATGTTCACAAGGCAAAAAAGTTTGGTGGTGAAAGGTCACTGTGACCTAAAAAAACAAAGTCTAATGTGTTCATCCTTGAGTCAAACTAAACATTTGTACGGATTTTTATGGAATTCAAATCAAGGTGTCGTTAAAACATTTTCACACAGCTGATGGATGGACAGACAACCTGAAAACTGAATGCCTCCAGCAACTGGCTCTGACTGGATTAAAAACATAAATGATAAAAAAAAAGGGATTACACATGGCAGCAAGTCAATGAAGAAAATGCATTTTTGTGAAGGTGAATTTTTCATAAAGCAACTTGAATCTGAATTACCAGTTTATAACCTCAGATATCTGACTGACCTCTAACCAATGCAGGTTCTATCAAATTCACTTTAAAGTAAAGAGTGTTTGTACTTAAAGAGTATTGACCCAATTAGCATTTTTATTTTGTCTTCAAAGAAATGGTCTCAGTCTGATGGAAATATAAAGGCAAAAAAAAAAATCCTACCACTGTTCTGAGAGATGTTGACATCCACACGGAGCTCCGGGACCCTGCTCCCGGGGAAATTTGCCACACAGCTGTAGGTAGCCAAGTCTCTGAACTTCATGTCCACGATCTCCAAGCTGCTGGTGCCGGGTGCCATGTCAGGGTCACTGCGAAGCAAGATCAGGCTGTCCGAGTTGAAGACAGGTGCGCCGTTCTTGTACCAGGTGTAGTTGACCTTGTCCTGCGGGGTGGCATCAACATGGCACGACAGCTTGAGGTCCCGACCCATTTGGATGCTCTCACTGTCCTTGTTGGAGTCGGGTGTAATTTGAAAGGTCAGGTTGCTCATCGCTGTGTGTGGTGGTAGAAACAGGAAGAAGAGAGAAGAAGGGTTAAACAGATTGTACGGTGCGAGGGAGTGGCTGTGGTGAGGTCTAAAAAAAAAAGTGAATGGAGGGGGAATGTCACTGAGATATTATTTATTTATTTTATCACTCAGAAAATACTGGGAAATGACAAATATATTGAATGCAAGAAACAACAATAAAGAGAAAAATATTAAAATGATTTAAAATATACCAATCTTAACATATTTGCGGCACTGGCTTGAAATTCACTTAGAAATTCAAAGACCAACTCACAAATTCAAATTTAGCATATTCCACAAGGGTCACTATTTTACATACAGTTTAAGAATTGGCTGCAAATGGTCTGTATTTTATTTAGCACTTTCTCTATCACTGGTTTCTCCTGAACAAGCCTCATGTCACAGCAAAGCCACTGAAAAGTCCTAATAGAGCTGCTGCACTGAGTTGCTTTACATTGGTGAGTTGTTTAATTGAATCTTGTTTGTGTGATGTGACAGTGAATATGTTTTGAAATACCAATGCATATACACCTGATAATTATAATATGTTATTCTCCTAAGGGAAAATGAATCTACGTCTGATGTCAAGAAAGGAGTATATTCAGGAGGCTCTTTCTGCGGAAGCTGAATACTTCCGATGTGTTCTATGTATATGTAGTGAAGGTAACAAGTCTATGATGCTTCTCTCAAGTGTATTTTGGACAATATCATCTCTGCAATTAATTGATTTCTTCTTCATGCTAAAAATAAAGAGCTGCATTAATGTACCTAAACTAAGAATCATTGATTCTTGTGTCTGAGCCGAACCTTCCTCATTCAGAAGAATCAGCTCCACACTTCCTCATAGAACTCTGACCATCACTGAATCTGCTCCACATCACTAAAGATCCACATCCTTGAAGAACCGCACCAAACCGAACATTGTGAATAACCTACTCTGTACTTTTATTTTAATTTAACTTTAAAGTCCAAAAACAATTTTACTTCTACTTTAAAGTACTAGAATAGAATAGAATAGCACTTGGAGTGCATACCCCCGCCAAGGCCCAACAGGCCTAAAATAAAAAATTGGTGCTGATCAGGGGGCGGATCTTGTATTTTTTTTCTGCTTCCTTTAACATCACGGGGGTGTATTTCAAAGTTTTTGTGGATTTGTTGTATAATTCATGGATCTTGATGAACCAATCCACACCAATTTTGTATTTGTCATTTCACTTCTACTTGAGTAAAAATGTCCTGTTATAATAGTACTTTTACTTTGATCCAATTTTACAGTACTTTTTCCACCTGTGGAAATACGTGTTAAGAATGACAAGGATATAAAGAGTTTGTTTAGTATTGTGAGAGAATTAGGAGGAAGGAAAGATTGCTAATACAGAAAGGAAGATATGTGACAGAGCATGTGCGGCATGAGAAGGAAGAGGCAGCGTGACAAAAAAACAAAACCAAAGGAAACCGAAGAAGAAAGAAGGGGAGAGAGAGAGAGAGGAACAAGCAAATTGTGAAAGAGGGAGAGACAAAAGGAGCCCGATACGGAATAAAATAACGGGGGCACGAGGAGGAGGAGGGAAACAAAATCAAGGACAAAGAGTAACTCTCACACTGTCACATTTAATTTTCAGTTTCAAAGGCTGCGTTTCCCCAACAGATTTCCATGTTGAATACAAAACAGCTCTTCTGTTTCCACACCAAGGGGAGAGCATGGCAGCCAGGAGGAGAGTGGGGGAGGCTTGATTTTAACTTCTTTTGAGCTTGTTAACAAGATCCTTGGGTCAAGCCAAGGATATAAGGCAGTGACCATATGGTTAACAAGAATGCAACTTTACCTGCTTGGTAGGATGCAGTCTCAGCCGTAATGTGTGTGTTTGTGTGTGTCATGCAGGGAGGCTGTGGCTGTATGTGTCTCCAAGTGCATGTGCCACCTGCCAGCTTCTATTTCTCCACTCACTGTGTGAGTGTGTGAGCATGTGAGAGTGTGTGTCGTATCATATGCCGTTTGCCACCTGCACTGGTGTGACGATGCGTTCAGGCCCATTAAGCTTACAGGAGAAACCCATCCAGCATACGTTCGCTACAGTGTTAACTAACAGAAGAGAGTGTCGCTAATTGCTTCCACTCCAGTCTCACTAATTGGAGTGAATAAAGATGATTAAAGGGGCTAAAAATAGCTGGAGAGGAGGGAGAATAGAAGGCTTCTGTTTTAACAGTAGGGGAATTAAAAAAAATGAGCAAAGTTTCACACCAGCTCTCTTTAGTGATGGATCAACTGCTCGTGTGCCGCACACCACACACACACACACACACACACACATACAATGTACACACAAACACACACACACACACACACATGATGACACATGATTTGGGTCCACACTGAAATTTACAGGATCTTCCCTAAACCATACCCCATCCTTTCACTCAGTTCTGTGGTTATCCATCCAGTTGTTTTTGTGTAATTTATAAACAGATATACAAACCCCTGCCAAACAAAGAAGCATAACCTCTTTGGCAGGGGTACATTTTTATTCTCATGAATTAGAAAATACTGAGGTATTTATCGTTTGTGATTGTGTGTGTATTTGTTGTTATATAGTAATAATAATAAAATGCTTTTATAATCTGTTGCCCCTTTCCCCTCAGTGATTAAAATGAGTGAGGAAAACATAATGAGTGGAAACAACATTAATAAAAACATCCTAAAAGCCATGCTTTCATTTCTGTTTCAAAGCCAGGAAATGAGGAATCAAAATTATTTCTGGATTAATAAAGGATAAATTATGTTGAATATTATGAACCCAAACCAAAAGGAAAGAAAATGGACACACGCACTGCACATCCTTTCCATGTCAAGAGTTCACCTAAAATCTGCCACCTTTTGTTTAACCCTCTTCTCTGTGAACAAAAACACACGTGTCACTTACTCCTGACAACCACATTGACGTTCTTTCGTGCAGGGTTGCCCACATTGTTGACAGCCGAGCAGTTGTAAAAGCCTGCGTCCGCCGGTGTGACCGCACGCAGAATGAGTGTTGCCCCTTGAACCTTTGCGCTGAGGGGAAGGTCGCCAGCAGAACACGACCAATTCACTTTGGGGAGAGGGAAACCTGCAGTCACCTCACAGGTTAACATCACGTCCTGCCCAGGATCCACCACCACCGTGTCGTTGACTGACAGCCGGATCATTGGGGGAGCTGCAGGGGGACACACGGGAGGAAAAGAGAGGAGAGAGGATTACAAATGCAAATAACTTACTCAGTTTTGTTCTGTGTAACAACAGAGGGTGTTGTTTTTCTTGTGCTTTGCAACTGTTGTAGAGGATTGGTGGATGCAGATGTCAAAACCTACAGATGCTGAAGTCTGACAGTAATAATGTAATAACTGTCTCTGCACCTGTCATAGCGAGATGCAATTAAAGGTTTCTCAGTGGGGTTGCAGGATGGTTACAGGAGTTTGCATACAAGTGATGACATTATGTAAAAGTGAGAATAGGAGTGTTATGCTAATGTGTGTGTATTTTTGTGTGCATATAAAAGTGTGTGCACATAAGCGTAGCCTTGTTTTGGAAGAAATGTTCTCACTAAAGCCACTTTTCCACTGATCCAAAATCCTACCATGGAAACATGACACCTGGGTGAAGCTGCTGTTGGTTCTTCCTCTTTTTTTTGTCAGTCTAGATGCTCTCGCTGCACCTTTTCTGGGGCAACGTTATAACACATAACCTCTGGGTGCATAATTAGCCATGAACAACGTGTACTTATTGGTTTGTACTACAATGTGTAGCAGCGATTTTGTTCTTCGGGTCGTGCATATGCAACACTGACAAGACAGAGAAGTGAGAGAGAGCTTCTCAATTTCTGGTGAGTTGGAGAACATGAGTCACAGGGGGGAAAAACAGGAAGGCAAGCTCCTGTACTATGGTAATGGAATCAATCAAATGATCAAATGAGTTTATGTGCGTTTAAAGAACCTGCTTATAACCACCAACTACAACAGTTACTGATCCATGTATACATATATTATTTGTACTGCTTATTCTTTTAGGGTAGCAAAGGGAGTTGGAGTCAATTCCAGCTGACATTTGGCGAAAGCGGGGGACCCTGGACCGGTCGGAGGGCTCACATATAGAGACAAACAACCACTGACACTCACATTCCCACCTAGAGAAAATTTAGAGTCTCAGATTAATCCAATCTAGCTTGGGGTTTGACATTTTCATCTTCTGCCTATCTTTTACCCGAGTAAATATACTTACTTGTTATTCAACTTAATCCTTGTTTCAATGGCCAAATACTAAATCGAGAGGATTGTGGTATTTGAAGTCTGTACATATACTGGTATAAATGTGTTTAAAGCGGCAATAAACATCAAATACACAGAACCACTTATGGATATTTCATGGGAGGGAGTTCCAGATGACTGTGGAGGATTGCCACTTCCCTGTGAAAACCCCAAGACACACAGGCAAGACCTGACCTCCAAACAAATCAGCACACAGCAGCTGTTTATGATTCTGTTCAGACTGCAATAATGATGCAGTCTCTGGATATGGGTAAATATGTTTCTGCCTCTGTGTTATAGTGTCTGTGTGCTCGTGTGAGGGGGTTTGAATTTCCAGTTCTTTCTGAGCGCAGACTAATCCGCAAACCAAAGGTAATTCATGTCCCTGTTCCCCTGCTCTCATATCGGCCATGTCCTCTCCACTGCGTCCGTTTCCTGTGACTGACCTTACAGCAAAAGTACAGGATGACCCAAAATGCAACTGCGGAGGAGAAAAAAAAATCCCCTTTGCCAGACAGAGATCGATTGGATACAAGCAGTTTCAAAATACAAAAAAGGGAGAAAAAAGGGCTGAACAGCGGGAGCAAGTTGCACACACACACACACACACACACACACACACACACACACACACACACACAACTGAAGAGGAAAGAGAGAATAAAAGACGTGACTGAAGTGGGAGAGGGGGAAAGGGCAAAAAGAAAAGAAGGATATTAATCTTCTAAGAGGAGGTTTGGAGAGAAAAGAATCCAGAGTGACGGAGCACAGTGTAGCGTCTGTGTGTGTAAATCAAATTTAGTTTGAAGCTGTACATCATGATCAACTTCCGTTGACAGAAGACAACAGCTAAGAAGAGTAAATCTGTCTGAAGAGGGTGTTATTCCACTTGTCAGTAATCCAGTGTTGTAGATGTAGTGACTCTTGTGTGCCCTCCTTCAGTAGGTAACTGTCAGTTGATTTAAGATGAGCATGATTAGCTGTGGCTTAAATCCTGACTTCCCATAATAAGACCAATAAAAAAAACCCAAGGTCTGTTCATGTTTTATGCATATTTTTATACTACATATTTATTTTGGACTTGTTGTTGTGAGGAGGTAGGACAACAAGTCCAATGTAATCATAATGCTGCTTTGTGTTTTTCTGGATGTGGAACTGAGCAGTTGTTTTGTTAAAAGGTTTTTGCAGGTTTGTGTAAAAAACTGAAACAAAGAAAGATGAGTTAAGGGCTGCAACTATCAATTATTTTGATCAGATAGAAGACAAAAAGCTGATTTCACATGAAACAGTGGCACACCCTCACTGTGGTATGAACCTAAATGATCCACCGAGAGAGAAAGATGAGGGAGAAGACTCGTTCTCACATGAGCGACACAAAGCTGGGGATTGGCTGGTTTACTCCCCCCACCTCAGGAGACTCTGCCACAGTGTGTGCCGTGTATTATAACAGACCAGACTAATCGATGACTAAATTAGTTGCCAACTAAATCGATTATAATCTGTTAACTTGATTAGTTTTCCTAGTAGGTAATGGAAGGATCAATAATCAATTAGTGATCAATGAAATTAATGTCAGTAATTGTTTGCTAGTTTGTGTAGAGAACTGTAAGAAAGAAAGAAAATGTTATCTGTCTCTTGTCACCTCATTAACATTTTTGTCAGGCTAACTGTAAGGTGACCACTGGAAACCAGGGTTGATCAGTGGTTATAATAATTTCTTGTGCTTTGGACATGTGTTCAATATTACAGTGTTTTATAGGACACATCCTCCAGGACTTCCCTGCAGTCTAATGATGGTGAAATATCTGTTTCAGGTGGTTTAACTGCCTGGTTTAATGTAAATCTGTGCACTTTTCTTCTGTATTTTAAAGCTCCAGATCACAAGTGGCAATCCTACCTGCAGCATCTTGTAATGGGTTTTTTGCATATCTCACCAGAAGGCGTAAATGGGGTGACAGGAAGGTAACGTTGGGAGAAATGAGCTTGTGACGACAGTGCCGGCTATTTAAATCCCTCGAGTGGCTACAAAAGTGTTTTTTTGGGGAGTAAGTTTTTCCAGAGAACAAAGACAGCCCTGAGATATTTGTCCATTTGCAGGTTGTTGTTTTTTTTTTAATCTAACTGCAATGATCACTTTTATAATCCAGAGTATACTCACATGTGTTTGTGCAGTTTATATATTTCATTAAGTATAACTTTGGGACTTTATGATTTGAAAGGGCAGAGAGTCAAGTGTGAAATGGGGACAAAGAGAGAACGAAGGTTGGTCGGTGGAGAGGGGGGGTTGACACAGCAAGGGGGCGCTAGCCGGTGAGCTATACAGCGCCCACGTTTGTATATTCCTATAGGTAGAATATCTTTTTGTCTCTATGAACAGACTCTGTGGATATTCAGAATCTGTAGGTGAGGGATAAGATTATTTTTTTCCCGGCTGGTAGTCTTTTCGATTCTGTTTGTCATTCGACTGATCACATTTGAGCAGGATTTGGTTGTTCATGCAGTAAGCTGTGAGCAAAGATTAGCCAAAATGTCATCTGGCCCTAAAACACCAACAAAAAGTATAATTGATGGTGTTTTGTGTGGAGAAATTCGACTCGAATTACTAAATAAACTAGTTGTGCACACTGTACAGTGAATGGTCATCACAGGGATAGGCCATTGCTCTGAGATTTACTGTATGTCTTTATAATATATCTGCTTTTATTATTATTTGGTATCAGTGTATAATTGAATGTTAACCATCTCTGAACAATACAAAAAAGCATATTTAATGTTTTTACAGTTTATATTTGGTAATTTTGCAGGCGTAAAACTCCAGACTTTTTTTTAAATGGGCTCCAGCAGACATGAAGGCGGAGAATCCAGGCTTTTATCAACCTGAGAGACTGTTAATCCTCAGCGAGAGTAAGACCACACAGAGAACAGGAAGCAATTCATTCCTCTAATAGACTTTACACAGTACATCCTCTCATCTAATCTCTTTTTTAACAGATTGCAATTGCTGTAATGAAAGAGGTGCACAGAGGCTCGACAAACTAGTTTACAGATGCACAAAGCTGCGCGCACATCCGCACACACACACACAGGCCTGTACTCTCTTAAATGAGTGACAAAAATGTGCATACAAAAACACACACTAATGTGATATCTGTTTAGCTAACCTCGCTAGTGATGGCACTCAACCTGACAAGAATTTTTTGCTGATGTAACAACTGCAATCAGCACATAAATAGCACTGTCTACTCCCATTGTATCAAATCACAGCAGCGGGAGAGCAAAACCCTGTAGGTCTGATGGGAGTATCACAGGAAGTTCCACTGAAACTGTTTTGCTTGGTGATTTGTCCGTCTGCTTGATTCAGTTGTAGTGCTGTGATGTATCATCGTAATCAGAGATATATTGTTGGATATGATACATGTTGGTATTTTAAAGTTTGATACATCAAAGTGAGTCTTCATGTTGCTCTTGTGGTTTTCCTCTGAGTGCATTTGTGTCGTATATCGACATAGAGATTGTCTACATGTGGTAGTTTGTTTCTTTCTGTGTCCATGCTAACACTCTTCAGGATCTGTCTTTGCTTTCTGTCAAAAGTCATAGAAGCTATAAGTGACACTATAGATAATAACTCATATGTATTATTGTTAACTGAGGAATGATTATGCAAAGAATGGTGATTAAAAAAAGATGTGAACATAAGCAGAGGTCAATTTAATGTTTAATTCTTTTTTTAGAAATTAACCCCAGAAAATGTTTTGAATATTGAGTGCAGAGTTTCAAGAGATCTTCTTTCACATATGAATAAATCAGCAGGAGATTCACTGGGTCAGATGCTTTAACAACAACAAGAAAATGTCCACCGAGAGGTGGCTTCTGAGTAGAGGCTGCAGGAGGCAGGACATGACATATAAATTCCACTACCGAAATCATAGTGTTATTGATGCAGCACATCTACACTGATGTTGGCCCTTATCATCAAGCTCTCAAATCTCATTGTCTTTCCAAGTTCACACCTTCTTCTGCATCTTCTACATTTACAGCTCCACTTGAAATATTTCTATTCTTCCAATTTTGTGTCTGTCACATCAACAACACGTCCATTTTCTCATACTGTATTCTCACACATGCTCACTCAGACATTTAACAGACATTTTATTTAAGGGTTGGCAGGAAAGGTTCACCAAAATGTTTGGAGCAACTGACTGGGACATTTGCGTCAAATACAAATCTCACAAACAACCCTTGCTATAGAGACTACAACTATGGATTTCACAGTTTGGTTTCTCCTTCCTAGTTGTCAAAGTTACTGATATTCAATTATGTATTTCTGGTTGTAATAAAACATATTGTTTTATAATGTTTGTGTCTTGTGTGGTTTTTGATGCACATTTAAAAAACAATGCAAGGGAGGAGGATGGAAGGCCACAGGAGATTGGATGGCAGTAGAGGAAGAATTAGTGGAACACTTGAACAAAGAAAATTAATGGAAAACCCACAGGACATGCAGAGGTGGTCAAAGTCTAATGTTAATTGATTACATGAATGATGTCAAACACACAACTATCTTAGACTGAAAATTAACACTTGTGGGTTTAGTTTCTCCTCAAGGTCAAGAATATGGCCTTTCGGATGTGATTATCACCCTGATTTAGTGCTATCACACACCTCATTGTGTGAATACCCACTACACACACACACACACGCACACCAACACATTTTATTACATTTTTGAAAATCCCCTGCATTCATTTGTGAAACAAATGAATAAACGACAAAACAAATTAAACATAATTCAGATGACATAATAAGCAAATTATAGAGAGAAAGTCTGTGAAGAGGAAAAAACAACATGAAATAAAACTACGAGTGAAACGAGGAGGAAGGAAGTGAGGATTTGAGAATTATAGCTTCAATTTCCTGGGGATGTGTGGGTGACGGTAACAGTGGGATCAGCCAGTGCTCTTCCCAAAGTAAAGGGATTTATGTGCAGCACAGCAGTTTACAACCAGGTAACAAATGTCTCTCTCCTCCCTCCCTCCCTCCTTTCCTTCTCTTTCTGTCAGTTTGTCACCTCTGTATCTTCAATATCTGTCTTTTTACCTTCCCTTGTCTCTGTCTCTACCTGAGTCTCATTCTTCCTTCTTTCTGCAATTGTTTTTTTGTTCACTCACTATGACTAGTTTCTTCTATCACTGTCATGCTGCAATACCAGTTTCAGATTTAGGATAAGGGGGAAATCAGCGGAAAATCTAAGTTTAAACATATAGAGGGAGGTGAAGCTAGTGTTTGGTATCCATTGAGCATCAAAATTATGGCAGGGTGGCAGGTCGGCCTCTGGAGCGCTAACAGGAAGTACCAGGTGTGTCTTGGAAAATGAAAGATTGTAACCTTCCACTAGAGTAAGACTGGTTTTGTTTTTTTAACCAGTGTGTGTGTGATGGCATAATGAAACTGAACAAATCTATTTTTACAGAAACAAAAAGATAACATCCTTAGTAGAAAACATAACCTCACATCTGTCTACCTTTGATGAAGTAAAATTAAGTACATTAAAAAGTAGAAGTCTGATACCCTGCAACTCTTTGTTCCAACTCAAAGATCTCAGCACCATGAATATCAGATTTTTTGATTTAATTTATTATCCTGAGAAAACATTTTTTGTGTGCAATCTTACTGCTGACACAACTCTGCCCTTGTGTGAGACGCTGTCTCTTCTCATTAATGTTTTACATTGTGTTATTTTGTTGATGTGCTCTGTTACACACAAGGTTTCTGTGCTTTTATGTTAAAATGATTATTTTGGGGATAAGTTTGAGGGTTAAGTGCAGAGGATGTAGCCCCTTGTACAAATAAGCCCTATGAGGCTAATTGTGATTTGTCAATATGGGCTCTATTAATAAAATGTGATTGATTGATTTAAGGTATTTAATTAACTTTCAAAGTACATCTTTTTTTTAGTTTTTTGCAATTTTCTCTTTTATTCTCTACATAACCACTCTCTACCAGAGTATAACTTCACATAACACTGCTTGAACAGATGCAGCACAAACAGGTTTTAGTACTGAGGGTTCTTGCAGATTGTCCATTGATCCTCAGCTTTTCAAAGGGGAATTAACACTCAATACGATTATATAACTATATATATTATACACTGGTTCCCATAATTCAGAGGAACTGAATAATACAGTTTGTCAGCAGTTTTAAGGGCGTAAAGGTGGAGTATGGGCCAAGGAAGAAACCTTCAGAGCTTCAAAGAGCTGATTTGATTAAGGAGGCAGATCCAGGATTCTTCTTTAACATTGTGAGTGTTTTTTTCTCTGTAAAAAGGAGAATAAATTGAATTTAAGGACTGTTGGGCCTTGGTGGACGTACTGTATGCGCTCTACAGTGTTGTTTTAATATGCAGTGTAATTTTTAATTGTTCCTTTTGTATTGATTTTTAAAATGTGGATACATTTGTGTTCACTGAACTATTTCACTAGGGTACCACTTACAACGCTGATTTTTTTCTGATGGAGCCCATTACTAGAAAACATCTAGTGTCAGATCAATGATTTAAGAATTTTGATTAAGTCTCGTCAGTTATTTCTGCAGTGAAGCTTGCAAATACTGTATCAGCTACTTATAAATATATTAATCCACAAGTGGTGGTGGGATTCAGGCTTTGGTATTCAGAGGAAAAAAAGGAAGGAAAAAAATATGAGAGGAAAAAAAACGTTTAAAACTATATTAAGGAGAAATGTGTGGGGACTGACACTGCAACTGATATTATTAACTGATATTTATTTCCCTAATGCACATTTTGACCGGACCAAAGTCCACAGAAGTCAATGTAATGTTTTACTCCATCCCTACACATGTCCTGGTCTCGCTCCATTACCCTCCCCACCCCCGTAAACCACCGTTTTAAATAACATCTCAATCTCCACAGCATTGCTCGCATGTTTATTTTTTCCAAGAGAGGCCGGCGGAGAGGATTTGGCCGCTGTCAGCAGTTGCTGGAGGGCACAAGCCCCATACTCGAATCCCAAACTAAGATTATGATATAAAACTCAATCAATCCCCTTGTTCCAGCGCGGTGAATCAGTGGTGATGGCATGACCTAGTTGGATGAATCTAATCTAAGCAGTGACTGACGCTGCAAGGACAAAAAGGAGCTCAGTGGGGGGGATAACAAAATACATTCATTAGATAAATATTATGGAGGAAAAAAAAGGAAAAAGCAGGACCTCACTGTGTGTTCCCCTCAGTGTATCTGTGACATTTCTCAGTGTTGTAGCTGAAATATGTTCAAGTTCACCACAAACTTAATACACCTTCACCTTGAATATATCCTTATTGCAAGAGTAATCATTTTCAGAGGTAGTAGTCAAGTGTAAGAAATATTGAAATCACATGGAAATAGCAGATCTGGGCAGGATTAGATACATTTATAGTAGTAGTAGTAGTTATCTAGGTCTTGCTGATACGCCTTGTATCAAATAACTAATTAAAACCACCTTTAAAAAAAACATATGAACAAATGTCAGTGTGACAGGAACTACCTAAAATGACAGAAACCCTCCCTGGGAAATCCCTGTTGTGAACATTGACTTTTTAGTTTGGTCCATGTCCCATCCACTAACAAGGAGGATGTGGAATTCATGACATATACAGCAGCCAGCCACTAGAAGGTGATTAAGATGCTTTGGCTTCACTTTTGGGAAGCAGTTGTCCATATTTATATACAGTCTAGTGTTCAGTGTGGGAACCTATAGGCGTATGCATGGTTTAGGTGTGTGGCTGTGCAGAGAGTGTGAAAAAAGTTCATTTTTAGAAAGAGAGTCTTTGGGGAAACATGTTAATGAGGTTTATTTTAAGAATTGTGTGTGAGCAGTGAGAGAAACTGTAAAAAAATATAAAGACATTTTCTGAACTGCAGCTTCCTCCATCCTCAGCTCCAACACACTCATGCCAAGTTTCCTAAACTACCAGGGGAGCAGGTTAGGAAGTAGAGACACACACATACACACATAGACACACACACACACTAAGCTGTGTATGTTTTCTGCCACTTTGTGCGGCTGTGAGGTCCAGACAGATGGGCCGTTCTGGCAACTCTCTTGAGTCCTTGTGCCAGCACCAGGCAGGCACACAGTGCTGATTGTTATGGTATTTGTGTGTCTATGTCTGTGTGTTTGCGTGTGTGTGTTGTCTGAGCTGTGGGGGTAGAACTGATCTCAGCCACAGGAATCCAAAGAGGGGATGAGAGGTAGACAGAGGGAAAGAGAATGAGGAACACCTACATCACACAGCAGGAGCATTTAGACCTGTTTGTTTAACTCTCCGACGTGTTGATTTTCAAAGCTTGTGAATTTTTACGACTCGAGATAAGTTACAACTAATGGATCGAGCCGAGGGCCAATGAGCCAACAATTCGCTCCCTTGCATTTGGTATGCCACTGTTGAATGTCCTGGTATTACACTGAACATTATCTTAAATACAATGTATATATACATACATATCCAAAGCTATTCATGTGGTTAAATAAATCATAACCATGACACACTTAGTCGCCAATAATCCAGTGAGGTTTCTCTCTTTATTAAAGGCATTTCTCGTCTATCATAATCCATCATTTACCAGCTCTTCTCCTCTGAGAAGCTCAAAATTAATAATGTGTCTGAGAGCCTAGGTACATTCACCTGAGTATTTCTACAAGCCATGTCCATCTCTCATTTTCTATCTGATTTATTCTCAGGCTTTCATTTCCTCCTCTTTCTCCTGCACGCTCTTTCACAGAAACTCCAAACTTTGTTCTCCCACCTCTTAACTTCGTATCAGTGAGTTATTTTATCTTCTGCACCTTCAGCACACTTAAGAGAATCTTTATCTGTAACAGGCTGTGTTGCAAGAGTGATAACTTCTTCAGTTCAGAGTCTGTAAATACAAATATAAGCAAAAAGGTCATACCTATGGCCATGATAAAAAGGAAGTGAGTACCATTAAATGTTCGGTATTATTACATTAGAAATTACTGAACCAATGAATTCATTTCTCAGTTATTAGATTTAATTTACTCTCCAACAGGTAATTGATTATTGAATCAGTTTAACTACTTTAAAACACCATTGTGTATTTTATTCTAGAAAAATGCATCATATTTCATCAGCTGTTTTGTATGTTAAGCCTCAATTGTTGAAATATACGTAGGTGGTCAAATATAGATGTAGTGAAGCAAAAAAGTACAATAATGGCCTCTGAAATGTGTATTTGTAAAACAGGATAAAAGTACCTCAAATTCAAAGTGCACTGAGATACTAGACTAGGACCAATTTTATGATGCTTGTTTTAACTACTGTCCTGTTGATACACACAGTTTATTTTTTCTGCATCACAGGTGAAGTTTAGTGCCTTGCTGGAAGGAAACTTGACACCTAAGGAATAGAGCCACTTTTAACTTATTCGTTTACTTGAATAAGATCAATACCACTGTCATGTCTGCAAGTTAAATATGATGCTGTACCGCCAGGACGTGCTGAACTCTTTCTTTGGACTATTAGCCCACACACAAATTGCTGTGATACAGTATTAATTCATGTGTTAATTAGGGAGCTTTAGCCGTGCTAACAAGTGCACTTTGATCAGAACCAGACCTTGATCTTCTCATCTGACTCCAAGCAAGAAAGCAAAAAAAACTATATATCTCTCAACAACTATTGGTTTAAGGGAGTATTACTCTTTCATTTTACAACCAGTTTAACCAATTTATACATTATATTCTGTTTATAAGGCTGCTTTTCTAACCTATAGCTATCTGTCACTTAAAGCAATCTGCACAACTTTGCTGTTTCTACATTTTCAGTGAATATTTATTCAGGGCTTTTGAGTGGGAGAGGGACAAAAAAGAAATAAGACACCAATCCCTGAAAAGTGCTCTTATTTTCGAATGGTTTATAGGCATGTAGAAAACAAGTGTCTTGCTTTGCTTCTATAGGAAGAATGTTTCATTAGGTTTGACAAAAAGGACCTTTCTCTTGAAAACACTGACACTACAAAAAGGATTAAAATATAACTGATAAAAGGGCTGAAAAACACTTAAAAAAACTATAAAGCTCTTAACTGTCGAGCACGACTTACTAACATTCATTCTAGCTGGCATTTAGAAAATGCAGCGAAAAGAAATGGGAGAGAAAAAAAGGAATTCGGTGAATACTGAATAATAAAAAAAGCACAAGCACAGGGTTTTTCCCTCGTGGTGTATCAGTGTGACCATAACCAATCTGACAGGGTAGTCAACGGCAACAATGTTGTCATAAGTAACAGAGTTGCCGAGCGGTGGCGTGAAGATGGACAGAGCAGTGTGGAGTGAATTGGAGATAACAGGAAGTGTGACAACTGAATCTCAGCTGACGGCCCCCGACATGAGCTCTCAGCAACAGAAAAACAAGACAGACGAACACCGAGCCACGTGGGGGAGGCAGGCGAGCGGCGAGGGGCCCGAGAGCAAATGTGATAGGAGAGCAAGAGAGAAGGACAGAGGGGGAGAGATTCACGAAAGTGGAAGGAAGAGAGAGTGAAGGGAGGATGCGATTTTACGAACAAGTAAAGACTGAAGCAATTTTAACCTAGAGAGAAAGAGACAGACAGCAAGAGATTCCCGAGCCAGGATACAGTGGGCGTACAGAGAAACGTCAGAAGAGATGAAAGACTCAGAGTCAGAGAGAGCAAGAGTCAAAGCACGGAAAAGAAATTCTACCTTTTGTGAAGGCATGTCCATTCTCAGTTTGTTTTTGGCAAAACAACCAAACAACTGAACTTACCGGTTGCATTCGTGAGCCTGAAAGTGACCGACTTGTCTTCGATGTTGCACACATTGCGTACAGACACCTGGCAGGTGTAATCAGCAAAGTCCTTGGGTCTGAGGTTTTTCAGCTTCAGCACCTTGGTCTCACCCTGGTTGGAACAAAACATTCAGTTAAGGTTTGTGATTACCTGGGTGGTGATTAAACTGCCGTCTCAAATGAAACCTTTTGTCCAGCACCTAGTGCTTATAAAGTTTCCCACATTGCAAAACAGCTTTGGACAACACTGTCATCTGGCCCACATACTGCATGGAATGATGGCACTAGGGTGGTCTGCTCCTGTTTCCCAGATTCGGGCCAACACAATACCGCCAATCAACCAAAGGTGGCCCAAATTTGTTTTGTGCTATTTTGGTCACGTTCACCATTTACAACCTGGGCCACTTTAGGTTCACATCCAGATTACACCTTACCTGAATCACCGCGTTTGCCAAAAGTGGCCCACAACTGTTTTGGAATATCTGGGCCACATTGGCCACTTGATATCTGTTTTGTTCAGGCCACAAGAGGGCCAGAAGTGCCACATCATTGCTTGAAGTGGTCCACATCTGTATTCTATCTGGGTGGGATGTGCATGCCTTCAAAAACTGTCTACAAAACACGAACACAACATCTTACCGAAATAGAACATTTAAAAAAGTATATCTCTCATCACATAGCCTTTTATGTGATTAATATTTGAATCATATAAAAACATTGTCCAAACCATAGATCTAATCTCACCACATTACATATCACATAAGAATATATCAATGAGAAAGCTCCAAGCCTTTTATTTTAGTCTTTTCTAAACTGGGTTGTAATCTTGAATAAAAGTCACATCCATTTTTGATGAGCTGCAGTGTAATAAACAGGGTCAAACACACACACACACACACACTGTGTTCGTGTGCTTTCCATGCCCTGATTATCAAATGAAGTATCAAGATCTACATATGGATTACTTTTAATGATGAATTTCAAATGCATGAGACCATCAGGAAAATGAAACTGATTTGATTGTCGGTGCACACAAAAAAGGCAGAATACTCCGTCCTCCCGCTGACTATTCATGAAGCTACTGTAAGTTTCTTACCATCTCAACAGCTTTCTCTGTGCTTCTCATGCAGATGATCCCTTTCAACATCGCTGATGGTTGTTCAGATCAAGACTTCATGTCTGATACTGTTTGACTGTCAGCCTGCTCCAGTAGGTGATGGGCCAACAGTGTCTCAGACAGCTCTGAGAGGAGCTCCACTGGCTGGCTAATTGAACTCCAGGGGATCTGCTTTGTGGCTGACTGACACTTTGTGGGGGGGGGGGTTATTTTGTGAAGGCAGTGATTGTGTACTCAGGCTGAGACTGTTTATTTTGTTATTTAGTCATCTTACTGCCTACCGTGGTTAACTGAATGAGCAACTTGCCGACTGATGGGATGAGAAGCTAATTCCAGTATGACTGAGAGCAGATGAGTCTCTGTTGACAGACATAGACCTCAATCAGACCTGGTATTAACGTCCTGCGTGATCCGATCACAAGTGGTCAGCGCTAAGTTCAGATCTGAATTCACCTTGATGTGTCCTGAGATACCATCACTCAAACCACACGGAGGAGGTCTGGGGCACATGTGTCCACATTGTTTTTGCTCTGTGAACACAAATGCATCCTGGGCCACATACTGTATTAAAGAGTGCCTACTCAGCTGACGTCTCTGACCTGCTAATGTTTTAAATGTGTTTGTATGATTTTCAGAGCCCATACATTATCAGCACTGATCAACAGATAATGACTTTCTCTTAAATTTGTAAAATCAGTCTTCACAGCCCAACTGCACAAGATTAATTCAGCCCCTCCTGAAGGTGACATGAGATTGTATCATAAATCGTCCTTCAACTTAAATACCAGATGTACTAAGAACTGATTGGATGTTTGAACAGGGTCGAAGAGCGAAGAACAATCAAGTAATGCTACAATAACTAAAATAAAATGCTTCTGATGTCTATGTGCATCCAGTACATTTTAGAGCTCATGCGGCAGGAATTAATCAAATTAAATATGTTGCTCTTTTAATCCCTTACTTTTCTTTTGCTTACACTTTAGCTCTTGTGTTTTTGTTTTTCTTTAAAGGCTAACAAAAAGTGACATGTCTGTCCAAAGTCTTTAAATGCTAAATATAACTCTTACTTGAGCTCCATGCACGCTGATTTGGCATTTGGAGATTGGCATTCACTGACCTGCAGCTCTGACTTAAGGTTAAAGCTACTGGAGGGTTCAGAAATGGGGGGTTTGTGAGGGGTCAGTTAAATTCGCATGACCATGGAGCCTCTGGGTCACAACCATAGAGTTTTAACAGTGTTCACGTAAACACTGAACGTTTAGAAGAAATAGAAAGATTTCGAGTGACATTTTCTCAAAGATAAGGGTAAAACCTATAGTTACCATGCAGTGGAAAGAACATTTTACGAGAGAAAAACAGAAAGCAGAGGAGCAATGTGTCTGTGCTGCATACGTGTTCGTGTGTACCTGAGTGTAAAGCGGCTCGTAGATGTCCACTCCGTTGTCTTTGCTCTGTTCGATGAGCATGTTCCCGCGTTTCCAGATAAATCGTGCAGGAGGGTTGGAGTTGACGGTGCAGCGCAGGAACACCGTCTTCTCCTGGTAGTAACTGCCACGCACATCACTGATGGTCTGGTGCACCGTCAGAACTGGTATATCAAGGTCTGCCAAACACAGGAAAATTAAATCATGAAGACGATTGATTATTACATTTCAGAAGCTTCAAGGTTTGATTTTGGCGCACCAACAAAAAATCACACCAAGAAACCACAAGCTTATAGGGGCACAGTTAAAATGGCCTTTACTTTGTATGATGCTGTCGCCTTATCTGTGCAAAACATTGCTGATATTATGTGTGGCAGTGAAGGGAACTGGGACACAACTGTAAATAAGTGCTGTTTGTATAAACGTGCTGGTTGTTGGCTGAATTGCACACCAACAATGACCAAAGCTATCCAAACACTCGCCTATTGATCATCACTTCTAACGAGCACAAATGTCCAAACATTCTGTGTGTTTCTGCCATCGCCTCTCTTGCTGTGACACTCATACACACTACATTTATGTTGTTTTATCTCCTTCCCTCTGCTTGCCCCATTTCTCTGTGCTTTTTCCTTCATGGGGTGTCATCTCCCTTTTCCTCCACTGGATGGGATTTCAGCTCCTGTCATGAGCATGGAGGCTGTTCTCGCCCCAGTCGCTGCCATCGCTCCAAAACTCACTGCCGCCTTCACTCCTCATCACCATCCCAGCTTCTCTATCGCCTCCTCCTTACTCCTTGCCCATATTACTTACAGGGAAGTGTGTGAGTGTGTGTGTGTGTGTGTGTGTGTGTGTGTGTGTGTGTGTAATCCCAATTCTTTGCAGCCTAATGGGAATGTTGTGGACTTCGAACATCATGGAAACGATTTCTGCCAACACCAAGGTGGCCTTTGCCTCCATTTCTCTGCCTTTCCATAATACCTCCTCTCCTTACTCCTCACTCCTTTTCCCTTTCTACTCCTGTCCCTCATTTTCTTTCTTTCGCGCCGACCCATCTCTACTGCTGTACACTTATCAAGGTGGTATGCTGCAAGCTATAGAGAAGAGGTAAGGTGTGAGTCTGCTATGTTTCCTGACACCATCAGGTGTGAGCGTGGCAGCGACCGTGTGATGCAGGAAGGAAAGAGGGAGATGTTTATTGTATTTTGGGTTGGAAACGCTTGTGTGGATAAGCACGCTTGATTTTAGAGCGTGCTGTTGATAAGGGCACAGCTGTCAGACAAGGGCTGCACACACACACACAGACACACACACACACACACACACACACACACACACACAAAGGCACATGCATGCTCTCACACTCACATCTGAATCCACACCAAAGCGTTTCTAGCCTCAGTACAGCATCAGAGCACTTTTGTGGTTTTAAGTCTGGAGCTCTGGGGCAGACACATAAACGCGGACATTGCATGAGACTTGTCTAAAGGTGTATCACAGGGGCATGGAAAAAGTTTCTATATATTTAAAAGCAAGCCTGTTAGAGCCTATACTATCTCAGCAATTATTTGTTATGTGACAGTAGGTGAGGTCATGGTCTCTTTGACCTTTCCTGCCACTAGCAGGTCAGATATTTCAATTATTCTTTAATAAATTTTCTGTCTGGGTAATAACTGAAAATGTAAAAACACACCCTACATCGTGATGTGAAAGTGAATAATAATTCCTGGATCTACCCCAAAATTTAATGGGGGCCTGACCTGTACCCCCTGCTTCCACCAACATTTTTTTTTTTAATTTGTGCAATAGTTATTGTGTAATCCTGCTGAATATAAGACAGACAAACAAACAAATGCAGACGAAAACATAACCTCCTTGGCAGAGGTAAAAAAAGAAGGGGTTGAAAAAAATAAATTGTGAGCCTCATATACTGTTTGACACGAGTGAGCTGTTTACTTTGTGTATTTTTGTGTATCTGGATGTTCTTAGTCATTCAGGCCTGAGTTCTGTGAAGTGCTCATCTCCATTCCTTTTGTTCCCCTGTGGACACCCTCATTCATAAAATGACATCCCACAATTCGGAACAAAAAGCCCAGCAGTAACCCAAACAGTGAGCTACCACCAGTCCCTCTAAAAGCCTCTGCCAGCAACAGGCCATCAAACCTGGGCACCTTTCAAAGACACCTGACTCTTGGTTCTGCCATGTGCATGTGTGAGGGAAACAGATCTGGCAAAGAGTACCTTTGTACACTTGAATTTGTGAAAATGTGTCTGCATCAGTGTTTGTGTGTATTTGTCTGTGACTGGCACAGGTTTTCTGGTTTCTGTATGATTTTCACAGATCATTTGCAGTGCAGAGGGATTCTCAGCTGACTAATATCCTGGTAGTATATGTGTGTTTGTGTTTGTGTGTGTGTGCATGTGTGTGTGTCAGTAAGTGTGATCTGCTGTCTGTGTGTGACACTATGGTTGAATGTGGTGAAAGCAGTGAGTGACAGAGGAAGTAAATACAGACAGGTTGACTGAATATGGACAAACACTAGAGTCACTCAGAGGTCATGTATACATGGCACATTTCAGCTTTAAATTGAATTTGTTGAGGAGTTTAAATGACTACATGTCAAAATGCGATTGTAGAACAGTTCACTCTGCGACACACATGGTCAATTTAAAGGTCCTGTGTAGAAGAACATTTTATCTTTTTTTATCATAAGGTTTTACAATTCTCATTCCATGCAGAGATGCACACTGCCTGGATTTAGAAACTGTGTGTGTCTGTGAAGCTGTCAGGATTTGTAACTGTGATATGTCACAATGGTACATATTCCCCCAGTATGATCCACCCAGATCGCTGACCTGAAATATTCTGTACTTCTACTTGGTTTGTATTAAAGTATTCTAGTTTTTCCAATTATTCGCTTTCAGTCTATTTCATGCTTTTTGTATTTCTACGAACTATTGGTTTACTTATATCTTACTGTTTCAAGTTTCCTGTTTTATCAATCAAGATTTTTTTTTTTAGATAATGTTTTACGAGTAACACTTGGACTCTAAAGAAGTTATAACATTTGTGTGTGTAGACTACAAACGTGCTGACTCATAATTCTGGAGACTAGAGCTCAGAAAAACAAGTGCACTTGTTTTTATACATCTCACATTTTGCTCTTAAACATAACCCTCCTTCACGTTCCTTCCTTCCTTCCTGTCTACAGTCTCAATCAATCCCAAACTGGCTCCTTCTCCTGGTAATACACTCGCCATATTCATTTCTGCTGTCCTAGCTGCCCGATCTGCCCCTTCCCTCAGGTGTCTGATTCTGTGGCCACACACGCTCCCCTGGCTGGCCACGAAACACACAGTGTCGCTGCACTGTTCCGTCCAGACGATTGAGAGGCCAGGGAGAGTCCGCTGTTAGCAGGGGCATTGGGCTGTGCCACTTCTGTATTTTAGCTGGATGCTCCAACACCGCAGATGGTCACATCTGCCAAATGATCCAGGGGTTTGCACCTGAACCAGGCCCAAGGCTCAGGTGTATACCCCCAAATTAAATCCAGCCAGTAGAGTATTGTAGTCCTAATTTGACAGTAAGCTAATTTTACTGACTATCAGCATCTGCATTTACTGGTGAGTTTTACCAAGCTACATGAGTGGGCTCTAATCAGTTACCTTTAGTCGGCCTGGGTGTGAGGCTCAGGCCTTGTCTACACTACTGCAGATATTTCTTTAACTGATATAGTCCCCCCCGTCCACATGACATTCATTTCACAAAATATCTCTGTCCATACAAGAACACAAAAATAAGTAAACCAGTCAAACGATCATCCCAGGCAAGTAATAAAGTCTCCATCATCGATATGTCAAATACCCCCAAAAAATTGAGAGCTTATTCTCCTTTTGCACTCCGGTCCAAGTTATTTTGGGCGAGGCAGTTGCCTGTAAATACAAGTTTTTCAAAATGCTCCATTTTACAAGCACAAACACATATACATGGAAAAAGATGTGAATGTGTGGAGAGGGCTTTTCTTCTGATTGGCTGACTGACCTCTTGTTGCTAGAGCTCCAGAGAGAATCATGAGAGAGATGAAAAGCATCACTGAGATGGGTTTTGGTCCTTCAAACTACAAATATGTCCTCTTATCGATATCAAAACAGGGACCGCAAAGTAGTCATGGATAAAACGATTTTTAACATAACAATTGTGTTGTTGACGCTTTTATAACCCAAACTCCCGAGGTGATTCCAACTTTACTCAGTTTGGGCCCTTAAGTAAATAGAGACACTAGATGAAACTGCAAGTGTACAGAAATACAATATGAAACTTTAATGAAGCTTCTGATTTCCCCAAAGTCCTGCCTTTGCACACAGCTCAGATCAATTGCACTGCACTGCTTTTTGTTAGCCACAGCTTTTAATGTACATCTATACTTCCAAATATTTCAAGCTAAACTGGGAGTCGGGCATTGTTTTCTGCTTAGACATTAAACAGTGGTGCTGACACAAAGACATTTCACTGTAGTTCTCCATTAGAGTGGGGCCCTTAGCTTGGACAAATGAAAAGCCTGTCGCTAAAGTACACATTCACATATATTTTGTTACTTTTATACCAAGTCATAACAAATAATACAAACTGTAAACTTTGCAAGAAAATGGCAAACAGCAAAAATAGCATCTGATTTTTGTCTGTCTTTCAAATAAATCCTTTGCATGTTTGTTTAGGAATATAATCTTTTGTTTAAAACTGATGACATGAGAATTAAACCAATTTGTATTTTAATTTGAAGAAATGATGCTACTTTTGTCACATTATAAATTCAATTAATACAAATGAAGATTTTTAAATCATTGCACTGTTGATGCTCTTTAACTCTAAGTGAGTCAAAGTCAAAAATAACAAATATTTTTCTTGATAATTAAATGGCTTCATTAACATATTGGTATTGTTAAAATCCACAAAACTGTACGTCTTAAAAGTGTAAGCTCTTGTAGAGCTTTTCTTTATGGGCACTTGTGTTTATCTTCTTTATTCATTTTTTCTGCATTTGGAAAGACTAGAAGGACTTGGAATAAAAAATAATCCTTCACTGGTTTCACATCAACAAGGTCACATGTATGAGTTCACCTTCGCTACCTCTATCATTTGAAATTATTTTTTTCACAGTTTTGATAAACTCAGACAGAAGAAATACAAAAACAGCTCCAAACTGGAAAACTGTAACATTCATAACACTATATTTGTGCTACTTTATCTGCTGTCATTTTGGCTTTATAACATTTAGATTAATGGCAAACACCTCGATCACACTTCATGCATACAAATTAACTTCATTTGCATTTTTTTGATAAAGAAAATAAGAAAAACTGCAAATCTCTGGTGTACTGACTTATCAGGTTGGAACATGTTCATTCAAGAAGGGCTTTTCAACATCAGTTTCATACTGTCTTTCTCAGGCAACCATGATTTGAGTTCGACCTGCTGCGTCATAATGAAATTCCTTTATCATTAGAAAGAAGAAAAAACACTCCAAAGTTTTTTGTTCTATTTGCTTCAAATATTCTCAGGCCCTGATTCATCTGAATTATATCAGTGATGTAGGCAAACTGCTTCACCAGCATGTGCTTCACAATTACCCAATTCGTTCAGAATACTCCCTGGAGTGTGATTGTGGTCAGGTATTGCAATTATGTTAGCGTTTGAAAAAGATGTTTCTCTTTAATACAAATTATGTTCTTTTATAATAAAAAATCCAAAGCAAATTACAGAAAGAAACACTCCAGTACAGATTTAGTTTTGATAGATGATTAGATGTGGGATTATAATTACAAACCCTTGAAATCTAGTGATGATGCTGACAGCAAATGTAATAAACCCAGCATTACAGCAAAAACACAGGTTAGACCCTGCTGACCTTTTTTCACCTGTTTATCTCCTGTATTTTAAAATAGTTGCTCAAATCCCCTTTAGCCTGCACAATAGATTATATCTAGATCAGTGTTGACCAGTGATTTAATTTCACAGCCCTAACAGGTGAATACACAGAATGCACCTTTCATGGACTCAAAATGAGTCTGCTCGTGATCAATTCTTCATTATCCAAGCTTAAAAAAAATCCCCCAAATGACCAGAGTAACCATGGCGATGATAGAAACAGAGATGTACTGAGAAGCAATCCATCCTGGTGGTCAGGGTTGACCGACTGTGTTTTTGTAACAAGTTGACCTCTGCCGGGTGCTTTCCCTGCAGGAGGACGCAATAGACTCCAAATCCTCTTTGATTTCCAATAACATGTCCTGTACTCTAATAGCTCTCTACGAGTAGACGGCCATTAGGGGACCAAAGAGGAGATGACAGGTCCAATTGAGTGTGGGCGTGCAATGGAGGAGAATAAGGTCTGTTGTGCAGTGTGTGTGCAGCATGGTGCATGTCTGTGAGGGGTGTTTTGGTTCAGGGATGTGATTGTGTGAGTAATACTGTATATACAGTAGTTATTATGTGACATAGAACAAAAAATGTATTATTCTCAGTAATCAACTCTAATCACTGGGATTCACTGAAGGTCACAGCAGAATATAGGAACAATTAGCAAAATTATAAGTCCTACAGAAACAGTGCACAAACATAAAGTAATCATGCTAAAGAGATGCAGAACAAATGAGTGAACAGTGGAGTTACTGACCCAGCACAAAGTGGAATAATCTCTTGTTGATTCATTTAAAATGTGGAGTTTCTTCTGCAAAACTAGAAATTAATTTAAATCTTAGTTGCTGCACACTCTGAACAGAGAAATCTTAACATGACTATCCATAACAATATATACAGAATGAGTGCTACATTTATATAGAATATATTTAAAATTTGACATAGAAGCAAAGCAGATTGGATTGTTATCATCAGTCAGCAGAGATTGACTTTAAATGATGCTAACACATTTTCAGAATAGCACTGATTCACTTGAAGTGTAGGCCAATGTAACATGTGGACTTTTACGTACTCTGATAGCATGCCAAGATGTATGTTTGCAGCCAAACGATCTTCTATCATAATTTTTAAGCAGTGATTGTCATAACAGTTCACTCATGTTGGATAAATTCATAAATATCACTGAGGATAAATCCAGCTTTTGATAAACCCAGGACAACAAATGCAGATTTTTTTCTGATTGGTAATCATGTGATAGACATTTAGATGTAATGAAAACGACAATGTAATGATGCACGGCGGCTGAAAAGCCCTGAAAATGTTCAGTCCACAGCTGTCCACTAAAAAATGGTTACTATCCACAACAGACTCCAAACATCAGTCTGTAGTAATAAATGTTTATCCCACCAACTACACAAAACCACTATCTCTTTTTTCTCTTTCTCCCTGTCTGTCTCACACACAGATTGAAAACACATTCGTATTTACCACACACACACACACACACACACACACACTCACACGCCTGTACACAGTCACACGCACAGTGAGAAGCCTGCGCATACAGAGGCACGAACAGAGACTTGCTGTTTGATCCAGCTTCGCGTCTCGTCAATTATTCAGCATTCTGCTCATAGACATCGCCATAAAGAGAACATAAAACATGCACGAGGCCCACATTTAGAAATAACGAGAACATTGCCTGTGTTTAAAATGCAATGTTCAGAAGTAAAGATGGATTTAGGTTGATTTTCTTCTGCTTTTTTTTTGTATGACCAATATCACAGTTGTTGTTTTTAACTCCAAAAATCATTTTTTTTTCTTTTTTCACTAGTGCCCCAGTCTTTAGCCCATTAGAACAATGAATGACAAGGGATGGACAGATGAAGTTAGAATAGTGAGACTGTTCCAGTAATATAAATGTACGGAGTCAAAGGAATCTGATTGGTTCATGGATGAATGTAATCAATGTGTTGTGTCTTTTTACGCACCGTGCCCTATGAATGCCAACAGATACCTTGTATAGTGAAAGACAATGAGGACGGGAGAGAGGGAATGGAAAAGTTGATAGATTATTAAACGATATCATTAAGAGAAGGTTATCAAGAAAACATTTATAGACAGAGGCGATGACATTACATTATCAACAGAGTGAAAAATAAAATGGAGGAAGCAGGCAGAATTCTGGATTTATTTTAATACCAAGGAGGTTATTATTTCATCCCAGTTCATTCATTTGTTGGTTTGTTAAGCAAGATTGAAAGGATGCGTCATGGGTCAAGAGAGAACTCACACAATTTTGTTGCGAATCTGGATAAGGGGACATTTTCTTTTTCAACTTCCTTTTGCAACTTTTTTTTCATATTTAGGAAGGAGATTTCTATCAATGAACTTGATTGAATTTAAGGAGACGGTTGGGCCTTGGCAGAGGTATGAGCTCTACTGAGTGCCAGTCTAGTTTAGTTTAAGATTATTCCGTTAAAATGACTCTCCACATTTGGCTTCATCCTTAACTCTCCTGATAGATTACAAAGAATGCGGACAACACAGCAGTTTACGAATCATCTGTGTGACATCATGTATTGGTATAGGTTTACCAGACAGGAACAGGAGCCTGGGGTGAGAGGAATTACACCTTGAGTCTTCTCCCAAACTAGCACTTCTGAATTTTGCTGAAAATGGTGGATTTTCGTTGAGCCAGCGGGTTATGTACAAGCTTTAATTATGCTTTTGTCAGCAAAGAGCCTGAAATTGTATTAAACATTAATGATATTGTGATTCAATTATACTAAGCCATGTAAAAGACTCATTTTGGCTTGATTACCTGTGAGATTGACAGTGTGGCTACATGGCAAAGATGGTGTGATGAGAGAAATAGGCATAGCTCACTCATTTAGTTTTAACATACACAAAAATGTATACGAAAGTACACACCTACAACACACTAAAAAATTGCCACACAAACTCTTAAGGGCCAAAATAACACAAATCCCATGGATCCCAGTTGCCTTGCTGCAGCCCCAGAAGGCACAAAGTCCTTCTGTGCCTCTTATTCTAAGTGCCTTCTGTAGTTATCTGTGGGGAGCAGAGTGGATTAATGATGCCCTTCATACTCCTCCTATAGTCATGTGGATGCCCAGGTCATGTAACAGCTGGGCTAAATGCATAATATGTGCATGTGTTTTAGTTTAAGAAAAAGATCTGGATGAGATCTCCCCAAATTTGTGGGCACAGCCAGGTGACCGATGTGTAATGCTTAACCCTTAGACTTGCTCCATATTTAATTAGCTGTGTAGCATCCAGGGCACCGTGGACCAGAGCAATAGAGTATATAGAAAACACATATAGACCCATACACAGTAATATAGGTTGCCGCAGCTTTTACAATTATTAAATTGCTTGTGTTTTATTGTGTTGTGTTGTGGGACGAACTCTACACTCAGGGGCAATCTGCACAACACCTTTATTAAAACAGCTCTGGACAACTTGTGTGGATTCCTGCTCAGATACTAAAGTGGTATTCCAGCACAACTTCACTTTCATTGTCTCTTGGTTAACAGGAGACTGTGAATACATAAACAGGAGCAAGGAGACTCCCAGGATAATAACAGACCCGAACACACAGGGTCCACAAATCTCATCAGTCATCAGTCTCAAAGAGAAGCTGGGACTGTTTTTATTGCTGAGTGGGATTGAGGAACACGATGTAGAAGATAAACCATATTAGACAACTAGTGCAGTGCCCATTCTGTTTTGAATGGGCTGTTTGTTTGGCCTGCGGTGATGTTGGTTGTAGCTTTTCTTTCTGAGACTGTTAAAGTGACCAAGGGCCTGTACTACAAGGTGAGTTCCACAAACCCTGTCGACCTGAACTGAAGAAGCCTCTTGGATAAGAGATGAAACGTTTCACTTAATCACATGATGTAGCTTCTATAATGAGCTTTAGTTTGACACACACTGTTTGCACTGACTGTGACGGAGAACACTCTGTTGTGGAAACTTTTGCAATTAATAGTCAATAAAAACATATGGACCTATTTTCATGCACCATGGCACAGGGAATGTGACTGTGCGTCATGGCGGTGACAGGATGCGCCTGGCGCATCTGGGAGCAGATTGAGATATACTGGGTGTGTTAGCGGCAGGGATGGACTTAACCAACCAGACATTGTTTTATACTCTAATTATCCTTTCCTTTAAGGAGAGATGTGCACAGCGCAACAGTTTAGTGTCATTTTTGTGAGAGCTGACTGCTCCAGTCTCAGAGAGAAAGAGGGAGGGGGATGGGGGCTCTCACAAGGTAAATCTTTAAACTATCTATCCCTCATTCAAAATAAATATTTAATTTAATAGGATAAACCTAAAGGGAAAGAAAAAAATATCAAACTATGTCTGGTTATCACGCCACTAACACACCCACTACACCATTACTAGTAACTCCCACAAATAAAGAAATGTAGAGTGAGACAGACAGTCTGTGGTACTGTGAGCACATTGCTTCTATGTGTCAGGTTGGTTATGTTTACATCCAGCAGTTGACAGGGTTTATTATTCTCTTAGAACAGTGATGTCACGTTTCATAGGAATTGATTGGTCAGTCGGCAGAGCATTTATACGGGCTGATCTCTTATCTCCAACTTAACCTGCTCCAGAGCAGGTTAGCCATTCAGCATAAGTTACCATGGTGATTTGTAGACAGAAACCCTGAATTTAACCTGAAGTTACCCTGATAACTTCAAATCCTGCTTCGTAGTACAGGCCACTGCAGTAATTGAGCCACAGCAACTGAAGATCTGCTGCTGAACTCAATCTACACAATGCTGCACCAACAATTATTATATATAAATGTCAGAAATATTGGAAAACATCACCTTGGGTCAGTAGATATAACTTAAACAAGTTGTGGATGGAGGTATTATTGAACTTGATTTAATAACTAGTGATGAAGCAGTTAGTGTGTTGATGATAGGTCACAAGCTTTGTTAAAAGTATAAGTCAATGTCTAACACCTCCTTACAATTAGTTCTGTAAGATACAAGATGGAAGGAATTACATCATAAATTACAGGTCAAAGGTTCTGTGGCTCTCAGTGGAAGCTAATGACTAATCTTAGCAACATGCCCTCAGGCAAGAAACTGAAAAACACCTACTTACTCAATAAATATTTAACAGCTCTAAAATCCGTAGTTTGAATTAAACTTGGTACGAGGATAACATCATTATTAACGTTTTTAAAAAAATCATAAAATCTTGTTTCATCCATTTGCACATTCTAGAAGTCTCGAACAGGAGATTTCTCCTGTATCAATCTCAGACTCATGAGGTCACATGATAATAACCCAGTTGTTCCCTCATGGACCATTAGGGGACCCTGCTCACTGAGAGAGTATTAGTACAAATGACTCAAATGTATCTCCTATACTGTGGTTCCATTAACCATTGATCTACTTTTGTAATCAAACATGTGCCCTTTATGACCTAGTTAGGTCAGAGGTCATGGGGGGGGGGTTGTCTTAATGGATATTTGTGTCAAAGCACATTTCAATTTACTTGAAATTACTTGTGAATTACTATAAATGTGTGCAGTATGTAAGAGGAACACTGGTAAAGTAAATACATATAGAACTAGATACTAGATGCATACCTCATCCTAGGTCCAACAGACATTTAAATTCACTTGATCTGGATTTTTAATTGGATCTGCACCAAATTGCAAACACTCCTATATACCCTTCACATGAAAAGTCAAAGACAATGTTTAAATAACTTTCTATTTTATATTGTTAAAAAAAGTATAAGTGGAAAGAAATTCCTGGATCCATTCCTGGATTTGTGTAATCTTGGTAACAAACAAACCAGCCATTAAAACAAATGGACAGGGTGTGATAAGAAAACCTTTGCAGAGGTAATGATGAAGTGAAAAATGATTGAAACATCCCTCAGTAAGTTGAGAGTTCGATCCCTGGCTCCTCCAATCTGGTTACTGAAGTGTCCTTGGGCAGGAGAGTGAACACCAGTTGTTCTGACAGAGTGTGATAGATAAAGCACTGCATGTCATAGTCCTGTATGAATATGTGTTTGGATTAGTGACTGTTGCTTGTAATGTAAAGTACTCTGAATGGTGTAGAGGAGTAGAACAATTCTATATAAATACAATACAATACATTTTAATGTCACTCACATTACACTGGAGTGATGCATTATATGCCAAATTGCATTGCGCGCAGTGTAATATATCGATGTCTTGAAGTCAACTCATACTAGTGTTACAGACCTCTTTGGAATCGATATGTTCAATGGCTAAATATCGGTCAATGTCTTAGTTTGCTGAAGCCAAAAAGACAATGACAGAGCTGAGCCCTTCCTCTGTTGAAGTCAAAGTCTACAATGGAGGATCTACTGTAAACCAAAATACAGCTTTTCAGACCAACAGGCCTCCAAGTGCTGTTTTAGAACCTGCCCACAGCAAAGCTCTTCACAGGGCTGATTATGCGATGCTGTGAAAGAGAATAACCGCTCCTGCCTGTGGCCGTGATGGTTATTGCCTACTTTTCCTACTGATTTGTGTGGCGCTCGCCACCACCAGTCCTGCTTGCACTGAGAAAGAGCTGAGCTAGCCCAGTCTTAAGATAATTTAACACTTTGGTAACACACCCACTGGATAGCCATTTCAGTTTTTTGTTGGGTTTATTCTCTGTTTTTTTTTTACTGCTTTCTTTATGGTTTTTGTGTCTCTTCCAGTGTTTCACTCCTTCCCCACTTTTTCAACTGAGACAGAGATTATTTTCCCCGACTGGAACAATTTACAGACATGTTTTTAACTGACTTTGTATTAGGTTGTAAAAGTGCTTATTCACTAGCAATGATTCACTTTGGACTCAGGTTCAGAATAAAAAAACTTTTCTCACCCATAAGGAAATATCTCTGCATCTCGTTTCTCCGTCTTTGGTCTCTGATTACTCAAAATCCCATTTCTCACTATTTTAAGTCCTTTTCTGCATTTTTTTCTCAGGTCGACAGAGACAACACCTTCCTGCAGCAGATGAAAAACAGAACTTGGGCTAAATAATTGCGTCTTCAGGTGATGATGAAATTGGTCGATTTCCCACATAAATGGGTCTTTATCTGTTGACATATCTGGCCGTTTCCTCGCTCTTCCTCACTACTACACTTAGTCGTATAGTAGATTTTACAGGAAGGCTGACAATTCATAAAAGGTAACTGATATACCTGCAATGACTTGCTTTGTTCATATAATGTGTTTCTACATATTTCTAATCTTGGATCTTTTCTGTGTTTCATGGCAATCTAATTCTCTTGTCTGTGGCCCTCTGTCTCCATCCTCATCCTATCTCAACTTTTCTATCTGCCAATACACAGGCTAAGAGCCTGCCCCCAGGCACCTCCCATACTTTATAACGCTGCCTTCATTACCCAGCCTGCTGCAGCAGGCCATAAATGAAAAACTGAAAGATGTGGTAGTAGGGGACGGAGGAAAAAAGAAAAGGAGGGAATATAGGAAAGGAGAGGAAAAATTTACAGAGTGAGTTGATAGTGAAAAAGATAAGGAAAAGGAGAAATGGAGAGTGTGTGAGGATGAGCATGTAGAACACAGACCAGAAAGAGAACAAGAGGAGATGAAGAGCAAAGCCATAAAAACCTAAGTTGGAAGTTATTGGAGCCTGGCTGGATGAAAAATGCCATCACCATAAAATAATATTAGAATTGGTCTGGCCTTATGTCGCTGATGAATACAGATACCACCCAGAGGGCTCTCTGTAGGAGAGCTGGCTAATTCGAACAGCCATCCTACCTGCAAGGGCAGTAAGAACTATTAAAGGGAATTAAATAAAAGGTTCACTGTCAGATGTTTAGTTTATGGCTTCACATTTGAGTCAGTTTGTCAAACAGAAGATCCACACACAAGTAGCTATGCAGGGAAGTGAGTGTGTAGAATTTCTGATACTGTCTATGAGAAGAATCTAAACTTTTTAAACCTTGCATGTGCTGAAGTCAGAAAGTAATTTACCCTCATCTCATCCCGGCACATCGTCAATAATCGGCCCAAAGGGGCCATGAATACTGGCAAATTAATGACAGCTGAGTGAAAGGGGACTCGCTGAAATCTGATCAGCAACATATATTGACGGGAGTTTATTACAAAGACAGCTGGACGTCTTAATTATTGCAACGTCACGGTAATGCTGTTTATCACATTTGAATTGGGTTTATAGAGGGCCATCAGCAAACCATAAGGTCATTATGATCACAGGGGAAGTAAATTAAATGAAAATGACAAAGATCAATGGTGTAATGTCATAAGCATTTTAATAGATACTTTAGGAAAACAAAAGTAATATAATTTAGTAATTATCATTTAATCTGTATTTTGCATGGATGTGTACGGATTACAGAGGCAATAAAAATAGTAATATTACACCTCAAGTTTTCAAATTACAGAATTTCTGCACCTCCAACATATTTGCATTCTGTACTTAG
Organism: Paralichthys olivaceus; assembly: GCF_024713975.1. NCBI lineage: Eukaryota > Metazoa > Chordata > Actinopteri > Pleuronectiformes > Paralichthyidae > Paralichthys > Paralichthys olivaceus. Next base: position 12,771,475 of record NC_091093.1, read on the forward strand.
CAAATTAAAAAAAAGATTTTCCTTCAGATTAACAAATACATGATGCATCAGCAACACAATGTGCTTTATGATAGATCCTTGAATTGCACATTACTAAGTAAAATGTGACAACCCTTACATATCTTGCAAATCAAAGTCTTTTATGACGCCTCTCTCCCTGCCATCTCTCTTGTGTTGTCCGCACCTTTGGAAACCCACCACTTGATTTATCCTTCAATACAGTGTAATGGCTATTTTCCCTGAGAAATGTTAGTGTGTGCTGCAACAGTCGGTGGTAAGGTCAAGATAATTTCAAGGCTAGGCTGCATTGTATTACCCTTATAGAGAAAAGAGTTAATAAATAAGGAACAAAAAAACAAAGGGGAAAGAAAAAGACATTTCAGATGAAGCGAAGCGATGGGGACAGCAGAGTGGTCTTATCTCTTTATGGTCTGCAGCTTATAACCACACCATGCTTCATCCTATCGTATGCGTAGGTGTGTGTACATGTGTGGGTGAGTGTATGCACCCACTATGTTCCCTTGGGTGGTTTTGCTACTTAATGCTTCCATCACTGGTCGGTGACTCAGTTCGGCAAAGATAATTTATCTGGCAAATAAAACATTTTTTTATAGTATGAAGAAATAATTAATAATTCATTTTTTTTCTTTGTCGAATACATTAACACTTGGCTTCTTCTGTCTGTGAGGATGCCTCACCCCCATATATTCTCTATACTCTCTATCACTCTCTTCACATCGCTCGATAAAAGTCTGACAGTCGGGACTTTTGATCAGCCATACAGTTTTCTTATCTTGTCTCCGCCCAGCAGATTGATATAAAAGCCTTACCTTACTTGACTATGTATGAGAAATTGGCACACTGCTGTAAAAAAGAGAAAACCCACATTTCTCCTGGCCAATTCTAATGTCTAAAGCTATAGTGTGATTGTTGCAACATCACAATGGCTCATACAATTCTTTAGAGAGTCTCTATTACCATTTTGCTGATTTTTTTTTAGTTGGGTTTACCACTGTAGCTGTGTTCCACATTAAACTGTGTTACTGGGCTTCCTCCCTTTTACTCCATCCCTTCCCTCTCTTCCTCTCTCCTTCTACACCTGCCTTGCTCTCTCTTCATCCCACTTTCCAGTTCCGCCTTACCTCCTCACTGTTTTACCTCTCACCTTCCTTTACCCTCTCTTCCACACTGTAGCTTTTATTTGTCAAACACACTCTATGTTGAACAAAGCCATGAAAAAGCTCTGCTCTTAAAGGAGTTAACTGAGATGTAGTACCTCGGTGAAGTGGGGGTGGGGACACGGGCGACCCCAAACTGTCATGGACACCCATGTCACATGTGATCAGTGACTCAACACACTCACCCACCGGGAAACCGTGGGGTGAGGAAACTGTAGGGTGAAAAACAACACACGGTGTTGTCTGTGCATGCATGCATACATATAGTCACTTAAACTCATTCTATCAAAACCTCATAATCCTACACATCCGTGGAGGGATGCTAACAGACATGTACACCCACATGTGCTACAGTAGGTCACCCATACACTGTGTTAGGTATCCTCTATTTTAACTGTAGAGTGTAGTCCCTTGGAAAAATGGAATATGTCACAAGTGTTGATCCACTTGTAACAAACTCCACAAAGGAGATTTTAAAGTCTGTAACAAGACGATGGGGAAAATATATCCTCACAGTGCCTTGAAGTAAAAAGGGAAACCTCTATAGAAATGGTTTCTTTTACAGTATGAAATATAGCAGAGTATAAGCTTATTATGGTTATGTACATTCACTATTTTGTAAAAAGAAAGGCAAATTAAGTGTCTCAAATAATAGCATTTAATAATAATATTATAAAAGTTCATTATACTGTCATCAAAATAACTGTACATGTTGTTTAATACTGATCCTTCAGTGATGACCTATAGATAATCTATATTTGTGTTATTCACTTTCTGCCTTACATTGTTTTCATCATGTGCTTTTCCATACAGTGAATGTTTATCAGGTTATGGTGGAGATAGAATATGTAACCTCGTCCTTTAGACTTGCAAATTCAGTAGTTCTCCTCCAAAAGAGAAGTTTACAGTCACGCAAAGTCTCAGCTCCCTCTCTTTAACACTTCACTTCTTTTGACTTACACTTTCTTTTGCACTTTTACTTAACTAATTTTTCATAGAGATTTTATAACGAAGTCGATCTTCCGCAGCTGTTCTGACACCAGTCAGTTAGTGGTGAGGATGCAGATTGCAAACAGCATGTTGGAGAATCTATAGGTCACGTAAAAAACATGAAAGTCTCTTTGTGGAGAATGTTTGGTTTGTTCATTGTAGGCTACTCAGGTAAAATATCGGGATGGTGCAACATGAAGAGGAGCTGTTCCCGACGTAGCTATGAACAGCTCATTCTAAGCTCAAACAATTCTTTCAGGTGATTAATGACAAAATTATCACACAGTTTGAGCAATCTTACCAATATTTTAAATTTTGATCCATTGCAATCTGCTTTGTCAAAGCAATGTGACACAAATAGATGGTGAATGAAATTTTTATAAATGAGGCTCTATTATGACAGTGTAATTGTAACATGTCATTTTAAGCATATGTCGGGGAAGTAATGGCAGGCTAATTGTGGTTTGTGCTCACCACATCCATCTGCTCATCCATCTGTCTTGACAAATACAGCTGATTTGCAAGCAAGCTCTGAAACTTTGAGTCACACCGAGTGGGGACCGTTGATAATGCTGTTAAAATGACCCATTTAATGCTGAGATATGCTTACTGTGTTTGCTCTTTACCTGCTATAGGCTAAATTCACATCTACATTAGTCATTGCAGCAGACTCGCTTTTTTAAATGCTTGCTTCACTGACACTGCTCTGCTTGTTTGGAAAAAGCTATGGGCGATCCAGGGTGTCTGTCACAACAGTTGTGGGAATGCTTGCCATCAGAGCCATTCCTTAAAACTGCTTAAAACAAGGAATAAGTCCCTCTGCAACAACAAATACATAGTATGCAGCAGTGCCATAAAATAAGACATTTGACATCCCTGTATTTAGACAACAAACCCAAGAAAAGTCTACTTGAAAAAGTAGCGACTTAGATGCACTAGTCACATTCAAAATGTGGTTTTGGAGGGGAGTGGGTTTTGACATAGCTGCACAACTGGCAAACTAATCAATTAAGTATTTATGTACAAAATAATTACAAAGTACTAAATATTACTAAATGTACAGGCTGCAAAAAGATGAGGTACACAACCACAAAGCTCACACAGACCAGTAGAGTCATTAAAGGTTACAAGGGTGAGCAAGAGCGCTCTTCTTTGAATGCACAACACCAAACACCAAATCCTTTTTTTACTTAAGCTCATACACATACAACTGAGCAGGCTTTGCAGAGTTTGACATGTGCTACCACATGCCACTCTTAAGACAGGAGTTTTACATGTTTAAAGTCTTAATACCCTGCTCCCTATTGATTAACCAAATAGGAGAACCTCCTCATATTACAACATTTGATTGATCACATGTATCCAAGGCTAAAGGAGTAGGTGCAGCTCCTTGATGACCTGCATTATTTTATTATAGCTGGGTCAAATACAGAACAGAACAATGGGCATAAAACCAGGGCAGATATTTACTAAATGAATAGATAGAGAAATATTGTATGAAAAGCATATACCATGCACTCCAAAGGTAATCTCTTAAACATATTCAGCATGAGAATACATGTAAGAAAGGGATTTTGGGGTTGAGAGCCTTCTGGTTCTAGGTTTTTTAGTTTTCCATGTGGAGAGTAAAGAGACTAAACACATTGTAGTGGCTTGAAACTGTAAATGGAAACTATTCTCACTAGATGTGGAAAAAATGTGGTCATAGAGGTTGTTTCTCAAAATATTGTGTTTCCCTCAAAGGCAAATTTGACAATAGACGATGGGTTCAGAGATCTCTTCGAAGGTGCTTTTGGAGTCGGATTTTATGCTGGTAATGGACATTTTTTACCCCACATGCCCTTAGTTCAATTTAAGCAGTTCTTTTATTTCAAGTTTAATGAGAAAGAAAGCTGAACAAAGGACCTGAGTATTTCATTCCAGCCGCTTCTCAATCCACCAATTAAACAGGAAATACCAAAACAAAGCCAGATGTAATAATAGGAAAACTTTATCAATGCCATTAAACTAAATTGGGCCATTTCAAACTGCTTTTTTCTTAGAGCAGCAGGGGCTTCAATTTTTTTCACACAAACTGCCAAAATCAATTTTTGTCAAAACCCTTTTACGTTGCATGACATTTTCACCTTGAGGCTAATGCAAATTGTACATCTTAATATCCGTAATGGCAGCTAGTGTTACTGTTAATGCTTTATATCACACACCTAATTATTGAGGAAATGGCACCAAGCTAATTACAACAGTGACTACCTTACTGTCACAGGCTGTTTTTCAAGCTGTTTGCACCCAGCCTGTCAGAGGTGAATCAATACAGTTCAATACACGGAAGACATACTCGGCTGTGGTTACAATAAAAGGCATCTTAGAGCACTGCCTGTCAATATTTAAATCTCTCAAACTCCTCAGCTTTGTTTGTTTGAATTTACCTTTCAAGTCAGAGGTGTCGTTAAAGATTAACTGAGCAATTAATCCCCTCCACCACCGATACAACTCACACAATCACAAACGTTACAGAGTGTAACCATCCACGGTTTCAGAAATGTCAGTAACACAGTGCGGTGGTACATGCCACCCCATGCTAATTCCTTCCTTAAGCCCTAAGTGAATTATTGCTTTCTAATTGTCCCAGCTAAATAGTCCTCCAGGGAAACCAAATGACCTCTTACAATAGAAAGGATAGGGCACGAGCAGGAGATAGAACATAATTCTTGCATAATGTACTACGTAATGGTTCCAAAGCAACAGCACTGTGACACGTGTCTCAGCGACACAGCCACGGGTACAGGTAGATGTTCCAGATGTTCTGGGTAAATGAGAGGACACAAACATGCGCCGAGCATGAACAAGTTCACATCTTAGCAAGTAGAGCACAAAATCAACTGAGATAAAAACATAAGGAATCATAACAAAATGTTAACAAACAAGAGTTTGTTGCAGTGGGTGGAGTCTGTTCTGAAAGACTGGCATAGCCTTCATGAAAATAAGGTTAAAAATCGCCTGGATACCTTTAAAGGTTTGACCTTTAGCAGCCCCATTATGCAAATCAGAGTAATTTGTAAGCACAGCTTAATGTGAGTACCAGACTTTGTTAACCACATTTATGCAGGGAATATTAGAGCGTTTGAAAGATTAAAATTATGACCTGTAATTATATCATTTCCATCAGACAAATTGGTGTATGTTTTAATACCAGATCATGATACAAAAATGCATCATTCCATGAAAATTAAAAACAATAATGTACTGATGAAAAGTAGAGCTGAACACAGGAACACATTTCTACTAAAGGTACAATATATGTAGGATAATTCATTTTCTCTTGGACACAGAGAACCATTTTCTGTGTTGCGGCATCCCTCATGTGCCAGTTTTTTTCCTATTGCTCCCCCTCCCCACAGCCATGACAGCCCCTTTCCATTAGATCCATTAGTGACAGGTCTTACACTTAGAGGCTGTTTAACTGTACCTATGAGGGTCAGTACAGACAGGAACTTCCAAGTCTCAGAGGGAAGACACCTCTCTGTCACCTTAACTGTATTTATCATTCACATTCTCCGCTATTTAAAACATACGTGAGAAATGTTCACTGGCGAAGTTGATATATTTTTACTATATACAATTCAATACCGGGGATGCATTTATGTGAAAGGTCATTGGATGGCTTTCATGTTCAGGACTTATGGGGCTGTTGGCATTGGCAGTGGCTGCCCATGTCACGAGGTGATAATATTCTGTGTTAGTTCTATCATATTCTCAGGTGAAGAATGGATTTTCTCTATGTTGTGAAATTTAAAGAATGCTCACATTAAAAAGATTTATCTTCAGAGTCTCATCCAGACACAACAGAACAGAGTGGAATGTGATGCAGCTGGTGAAGAGAAACAGTTGCACAGATGCCATCATACAGCTGGTCTATTAAAGGATAATAACTGTGTATCCGCATCTTTTAGTCCTTTTACCACAAATCATACGTACTTTATATTACTGTCATCTCCAAACAATGTTTTTAATGTGTTTTATCTATCTTCTTCCCCTTTCTATTCAGTATAAAATCTAATTGCACAGACTTCCACCTTGCTTGAGACTGATAGTTCCTCATCATCACTTCTGATATAAGTCAGATGGGTCAAATAATAATAATAATAATAATTCAATAGTCTCTGCTGTTGTTTCCACTGCAGCTTGTTTTTGTTACAGCATTGCTCTCCATTAGAGCTGCTGCATGTCCAAATGAAAAATTAGAGTGTGTGAATGTGAAATATGATTCAGGAGCAGTGGTGTGACTGACTCTGAGTTCAGAAACAGAAGTTTCCATTTTCAGTGCACACAAATCTCTTTCCATTTTTAGTGCACACAAATCTCTTATCTCTCTACTTTTCTTTCGTATTGAAACTCTAAACTCTCAGCAGCTTCTCAGTTTTGGCCGTTGCTGACTGTCGGCATCATCATTTCCCAAATGTTGCTGGTGGCAGGTCATATTAACAGGTGAGAACCTGCTGACAGTGTTAAATGTGTCTGCTCTCTGGTTCGAGCGTACACATTTATCCGCAGCTGTAAAACCACTGGTCAACAGGCTGTGGTGTTGTTATAGTTCTGAAAAGATAGAAACCCTCTTTGGCAAAACATTATTTAAAGTGTAATTTGACTTTTTTGTTTTTTCCATGCTTTGGCTTCACTTTCTGGAGCAGTCACGTTGTACATCCCTCCGCCTTTATATGCAGTCTATCATGACACTATTTTTATAATATGGATAAAATGTTAAAAATTCAAAAACTAAATGGTACATTTCTCATCTGGAAAAGTACCAAAACCGTATGAAGTTATACATACTATACATAAGGAATATTTAGGTTAAAATAAGTATCAGTGTAAGAAGACAAAAATATCTTGACATGCATTATCAAGCTTAATACCTCTATCCACATTTGTTGAATATATGAAAATGCAGAAATTACTGGCTAATACAAGTGGTGTGACTCATGGCTGAAACACAGACGTAATCAATAAAGCAAACAAGCCAGAATATTTTCATTTTCACATCCTTTGCTCACAGGTAAACTGCTGCAAGAACACAAAAACACATTAAACTAAACAAACTAAATCATTTGCTCACTCATGAAGCAGATACAGTGTGTGATAGACGTGAAGGCTGAATGCTGCAGAGGAGCAAAATCTCCATTCGTTTTTATCCAAAAGGACTTTAAATATCCGAAAGATGAACTTAATCAAAAATATGTATTCATGAGGACTGGGACAATAGCTTACTCACCTTTTCATATTTCTCTGCCTGCCCATATCTATGGAACATCTTTTGTCTGTTCAGTAATAAAATACGTCGCCCGTTGGACTAAATTTGATTTGATAGAAAGAGAGATGCCTTATTTTCCTGTGACAATAGTCCTGCTGTCTGCTTAGCATACACACTGAGCTTATAGCTCAACACACTGTACACACACATGCTGCGCAAATTAATTTTTTTCTCAAATACAGAAAGAAACACACACACACACACTAATGCATATAAACAGATTTATCTATATGAGTATTTGTGATTGTTAATAAAATCCTCCTTTGTATTGCATCATATTAGCTCTGAAGTGGATCTGACAGTGATACGATGATAATCTGGCAGCAGTGGAGCTGATAATCATCACATTCTCTTCCTTACAGAGATCAAGGGAGAACTGAGTTTGCCAGGTTGGCTCCTTGTGGTGCAGGTGTATTTTTTACTTCATATCGTTAATAGGATGATTTCATTTCCATATTTGACTGGAGGTGTGATAGTGGTAATGAGAATCTTTTATGCACACAGAGAGCAAAGAACATGACTGATAGGCCTGCCTGTAATGTGCATATTCAGTTAATACTGAATGAAAGCTCAGCACAGTTCTCACACTTATGTTTCGACACTGACTCTTTTTGTTATTTGATATTCGGGGTCAAGTTAAGTTCATGTACTATGGAGCACTCATAGGATCATGGCAAGAATTTCTTACTTTTAAGTTCCCTTGCAATATGTTTTGCATTCTCTTGGGGTAGTTTCCTCCCCTATCAAGCCACACTGTCATTTTATTATCGCTACACAAGAGTGTAGTCATCCGTATCTGTGCAGTTGTCCTCAGTACAGGAACTGTTTCTGAATGAATCTAGCATCCTGTAGCTCACTGTACTCAGTTCCTCCTTCCTTGATGTAAGAATTTGGTTAAGTTTACTTTCACTAATTTTTTAACCATAACTAATGAGCAGTATATTGCTATATCAGCATAATAAAACAGTAAAATCAATAAACTCATCCACACTTCAGGGTTGCAGTGAGAAGATGAGCGTTAATGGGCTACATCTAAGAACATGGATGCCCAAGCCCATCAGCACCTGTCAGGAGCCAACAGGACAGTTGAGGCTATGACCAAAATTTTGAAACGATACTCGGTGTCAGGTCGGTCACATCAGCTGGGCTGATGTTTACACTGCAAATGTCTGTAATCACGGACAATAAGTATCAGCTACAGTATAACACAAACTCTGTGCAGCTAACATTAACTGCATCTGGCTCAGACAGGTTCAGAGAGAAACATGCGGCCAAGCCACACTCTACTACATATGGCTCATAAGGAAAAAAATGTATTGAGAGGAAACAAAACTTTTTTAAGGTAACACAACATATGATGTGAAGAAACGCACACAAACATCAGCGGCTGTGTAATGTACAACTATAATATGTTTCTTTGTGGATGACAAAAAAGAGGAGACAAAATAAACTGTAGCAAAATTACTATGGTGCTTCTGACGTATTTGTAAAGTAAAATTACCTCACAGGTTTACGCCACTACTTCACTGCTTCTTTGCCTTTGTCTGCAGCTGTATTGAAAATTCTATAACATTTGCCAGATGTAATATAGGACTTTAAAAAGGGACAACATTTAGCCTGGGTGGTATATTTTTGGTGATTTACATTCACATCATCCTGTGACTCTGCAGCATCTGGCCAAAAAACAACAGTGTCCTATTGAGAGAAGCCTGAAGCTGTTTGCACAATATCAACCCCAAACTCAATGTAGCATCAAGGCAATCTTTTCTAACTGAGAGCACTGACACAGCAATGCTTTCCAAATGTAACACACAACAAAAAAATCCATGTTGAGCCATGAACCTCAAAGTTCAGGTGAAACATTTTAACAGTGACCTTTCTGTTTCCAACGAGCTTTGAAAAATTGTGAGCAATTGGAAAAGCAATTATTTTGTGCTTGTGTTTGATTGCTCTAAGTTTATATCATGGATTGAATAACTTAGCTTTCTTGTGATTATTAGCGCTTCTTTTACTTCTTCTTCTGGTTCCAGTACACCGCTGCAGCAGGACACCATTGCTACAAAGGAAGTCTGTTGGGCATGGTTATATGTTATTATAGAAAGGATCAGCTGATATTTTCCACAGCCAAATATTGTGTGCTTCAACAATATTTGCATATCACACCGGCACCTTCCTCAAAGCTAGACACAGTTCTTGCATTTGGTTGAGTGAGGCCCCCAAAATGGTTTTAACTTTTTTATTTCCTCCACCAAGGAGGTAATGTTTTCATTTGTTAGTCAGCAGGATTACACAAAAAGTACTGGATGGATTACCATGAAACTTGGTAGAAACACTTCTTTTTTACTTCTTTAACATTGCAAGATTGGGTGTTTTAAGCATTTTTGTTGATGTCTCGAAGAATTATTCATGTCTCTTGATCAAACAAATATTTAGTGGACAAGTATTTATGAGTGTGTACAGTTTTGTGGCCAAATAAAAGTCCGGCTCTGGTGAATTTGAATAGGACTGTTGGGCCTTGGTGGAGGTATCTACTCTACTGAGTTGTATTGAATTGTTGCTGCTGGTGAGATTGAGGTTTGCACTTTGAAAGGAAAAAGATCATAATGTCTGGTCCGCTTTCATTTGTCCAAGGCTCCTGTCACTTAAAAGATGTGCTAAGGATTTTCTTTTCTGAATAAATGGAAGGGTGTTAGCACCACAAATGTATTAAATCCATAAGCTGTCCATTCCTATTCATAGGAATTAATTTAAAATCAACATCTTAGTTACAATGATAAATAAACTATACATTTTCTGCATGTGAGGTATAGGAGTATCCAGTGACTGCATGCTGTATGTTTTCCATAAAATGAATGATTACAAGCTGCAACAACATACTCGACATATCTTCATTGTACGATAATGCAATTTGGTAGATTTGGTTTGATCAGTGTCTGTTTTTGCAGGTAGGCCCAGTGGGAACCAGAAACTTCCCTCTGACAGTGTTGGCACCAAATTAGACTTACTGAGCTACTGTACAGCTGTTCCATATTTCACCTAAATGAATTTTTTTTTTCATTCAAGCATGTAGCCTTTGGTACTGACTGCCCCAGATACTGTATCTACTGACGACTTAGAATGTAAGATTCACAATGTGGATGTTCAACAGACTTATTCAACTGTTGGAACTACTTTAATTTGAAAGCAGATGTAAAATAATAAACAAACGAAATAGAGTTAAAGGTCAGGATTTTTGTATTGTATGTAGCCTGCAGGATCAAGCTACCACTGAAGACAACAAGGTCATGTCTTTGGTATTTTTATCTTCTTTCTTTCTTGTCTCATACAACTATGCATTTCAGTCTTTGTTATAATAGAAATTAAGGTGTTTCTAAGCTTATGAAAATTAAGGCCCAGCATTAGCAGGCTGAAATACATCCACAAGTAAATGGAGAACTACAAACCTCAAACTGATCTTTTTGAATTAACCTTGCCAAGTGAAAGAAATGCATAAAAGAGCAACCTTCATGTACCGAGACAGTGAAAGGACTACCTGAATGAACTGTGGAATGTGCTGTAAAACAGAGACATGTTTGCCCTTCAGTTGTCGGAGGAGGTCACCCTGACACAACTTCTCTTAAGCATAAATTATTTATCTATGCACATAAAAATGCACACACCTATCTTAAGGTGACAATTCAAACTCTCTCTCTGTCCCCTCAGTCATTTTCTGTTTCATGGCAGCCCCATCAAATTGCTTTGTTGTGTACGTTTTATTTATCGCAGAGGAATCTCATACAAAATGCAAACACATCAGGCAGAGTGTCCAGTACACTTGCCCTACATGTCTGTGGATGGACGGTCAGTGGGAGGTGGTCCACATGAGAACTCCAGCTGCGTTCAAATCCATAGCCGTCTTGCTGTGAGGTGACAGCGCTAACCACAGAGCCAACGTACAGTCCTTATTCATTATACACTGTTGTGAAATGATCATGGTTGACTGGAAGGATCTCCTTCTGTCACAGCAGTGATGCAAGTGTCAGAGTGTAAGAAGGAAGGAGGAAGAGGAAACTTGGTGTTGTGGACAGATGAATGTGCCTCATGCAGGCAGGAGAATTGTAGTGTGAGTTGTTAATGAACACATCTTCCTAATGTTCATAATGTTGTTGTCCATGGGTGTCACTTCCTGCATGTACTCCTGTGTACGTGAGCCTTATTTTCACAATGTAGATTTAAACCTTGTGAATCATATGGTTTGTGTGATTGTGTGTGTGGTTCCTGGCAATAACCACAGAAAGACAAAATGGCACTAAGTAAAGCACACATACCACCGTCAAAGCCCAACATGCACAGACTCTTAGTGTAGATATCAGGTCCATAAATATGAATACAATATACTGAATCTGCACCAAATTCAATGGGTTCTTGCCTTACCCATACCACATCCTTCCACCAAGTGTGTTGGTAATCTGTCCAGGACATTTTACGTAATTCTGCTCAAACACAAACCAACCAAAAATCAAATAACCTCCTTGGCGAAGGTAACTGCCAATGAGTACAATATTACTTAAAGTGATACACATACAGATACAGTCAACATCCCACACTGAAATCCTACTACAAGCAGGAATACACAGCCTAATGTACAACCTAAAACACAATCAGAATAAACACAAACCAACTTAAAACATGGCAACAAACTCACTCACAGCACTTGAGTCACATCTTATAACTACTCAACTCATGCTAACAGTTAGCTCTCTGTAACAGCATTGAACTGCATGTGATGATGCATCCTACAGAGCAGAATGCAGAACTTTTCCAGTGATGACATCGGCGTTATCATCACCCTGATGATAAAAGCTACATCAACTAAAGAACAGGAAATCTTGAACAAACATCAAACAAAGTTAAAGAAAGTTGAAAGCCTTTTGTACGGTATCTAATTGGTTCGTCTATAGATTAATAAAATGATGTTCAGTACATGTCAAAATTCAGTGTGAATAGTAACCTGTGTTTGTTGAACCTCCCTCCACTGAAGATACTGGTGAATCATTCCTTGATGATGACAGATTTATGTAGTGGTTGTTTCCTGAGAAAGTGAAGTTTTAAAGGAACAGTTTGTAGAATTTAGTGATATCGGGTGTTGAAGTTGTAGCTGAACACCCCTCACCTCCCCCTCTCCTTCCAAACATGAACGAGAACCTGTTCAACCTTCAGTTGTCATAAAAACTCAAAAGGTGTTTAGTTTGTCCAGTCTGGACTAATGTAAAAATCATGGCGGCCTCCGCAGAGAGGAACCCCTCCATGTAGATATAAAGTATTTAAATATAAAGGGCCTTTTCTAGGGTAAAGAAAACTGCAATTCATACAATTTAGATGAAAGGAACTAGTGAAAACATCATGAAGATTATTCTACATGAAATTTCTGCCAATAGTTTCCTTTCACCTAAATCTTACACACTGGACCTTTTAAGGTTCTTGTATATAAAAATAATGTGTGTTTTTTCTTCGAAATAATAGTTTTGAAGGAGGAACTTTTTATAGCCCAAAAAACTCGTAAGGTTTTTAAAGAAAACAGCAGCTGCCTCCGTGTGCAGATGTGTGTGGCAACATTGAATTCCCATGCTTTGTTGGCTTAAGGTTGCTGTCTCCTCCAAGACATCTTATCAAATAAAATAGATTTAAAAAAACTCTCAGTAGGGAGGTCTGACATTCACAAGCAAGGGCCTTTCAGACAAAGCCAAAGGTTTTCCTTTCACTTACTTGAACCATGACATCAAACACCGTGCTTCAGGATGCTTCTGGTCTGGATCAATATACAGCATATCACTCAAGCAGCAATTCCACAGTTGCAGAAAATGATGAGATTGCTTTTGTGTTGGATTATTAGTAGTGTTTTTCTGCTTTATATGTCGATGTTACTTTGACTATATTATACAATTCTATACATGCACTTTTCCCACAAATGAACAGGGTGCTGTGTTCTCTCCATGAGGATGAGAATTGTTTGACCCAGTATTATATTCATCCAATTTACTTTTGCTCTCTATAGACCACTAATAATCTAATATGGCACTGGATATATCAAAGTGCACCCCACAACCGGTCAGACGAATGTATTTATTCTCAACCCTCGTAATTCATTTCTAACAAACAACAGCTAATGGGTAGCACTGTATCAGAACTATAAATGAACTGAAGAAACAAAGGCTGGCTCTTACAGCATCGCAATGCATCAAATCTACATTAACCATTGTAAGAAGTAAGTAAGCAACTGTATACAAACATAGTTGTAACAGAGGCGAGAGAGATACTGTTCCTTTTGGATCGTACTTTATTTCACTGTCATCTTGTGTCCCAACAGTTTATTGTGTAACAGTTTATTTATTATGTCTTGTTTTTCTGGTCTGGTAATGTTATTATGCATCATAGTTGACCCTTTTCATGGCAGACATTTTTATTTGGCAAAAGTGAAACTAATAATGTCTGCACTGAGTGTAATGTTGGTTCACTGACACCATTTTCTTGCGTTGTGTTATGCTATGTTGTCTTGTGTTGTGCTGTGCTATGTTATGTGTTGTCTTGTGCTATGTTATGTCATGTTTGTCTTGTGTTGTGTTATGGTATGTTGTGTTATGTTGTCTTGTGCAACACATGTTATATTATATTGTCTTATGTTGTGTTGTGTTGTGTTATGTTGTTTGTGCTATGTTATATAATGTTGTGTTGTGTTATGTTATGTTGTCTTGTGTTGTGTTAAGCTGTCATATTATGTTGTCTTGTGTTGTGTTATGCTTTGATGTTATGTTATGTTACGTTATGTTGTCTTATGTGTCATGTCATCTGTTTGAGTTCAGTGTTTTGTCTTTTATTTTGTAGTTCTGATCTCCCTCATGTGTCTCAGTTGAGATTACTTCGATTGTTGATTGTTTGCCGCGCCTTGATTTGTTTCACTCGCTCGGTCTGTGCCACCTGTTTATAGTTTGTCTTAAGTTAAGTTTAATATAAGTCAGCTCCTCAGTTCTGTCTTTGTGGAGTCTTCTGCTTTATCCCTGTCTGTTTGTATTCCTGCTCGTGCCTTGTTTTCCCAGAACAGTTTGAGTTTCGTCTGTGTATTCCTGCCGTGCCTGTCCCTCAGTTTATGTTATTTGTTTTCTGCCTTTTGACTGAATCCAGTCCGTCCTGCATTTGGGTCCACCTGCCCACCAAATCCTGATATGATGTTAAGCTTAATATGTTATGTCATGCAGTGTTGATATGTTTTGTCATGTTATGCAGTGCTGTTATTTTATTTGGTTATGTTACGTTGAGTAATGGTAGATTATGTTATTCTATCCTATGCTGTTATGTTATGTTATGAGAAAGTCGTTTTACAAACCTCACTCATAGTAATCTCTTTCTTGCTCAAACTAACAGACTAGTGTTTAAAGTGTTTATTCAAAAGAGTGACATAATTAATACACCTGATCTTGGAACAAAGAGGAAAGTACAATACTATGTTTGAATAGTCACTGCTACTGTTACAAGGGAATTCAACAGAACATGTTGTATTTTCTTCAGGCCAAGAAAAGTTTCCAGATTACCACTTAGCTTGGTCTGATACATGTCTAATCTACCTGTAACCATGTAAACTACACACCAAAATACACCTCTTTAATAACAGTCCAGCGTGAAAACAATATAAGAAAGTGAATAGGGAGAGGAAATAAACAAAAGAATGTATAAGAAACAAATCCTACAGAGCAATGGAGAAAACACAAAGAGGCAAAGAAAATCATGAAGAAGCGAGCACAAACAGAAATAAAAATTGAAGGAGCAACCAGGAGTAATAAGAAGTAACACACAGAGAAGGGAGCATTGAGAATGATAAACAGAGGAATTTAGGATGGGAGAAATGTATGATGGGAGATATGAAAGAGATGACGAAAAAAGGAAAGAAAGTTTCTGTGAGTTTTGGTGACTCAGAGTGTTGAGTGGTGGTCCAATGATTCACCCTGTGGCTTCAGCCTGGATCCCACTGAAAGGTCAGAGCTTTCTTCAAAGTACCTGTAGCCACGTCTCCCTTTCTCTGCCCTGTCTAAACCACAGTTAATTGCCTCTGTGCCAAAGTGTGTGTGCCGCCTCTACTGAATATGTTGTGTGCACAGTGTGTGTATGTTTTCTTTCCATTGTAGTGCCACTGCCCGTTCCTCCAGCTCCAGCCAGAATTGGTGTCACCCTGAAGCACAGAGTCCATGTTGTGACAGAACATTCTGGCCAACAGGGACGTACTAAATGCCACCTAGCTGGCTGTTTACGGGTGTGAAAATGAGTGTGTGTGTGTGTGTTTGTTTGCATGCATGTATGTGTATGACAAAAACAACTGCTCTAGAGCACTTGTATGACTGCACTGGGACCATTTCTAAAACCCCACTGCTGGAATAATAGATTACACATTCCTCTGTTGGCTCCCATAGCCAGTGGCAGTTAGGGTGATAACTGCCAAGGCTGTGAAAGGGCTTGTGTACATTTGGAGATTCATGGTCTTATACTCCATTGACTTATACTGTCATTACTGACGATTGTACAGCAGATTCGAGACAGTTCCTTTGAACAACTCTGTGTGGCTGAAAACTCTGTGCGACTGAAGTGTAACTCCACAGTTACTTTTTATTTGATTTGCTTTGAAAGGTAAAATAAAGTTTCATACATTATATGTACGTATAAACAGTCAGTGTGACTAATATTCATTCATATCCATTGACATGACTTAAAGTTTGACTGACTGTAACACTAAAGCTGCTTTCAGACATGAAGTCTGGATAATGTCTAGAAAATTGGGTGTGGTCAATTTGTCTTTGATTTATGAAGGACGCAGCAGGAGAATGTCCGACGTGTTCACAGCAACAGTGCCTGGGTGGAACATGCAGGAGGCAGGATATAATGGAATAATTCCACTGCTGAAATCACAATGTTCTTGTACACAGCACATTGACACCAGCTTTAGCCCTTATAGCCAAAGCACTCAAATCCAGTTTGTGTTTGTCACGTTAGTAACATCAACACATCGACTCCCTTGGTGTGACTGACTTGGACATCTGCCTTCTCACATATACCGCTCCTCTGGAAAAATGTTGGAAAATGTTCCAACTTCAGTGCATGTTAAAATCATAATAGTTGGTAGGATTCTTAGTGGCCACATCGGAAAACTATCTAACTCAAATTCCATTGCAACTACTTAAAACCAAAGAAAACTGGACAAGCACAGTCATCTCAGAGGAGCACAGAAGAAGTTTCTCCTGAACTGCATGCAGCAGGATTCCTCGAGATGTTAATCTCTAGACATTCACATGGTCCGGGTATTTCTAAGTGTTTCTTTAGACACAACAATGCAACCCACATGAATATAATCAGTATGAATATTACCAACTTCATTAGAACCAACACTTTTCCACTTACCTTGTGGTGTCCTGACGACAGAAATGAATCCAGAGAGAATTTTTTCTAACTTGATCTGATTTAACTTTTCTTTTTCAAGAACAAATTATTTTTCCTGATCTTTGATTAAGAATCATTGGTTGGGTCTCTGAACCAAGTCCATCCCATCAGTAGAAGTTACTAAAGTTAAACCCCGCCTGCTCACTGTCCCACTGCCTCAGCGGTTAGACTGCCAGGTCATTGGTCAACTGGTCGATACTCGTGATTGGGGGATATAACAGAAAGAGACAGTTGTTTCATCTAATGGATGCATGAGGTGTTGGAGAGTTGCAAGTGTGCATGCCGACTATGACTGTGGGTTAATGGGGGGTGTGATGTATGTGTTTTTCAGTGTAACTGGGAAAGGGAAGATTCACAGTGAGAAGACCTTCACCTGTGTTCATGATTTCTGTAATTAGTCAACTGAAGGTCCTGGAAGTATACGTACAGAAAACAAGCCTGCAAGCACCAATCATTCTGCAATATGCAAATGTATTTTCTGAGGTTAATAAGTAAATACATGCTGAATTAATAACTGATTCACAGGCTAGATTCGGAGCTTAAAAAATTAAAACAGGAGACAGTAAATAAGAAAGAGAGAGAGAAAAAGCCCATATGTTTGTATTTGTGTGGGGGAAAAAACAAATGGAAGAAATATTAGGATGCAGGTAAAAGGAGCAAAATGAATAAAAGAGAGAAGAATGAGTGACTGAGGAAGAGACAGGGTGTCGGCTAGAAACAAATGGGTGACTTGCTGTATATGTGCCTGCTATTCAAAGCAGAATATTTAATGTGTCTTTGCTCCGATCCTGAAACTCTCCACTCATTTTCTCTCATGTCTTCACTTTCCATCTGTCATTCACTCTCTCTCAACCTCATTCTATTCTACTGTTTCTCTAGCACACACACACACACACACACACACACACACACACACACACACACACACAGACAAATCCTTTGAAATGTCAGTATTTGTGCTTTTGGTCATATCTGAGTATAAGTGCATGGTTGAAAGTGTATCCATATTACTGTATGCATCAGTATGCTTTCACGTTTTGCAAACGCTGCTTGTGTGTGTGTGTGTGTGTATGTCTGTGCTACCTGTGAATGAGTGAAGAGGAGACATTTGTGTTGGCTTGCATGCCTGCTTCATGTGACTGCAGATGTGTGAAAGTTAAAGCTTGCCAGATGACCTAAAGCCAGACACTACTGTGTATGGTTGAGCCTCACAGCTGAGAGGAGAAAGATGCCAGCTGACTCAGTGCATACACACATACACACACACACACACACAGTAGCAGTGCTGTGTGGTTGGTGGAGAGCAAGGCAGGAAGGGAGGTGAGACAGAACAAAGGAAAACATGAAGGATAAGAGGACAACATGAAAAAAGGAAACATGAGGGAAGGAGGTGAATATAAAGAGGTGAAGAAGGAATAGAAAGTGTAGCTGTGGTGAGATGTGGAAGAAAACAGAAAATGTTTGATTGAGAGAAACGAAAAGGGAGATCTAAAACCCAGTGCAGGTAACAGCATGTTCTGCCCTCTAGTCTAATAACTGCTCCGTTGGATGCATTCAAATTGAAAACCATATGAGCACTTCTCCCTTATTATCTCTCCCTCTCCCGCTATCTTTCTCCTCCCTATGTCCCATTTCTCCATCTCATGTTTTTTCTTCCTGCCTCTCCCTCTGTCTGTCTCATTCGTCTTCCCTCGTTTTTTTATTTTTTTTTAGTGGACTTTACAACAATGTCAATTGTAAAAGCTGCAAACGATCACCTTTCTGTTCAAGCAAGCATTGCTAATATTTGAGGCTGAGTTACATTCAATCAAGCGCTCTAACTCTACATTTGAAAGAACAATGCTTGTTGTTTGCCCATCATAGTCCAATCATGTTCTTAGGCCAATTCCAAAATGGACGAATTGTATTAATTACAAAAAGATGCACTGACAAATGCATATTACTATTATATGTTATCATTAACATACACAAAGATTTGTGATAATAATCTAAAATTATTTTTTAACATATCCACGAGGGCTATTTGATTTATAATATTTATTGAAAATGTGTGTGGCTGACATGTTAGCCTTTCTTTCTTTAGCTTCCATATATAGTGCATGAGAGGGCACTGAATGGTTTGGTAAGTATAATAACAAAAGGACTCCTATGCTATAACTACAGTAACAATAGATCTCAACCAAAATCAACATATGGTGTGCTGGTGGCTGATGGCTTTGCACGTTACAAACATTGATTTTTCTGTCCCATCTGTAAATTAATATACATAATAGTCATTGGCTTTGTTTTTGTAATTAAAGAACGAGGATTGTGGAGTTTTTCCAGTTTACCTCATTGTTTATGGCTCATCTGTATTGACTTTTACTATCACAACGCAATGAGCCCTGGTGGTTGCTGCTGGCTCTCTGCCTCCTTTTCCCTCTGTCTTCCCTCCCTCCTGACCACCCCTCTTTCCTCACTCTCTCATCCTTCTTTCATCTCCACCTCTTTCTTTCTCTGTCTTCCCAGGTAGCCCAGGCTAATTGTTACATCGTTCTAGCACTAAAGTCGCCCTGTGTGGGAAGCGTGGCTGAATGCTGCTGGGTCTAACGCAGCATGGGGGGATGGAGAATTGAACAAGCATTGGCCATCAGAGCTGGTTAGCTTCACAAAGCCCCTGTCACAACTGCACTCACAATACAACCTGTTTACTACCCAGGACCCCCGCAATTACCAGCTCCTCAGCAGGGGCCGAGCTGGCGCCTGGGGAGAACTAACACTATCAGGAGAGAGAGGGGAGGAAGGAGAAGGGAGGCGGGGTGAGCCCCATTAAGAGGCTGAGGCAGGGTGGTGGGTAGGTGACGGATCCTAAAGGGACAAGCATGGGGCGAGCATATGTGTGTGTGTGTGTGTGTGTGTGTATGAAATGTAAAGGTAAAACGATGCCCTTATTAAACTAAGGACATTTAATTAAATTTGTACTTTTAAACCAAAACTCTAGTTTTATTTCTCCTGCTTATATTTTTTTTTTTTTACTTTGTGCCTGCATACATGTTCGTTTAATAATAGGAATGTGATTTTTCTCAGCATGCTCTGGGGAAATGTATTTAGTTAAAATTGTGTTCTGAATCAACACAGATGTCACTTGGTACATTCTCATTAGTGTTACTGTTCCTCACATTGTTGCCTCCACAAGGAGGTTATGTTTTCATTTGTCTGTCTGTCTCTCCACAGGATTGCTCAAAAACTACTGAGCCAATTTCCACGGAATGTTGTGAAGGGGTGGAACATGATGACCCAGGGAAGAACTCATTAAATTATTGAGATGTCTAGAAAAATAGACAGATTCAGGATTATTTACCACTTTCTTCAGCATGACGAGCATTAGTCTTGCCAGAGGTATGAGCTATCTGAGCTCCCTTCTTGCTTCTAAAATGTTCCTAGGTTTAAGTTGTTGGAACGAAATAATATATTTGTACAAAGTCTCTGTGCGTGGTTAATACCATTCCTCAGGTTTGTGCAACTTATGCTTGTTGAGTTCTGTTAAATATATTTAACTTCACTACGCAATGATACGACATTCAAATTTATGTCTGATAGAACGATAGAGCTTCCTCAAAACATACCTTCAACAAAAAGCCTTTTTTATTTGATCTGGACAGTTCATTATTTGTATGTCCTTCTATTTAATTTGTTGGATTGCTTATTGTGAAGAATGTTGGAACTGTATTTTGAGAAGTGCTTTATAAATGAATTTAATATATTAAAAAAACACTAACACTACGTTATCTGAACTCACCAACTCAAGGTTACCTATTGATTTAAATATTTTTCTTATGAAAAGCCAACTGAATATATTAGACTGTGTGTGTGTGTGTTGGTGTAAGAGATTTGATGTAGGCTGTCGTGTTGTATTGTACACAAAGCAAAGGTAGAAGAGATGAATTTGGCAAATGCAAGAGAAGTAATGGATGTTTCATGTTATAGGGCCCTTGAAAAATCTGCCTTTTTTCTATTAGTCTATAAACTGACCATTAAAATGATTGAATCAATGAAGGGAAGAACTATCAACGCTATAAATGGATGTCAGGAAGGGACAAGGATTTTAGGGTGCTGGGAATAAAATAAAAGTGTACAGTGGTATTGACGTGTTGGGGGAAATGGTTGCACGTGAATCTACCTGTCGCAATGACCTGGCCCCTGACTCACAGGGACAGTGGGGCAGTGAAACAAGCAGCAGCACGGGGCCCCTACAACACAACACTGCTTCTCAACCGTCATATGTTGCACGATAAAGGATCCAACCTGAACACGTTGTCCTGACTCTAACAGAGATGGGGCTACAGAATAAAATGAATGAAATAACCATGATGTCAGTTGGAACAACATCTAATTTTGGAACTTAATCTGATAATGCTGTTAACCTGAACATGTGCAGCAACTTCAGAAACTCGCTTAACCATTAAATTTTCAAAGCAATTTTAATGTTGGTGATAGAAAAGGGACCAAGGACACCAAACTATCTTCTCCCAAGATATTCAGGCTGTTTAATCAATTACTGTGGCTGCACAAATAACAGTGATGAAGCAGTTCTGGCATAACAGAGCGTAACATCCTTGCACTTCACTTTTTGTCTTGTTAATCCTCCTCCAATGTCACTAGACTGCTTTTAATTTGATTGCTACAGATTGTGTAAACGTTGTGTGTCTCTGCACAGCACCAGAGTGTGACACTGTTGCAGGTTAAAACTCTTCAGTGTGGAGTGACACTCTGGAAAATTACTGGTGCCTGATAATTACTTGTGTCCAAGATAAACAGGTCTCGTAATAAGATTTAGTACATTTTTTGTGTCAGAAACAATAACAAAGGCGCCACGCAGAGCCCTTGACTACAGGGACATTTAAAATGACCTGTAACAAAGTCTGACAGGGAGATGTAATTTCTTCATGATCAGTCAATTGGTTATTTACATACTAATGGTGTTGAATCAGAGGACAGGACAATAATAAACAATGTCTAAATCTTAAAAGCCTGATTTAGTTGTTAGATTTTTTTTGGAGTCGAGTGGACATGGGTCAGTTGAGAAACAGTGGGTTAGGGAGCCCGTACTGCCTGGACTAACTGTTACAAAACTCTGGATATACCCCACAGACTTCACTTCTCTCCAGGAGTATCTGATAAAACAGGTTGTTTTTCTCTAATTGCCCTCATTGGTGGAACTCACACACCTGCATTATTCATACTATGAACTGATGGCCTTCTATCAGCATAAAGTTGGAATTGACATGTTAGTTTTTAGCGTGTTGCACCCTCTTATCTATACCCTTCCCTAATACAGCAATTCTATTTGATCTATCTTCTTCCCCCCTAATCCCTCCAACTATGCTTTTCATCATCTCCACCGTAAGTCATCAGATACTCCTGGAAGCCATTCCCACCTGAAATCTCATCATCCATCCAATCTGTCTTTCATCTTTCCTCCTCCAATCTTTCCATTTCTCCCTATCTTGGTCTTCTCTAAAGTGGGAATGGCCGTAGAGAAAGTCAGATGTGGTTGAGAAGTGGAAGGAGTTTTTTTTATTTATTTTTTTATCCGCTTTCTTCCTGCCCACTTACATTGCACATCTACACGGATGGACTTGATGGCAGCCACCCCCACCCCGTTGTCGGCCTTGCAGTAGTAGCGGCCCCCATGTATCCTTTTGATGACATTGATGCGTAGCGTCTCATTGTAGATGGGTTTTTCTTGGAATTTTTCTGACGCACTGCCCGCCGTCTTTGTCCACCGTACCTAAGGAGAGTGGGGGAGAAGGAGAGAGAGGTTTAATTGACATAGACACTGTTGCTTAAAGAGAGTTGTACTGAAGGACAGAATCAGTCGAGGTGTAATGGAAGAAAATTGAGATGGCGACTGAGCGAATGGTTAAAAAAGGCACTTCGACAACAGATTTCTACAAAATGTCTTATGAGTAGTAAAAAAAGAAAAACTTCCACTGCTCAAACCAATATTCAAGTTCGTACACATTTGTCATAATAATAATAAAGAAAAAATAATAGTGACATTTTCTTTCCATATAACACAACAATTCATATTGAGTTACAGAAAGTGCTTCAATAGAACATTTGTAACCTTGATTAATCAGTGCTGCCCTCTCTTGTCACAACCTATTCACCTGTTATTTGCTACTTTTGCATCTGTAACTAGAACCAACAGTGATGTTGGTTCTAGTAACAGATAGTTACACAGTGTTCTGACACATCCTGGGGTGAACTGGTACAACAATACAGTGATTCAGACTTTAAACTAAAATTGCTCCCCCAAGTGAAGAGATAGGATCTGTTGTTTTAACCAAAGCCTAAATAATTAACTAAATTTATATTCATGAGACAAACCCCTCTAGTGGCCATAGAAATCATGACTTGATTAATAAGTGTCATAATTATTAATACTGTGACCATGACGATGACGCCTCCATATATTGTAATTTTACCATGACTTTCCCAAACCCCGACATCACTTTTCTTTCTAAACCTAACCAAACTGTTCTGCTTTTGTTTTGATGATTTTTTTCAGAGTTCTGAAAGGTACGGACTGATGACTGGATTTACTGATAGGAATGTTAACTCGGAGAAAAATTTCAAGGACATTTAAACCAGTTCTTTCATTTTGATTGTCAAAAAATAAAAACAAGGACTCTGTGTACCTGCGTCAGTTTGTTAATAATCAGATGTTTTTTGTGAAAATATGAGTTTTCTAAAGTTGTCAAAAAATGAAAATGATTATGTTAATCTTAGAGACCAGTTCATCAAGATAAGCAGCTGGTTGTGCTAATTCTACAGTAAAATGCCATTTAGCTATGCAGATGAACATATTTGAGATTATGTAATAAAAAGAACGGCAGTCAAACATCAAACTAACTACATTTCATTTGTGTAATGTATTAATTTTAGGAAAGGTCTAGTCCCCACACAGACATGATGCTCTCCTCTATTTTCAGTCTTTCAGTGGACGCCTACATCGCATGCCTCCTGTAAATCAATATTTTTGATTTACATGAGGCACCAACATTTCAACCTCAGCCAACCATAAAAACATTCCTGTATCTATTTTTTTGTTTGTTTGTGTCATAATTTATATTTCAGGTCATTTTCAGGATTTTATGTGCAAATTGTAAGTATGAATAAGAAACAAGTCGATAGAAGCCCACAGAAAACAAACAAAAAAGGGAGTCACAGACTGAAGCTCGTACATGCCCAATAAATAATTCATATACAACCTGTATAAAAATACTGATGAATATATGAGCTTCCTTAAAGATGCTGTGAGTTGCTGTAATGCATGTCTATATAAAACAAATTAAGTGACAAAAAAGCATGGCTAAGACAGATAGCATCTTATTGTCACTGGGCAGCTCATTAAATTGTCTGAATAACTGAACACAAATTATAAATGTGCTTATCTTTTTTATCCTGGTGATAAAATCTCTGTCTGCTCCACAGAATAGGAACTAATGACACCAAGTGTGATGTCCATGATGCTAAACTCAGACCATTAAGAGTTTTGACAAACTCTGTTTGGCTTTTTCATGCTTCAATTATCCCATCTAGCTGTGCCAACACTGTGCGGTAGACAGCTACATGATAAGTACACTCAATTCATCAAATCCACTAACACACACACACACTTCAAAGATGCATCAAAGCCTGTAAACTCATTGGGGCTGCAATGTTGTTCTCGCTTTTGGATGTATATGTGTGTTTGTGTGTGTGTGTGTGCAGTCCATTAATCCCTATTAACCCCTCTGTCTGTTACGAACCCTGACAAGACTATCAACCATGTCCTCTTGAGGAGGTCAGAGAGGATAATGGGCAAAAGTCACAGTGTGTATTTGTGCATGTAAATGTGTGTTTCTTGCTTTCGTGCACACTTGCCTCTCTGTGTCCCTGGATATGTACACAGTATCAGTTTCCATATACACTCTTGCGTGCATATGAGTGTGTGTGTGTGTGTGTGTGTGCGCTGGTTAGAAAGCAGGTTGTATGGATTAGTGGATTATCAAAGCCTGTGTAAACGCTCAGTGTCTGTTTATTCAGCTCTGTTTGTGGGAGGGATTTGAGAAGGCGCACTGCCATTGATCAAACCAGCCAAGGTGAGCAATGAACCGAACCCTGTCTCTCCATGGTTTACTGACTCCAGTTTGCGTGTGTGTGTTTGTGCACAAGGGGGTACGGACGTTTGTGAGAGATAAAAAAGGGGAAGAGAGGGTGAAAGTGAGCATGAAGTGTGCATCTGTGTTATTTGGCTTTTATCCTTTCTATTCAAGGATTAAAAGATGAGTGGAAATCTTACAAATTACAGGCATTTTGTCTGCTCCTGCTTTGGACAGGGAACATTTTAAGAGTTATTCATAGGATTAGAGTTCAGGAACACAAGATTAGGGTTCAAGTCAGGAAGAATATTAATCGCAAGATTAAGTGATAGGAGGCTTTGGAACGAGGCAAATAAAATAACAATATATTACAGTTTATATTAAAAAATATTAAAAAAGCATGTATGATTATTGACGTGTCGCTTTGTCGTTTGTATATGATGAAATTCTATGAAAAGGAGGTTGAGCATGAAATCAGGATGATGTATTGCACTCAAAGGATTACACTCAACGGGTATATGGAAGAAGCACTTGAGCTTAGAATAATACTGCAAAGAGTATTGTTAGATAAGGACAACCGGGGGGTAAAATGCAGGAAAGGTAACAAGAGACAAAGTGTGTGAGGGAAAGAAAAAAAACTGCATGAGTTGGTGAGAAATACAGTAGGCATGTGTGTGAAAGAAAGACTGCATGTGTAAGTGAGATACGGTTATTTTTTTCAGCGAGTGAAAGGGAGAAAAAAAAAGAGAATGATAGAGAATGATATATAAAGTATTGCTGGCAGCGGTGTGATGGCAAGAGAAAAAAGTGCTTCACACTGGGAGTTGCTCCACCAGGGAGGCAGATGAAGCAAAATAGAGAGAGGTGATATTGCAAATAAAGGGGATATTGTGTGCAATGCAGATGACAGCCAGGAGGCACAGGAGCCTTTATCTGCCTGTGACACCAGCAGCTTAAAACCATCAACAGTGTTCTCTTTCACTGACCTCTCCTTCCACACCTCTTTCTTTTCTCTTCCTTCAACAGGCCTGTGATTCTGCTCTTTCTTTTTTTCCCCTTCAGGTCCCAACGGATAGGTCTGGATATCTGTCTCTAGTCCTTTTTCTTTTCCCTCATCTTATCGCGTTTCTCTTCTCCTTCCTTTATTTCTGTACAAAGTACGGTGAAAGCCAAACACTCACTTGTCACCACATCTTGTGTCAAAATTCACATCCGTTTACACCCTTTAAAATATGCACATATTTCCCCACATTTTCACAGCCACACAGATGCATTTGTTGAGTCAGAGCCTTTTGTAATAACAGCTCTTGCATTTACTTAGAAACGTAATGCGAAGAGAAGAGTCGGGATCCCCCTGGGATTCAGCTCGACATGAAATGCAGCAGGTTTTGTTTGCTGTTTTTGTATTCAGCTGGAGAGCTGTATGCTGTCTAGGACACAGATGTTTCCACAGTAGAACAGAAGCAGTGCAGAGAAGAGCGCAGCCTGGTCGAGCATTGCGAGGGGGGAGTTAAGAAGGTTGTGTTTTTTTGAGAGGGTGGGCGGATGGTGCCATTAGCTCATATTCAAGTTGGTTATTGAAGATTGTACTAAAACACTGACCAGAGCCAAGTGGGGCAGTAAATGTTCCATTAGTGGTAACATGTTATGTTACCGTCATTTGCAATAATTCCCTTTTGCACAACATTTGCCCCTAACCAGTGCATAGCACTTTACGAAGTTAAAACCTTTGTGGAATCACAATGTTTTTTTTAAATCAATATAAAAAGATATTGGGTTAAAACCAATAGGGTTCTGGTTTAATGATCTAAGCTAATGGTCTAAGTGCCTATAGGGTGTGTCCATCCACTTTTGGTAGTTTGGCGGGTAAAGAAAGGGTTGGTCACTACATGAATCAAAAGGGTTTTAGCCTCTTTTATTGGTGTCGACCTCTAATGCACCTTGTTGGGCAGAATTACCATAGAAAGAAACAGGGTTGGACGCTAATGAAGAAGACTTCAGACTAGCAAGTGAGAGAATAACTTCTTTTGGGGAAATGTTTACTGGCATCGAGTGAGAAAAAGGCTCATGTTATGTTGACTTCTATAGAAACTGACATTATTTTGCAATCAGTGGAGTTGACCTTTGTCAATCGTGGGGATAATACAAATTTTGTGTGGTTCCACCTTGGCAAGACTTCCTGAACCCATAGTCAACGTCCATTTTTATACAGTCTATGGCTATACTCCGATTTTCTGGTGCTGCCCTCAGTTTGGAAAACATTTTAATATTTCACCAGGTGTTATTCAGTTGCTATGTCTTTGAAGTCTAAACCCAGACAGTGAAGTCAGTATTGTTTGATGAAACACTGACTCTCTCCATTTGAGGCTTCGAGCTGAAACCAGATAGTTTTGGGACATTCAGCAGCACCAGTATTCTCACTGCAGCAAAGACATGTTGTTATTGAGGTGATGTGCAATGAATTATGGATTCCAGCTGTTTATATGAATTACATGAATAAACTTGATTGGAATTGTCAACCATGCAACAGCCTGACAGGCAAGTCAGCATTTTAATAACGGGAGCTCACAGCATCTCCAGCCACAGTAAATGGCCTGTGCTCCATAATACAGATGGATATTAACAATACACTGAGGTGTCAGTTTATTAGGTATGTACACCTTGCAAAATCCACTGCAATCCAATACAGAGGCCCTGCAATAAAGCCTAACTCAACGGAGCTTATGATGTTTACTGGACAAAATATTACATACATCTTTCAAAGTTCAACCTCCAAAATGGCAGTGGAGTTGAATCAACACCGGCCTGACACGCTGTCAACAGAGAGTGAACATTATGAGCTTTATAAAGGTAGGATTTATCACACAACTCCTGTAGCTGTTTGCCAGTCGCTGAATGTAAAGAATAAACTGGCAACAGATTTCAGCTTCAAAGCTGTGAAGGCTTGTAAGGAAAGAGGGAGATAAGGAGAGAAGGGTGTGTGCTGCTTCAGGTCATGAGGGAGACAGCTAATGTGTGGCAACTACACTGACGGGTCAGTGGCCTGCAGCTGTCTGTCTAAACCTCTGTCTCCCCCCTCTCACCAAACTTTTGTATGTTTGTGTGTCTCACTTCTTCTCATCTCTATTTCCCTCTGCTCCTCCTGTCTCTAAGCTTTAAGCTGTTTCTAACATCCCTCTTCTACCCCTTCACACACCACATGCAAGCACACACACAGCTTCCCTCCCTCTCCTGATCTGTCTCTCAGAGTGACACATCACAACAGGACGCAGCAGATACGCTCCAATGGCTGTCGGACCCTTTTGCCCTTCTGTCGAAAGAGGAAACGGCCAATGTTGCACAACAATACAGGGAGAAAACTTAATTCTGAAATACCATTCACATCTTTGTCTCTATGTTGACATGCTAACAATATTCAGCACAGTTATAATAAATAAAAACTTAAATTATAAAAACAAAACAGCTAGTTTCAACTCCTTCTCTTCACATATAATTGAAATTACCACAAACACAAATTCCAACCATATAGTGAAATGCTGCCATGAAAAGTTCAAAAATTATTTTTTTTTCAAACATCACTTTAAGCAGTGTTTAACTCACAAGGTTGCCCCCTCTCTGTGCCGTGGCTGCTTCCTGGGGTGTTACAGAGTTTGAATCCTTTATATTCCCTTTCAGTCACCGAGCGCTTGCCAGGCTTTCTACAATTTCTCTAACTCCTTTCTTGATATAACTCCAGCAGAGTTGACGATACAGTGCTTTATCCATCCAACTGGCTCACTTACCACGAATAGGCTTAAGATAGTAATCCTGTTATCGGGGAATACTACTTGGCACGGATGCAAACCCAAACACACACACAGGCACGAAGACAAACATGGAGAGAGGATGCAACATCTGAGCGAGCAGTGTGGGAGAGGAGGAAAAGAAAAAGGCAGAAATGACAGTAATAAACAAAAAGGAGTAGCGCAGGTTTATAATAGTTTAAACAGATGAAGAGACACAGAAGAAATTGTCCCCTCTCTGCTTTGCAAACTATGGATACATTGAAAGACTGGAAGTGACAAGGCGTGGATGACATACAATATAAAACAAAACCAACGTGCCCATTGAAATATCTGTTTTAATTATCTGTCAAAGAAAGGAGAGATGAGGGGGGGTGATATAATGAGGCAGCTGAGGGAAGAAGGAAAAAAAGGAGGTGGTAAAAGAGTAAGAGACTAGAGTGAACAATAAATATCATTTCAAGCATCGCTGCCTGAATGGATGTTACGATGCTGATTCATGGCATCAGGTGTGTGGAAGTTCAGGGAGAAGAGAGCAATGAAAGAGATGTATGCGTGGGAACAGGTGAAAGGAAGAAAGAGCACTGAATTTTCTTTCTTATTTCTATAATCTGGAGAAACGTGGGAGAATAAAATTGGTAAAAGGGAAAGTGGCAGTGAGAAGAGGGGAAGAAAGAAGGAGCTGAGAGTGCTGAGAAAAAGGGATGAAAAGGTGAACAGGAGAGGAGGAATAATGGACATGAAAAGGGTGGACAACAATGCGGAGGAATGTGGAGCAGACGTTTAACAGAGCTGATCGAGAATTGAAATGGAGCGGAAATATAAGATGAATATTTCTTTATAATGTCAGCTAAATGGTGTTTTCATTTTGCAATCTTCATTTATTAACATCTGCCTGTGTAAAAGTGTAATCGATGGCCTAGGTAATTGACAGGACTACTTAAAGCATGAAATGGAACTTGGTTATTGTCAAAAAGAACACGGTTGATTTCACATCAATAAACTCTTTTTTACCTGAGACACTTAACCAGCTTGTATCTGAATAATAAGCAGCGGCTGCCGTCACTCTGCCTTTTTTTATATCAGTGTGAAACACCTTCCACAGCTCTGTGTAAAGATCACACAGCAGAAAGTTCAATAAAACTGACTCATTGATATTGAATCCACCATCGGCCTCTCTAACCTTGTCATACGATATGAATGCCTTCATCCCTCGATCTGCCTCTGCAATATGATACCCAGGCTGTGGGGAAATTACAGGAAGCAGAGGAATCATGCATGTGCGATAATATCCTGATCTAATGTGTTTGTTAAGTCACTGATGCAGATGACGGTGATATAAGTTTAGTTTGCTCGTAAACATGTAACATAACTAATAATACACTAAAGCTCAACCGATGGTTTCTATGGCTTGTTCTTAAAAGAAATTTCAGGATTTACAGGAATTTTAACATTGCTAAAATCATAAGATTCATTCTATCCTTCTTGCAAAAATATAATAATACAAATTTAATTTTGTGGACATACTTCAAGAGTTTATTTTGACCATCACATGGCTTAAATAGGAGAGGATCAAACAGCAGCAGACAGAGTCAGCTATCTCTAAAGAGACATGTCGATGGTCGTCAGTCACTATGTCAGCAGCCACCTTACACGCTCCGTCCATGTTGGATCTGTTAGTTGTAATGAGCAATGGATCATTAGCACAAGCACAGCATTAGGTGCAGAAATTTGAGCTCTTCCTATCTTTCTTTCTTTGTGTGTGCGTGTGTGTGTGTGTGTGTGTGTGTGTGTGTGTGTGTGTGCGCAGAGATGAGGATGATGTCATCGCTGAGTGGCAAGATGATGCATGGCTGCTGAGAAGGAAAAAAAGCCTGATAGACATCTACACTGCAGCATTATTAAGGTTGTAAAGATTGATTCACATCTGATAACTGAAAATATATATCTACTTAAAAAATCAAATATCTTACACTGCCAAAATTGTAATGACAGAGCTTTTAGCTAATTTACGTTACAATAAAATAACAAGGTTTTATTTCAGATATGTTTAGAGGTGCACACTAGTGCAAATTAGCAACACATCAAGTTAGTTTTCCAGTTTTCAAAATAGGATTTTGATTAGTGTCAAAAACATATATCCCCTGAACATATCAAATATCTAGTGAAGCTTAACTGGTAATAACAGTGTTTTTACTTCTATGTTGAGATAAAGTAAAGATGCTTTTCATTTCAGATATTTTGAAAGCCACCCCCATGCACAGTGACTTAAATGAGAAACCCACTACCTGTTTTCCAGTTTAGAAAATAAGAGAGGATAAGATCAGAGTTTAATTGATTAATTAAAGGGAATTCTTGTGCGAGCTTGCACCAATATTACAGTACAGTAAATGACATTGTAATTAAATAATGTGCTTCTCATCTGTCATGTTTTTATCTGTCCTCTTTGTGTAGCAGTTTGTAACAACTGCTTTGAAAGGTGTTAAACCATCTATCTATCTATAATGTCTATATAGTCGTCTTTTACGAAACATATCAGTTGACTTTATGAACAGACATACAAACATAGACCTTTATTATTTTTAGCTTGCCTGCGAAGAGCAGAGCGTTACCACGGCAGCAGACACTCCAGAGATACTCAAATGTATAGACGAGGTATAAAAGAGTCTAGTACAACACTGTGTGTCCAGACTCATCACCAGCAATATTAACTGTTCCTGTTTTTGCTTCCAGAACTAATTTGATTCTGTCTTTGTTCCCACACTGTCTCAAGTAGTCAAGGACACTCTGCCAGACACATCTGAAGTAGTTTGGTGTCAAAGTTTCCATTTGAAATAGAGTGTGAGGTAAAGTCACATGCAGACAGTGACACAAAAAGTACAATTTTAAAGTCAAAGTGATTAGGTTGATTAGATATCTGGATTTTTTCAAACACATCTCAGAGGCAGAGGACTGCAAATATTCCACATTGAAAATGGCAACAGCTTTCTTTCTGCTATAAACAAGATGTGTAGGAGATGCAGTTGCTCCCTTTTCATTTCAAGTGTAAGTGGGTAGCACACATAGGTTAACCTACAAACATAATAAACACAATATACCAGCTCATCGTGACATCTTGATCCTGTTTGTTGGATTAAGGGTCAGCATGTCGTTTGCACACTGATGTATTCATCACCTGTTTTCATTGGGCTCCCTGTATATTTTACTCTATCATCTCTACAACTATTTACATTCATACTCTAAAAACACATTTAACATATGTGGCTGTGGTTTTATTAGAAACACATCTATGCATTTATTTTCTCAAGATTTCAATACAAGCTGCATCCCCATAACCAGTGCTGCTCTCTCTTTCTCAAATCTGTCTTATTGTAAATGTTATAATTTTTCATAACTACTTTAGACTGACTCACCAGATGCACAATGTGGCTATTAAGCTGCTTATTGGCGCCCAGTTTATCCTCCTCTCCTCCCATTTAAGCTGAAGATGACAAACTGTGATGATGATTTGAATCAAACAATCCCACAGTGAAAAGTGCATTTTTGTTGTGTTTTCTTTACAGGTAATTGTCCATTTGTTCATGTTCCATTCTCTGCATCTTCATCTTAGTGCCACCCAAAGACTGTGTCAAGATGAACAACGCATCTCCACTTTCTACCACTATCCAGAAATAAGGCCAAAATATCCAGCATACGAATGCTGCTGTCTCGAAATACACACGCTCGACCAATCGGGAGTCAGTCTCAGCTGTCAATCATGTTTTTTCACTCCAATGGTATAGCATCAAATAACAAAATAATCCAAAGTTACTGAAAGAATAAACAGTCGAACAAACAGAATTTATAGAAACTGTCTTTGGGAAAAGGCGTGCACTCATAGATTTCCATGCCCCAGCTGCTAACATGGAGGAGTCTGGGCTACTACAGCCAGCCACCAGATGGCGATCAAGATGCTCTGGCTTCTGTTTTGGGGAGCCATCATGTCATCCATCTTTATATACAGTTTATAGTGCCACCCAATGATTGGTTCAAAGAAATCATCAGTCAACAAGTTCAACCTCACATTCCCACCTGTCTCATGACCTCCCTCCTTCACTTCTTGATCTTCTTCTTTCTTCTCCCTTGTTCTGTCTCTCCATCCAGTTAGGGGTCGTGCAGTGACCTTGTTTGTGTCCAGCTTGTGTTCCTACTGAGTGCCTAGGCAGCCTCGCGCTGCCACCTGATCAGCCTTGCTCTCAGCCTCACTATCGATCGCCTTCCACTCACCCCTCAAGGACAGAAATCCAAACCCACATTCCAAACCACAGCCCCCATCTCCCTCCCTCTAGCCCACCCCACTTCTTTCTGCCTCTCCACTTTTCTCTGCTATGGCTCCCTCCACCTTTACGTCGCTTATAGAATCACACACACACACGCACGTTGGTCTCAAGGTTGCAATGACCAGCAGACCCATGAATAAATAATAAGGAGGTAGGAATCACTTTCAGAAAAACCATTTACTCTCCTATTGTGTTCTTGAAGAAGCTATGTGATTGTGTGTGTGTGTGTGTGTGTGTGTGTGTGTCTGTGTGTGTCTGTGTGTGTGTGTGTTTGACAAGAAAAGCTTTGTGAGCGAGACTACAGTGCTTTGTTAACTAAAAGGTCTGCTGTCCCTGGAGTTAACTTGAACGATGCTACAAGCACCTTCTAGGTGACCTCTAACACTCAGGTTTTTTATCCTTTCTTTCTTTCTTTCCGTCTTCATTGTTTCTCAATAGGTGTAATCTTTGCATTTGGCAGGAGGACAGTAATCATTGCATATCATTTCCTTACCCTGTTGCCTGCAGCCTTGAAAGTCTGACTTGAAAAACCTCAACATTTCTTAAAATGGTTGTATTTGTGAAGAGAAGGAGTTGAAACTAGCTGTTTTGTTCTTATAATTTATACCCTGACGTTTTTTAAACCCAGCTGCACCTTCAGCCGCACAAGTAGAAGAGTGAACGGTATCATACGCGAAACTTCAGTTTCAAAACATGTCATCTATAAGATTACTTTAATTTGCTGTGTATTCCTACATATATGTATTTCAGTTATTTTTCAGATATGGCTGTCAAACTAATAATGAATCTATGTCGTTCATTCTCTGTATGAATTTGTTTTTTAAATGGTTTAACCTGAGCCAGGTCATGCAACTATGAGCACTACGCACTTTTTATATACAGTCTATGACTGCGCACTGATATTTGATCAGTCAGCTGATTCACTGAGCCCAGGTATTGGTATCAGGAAGAGAAAATGGTATCAGAGCATCTACATTTGGAGATGAAGAGAAATCAGACAAGGATGAAGGAGGTGTATAGAGAAGAATGGTGTGAAGAGAAAGACAAAGCAAAGGAGGCAAAGAAAGATTGAAAGACAGAGAAATTAGTAGATTTCTCTCCTCTGTACGGGTAAGGACGAGGATCAATGCATCAATCCAATCTAACTCAGGCCAAAGTAAACAATCAGTCTTGATAAAGAACTGGATAAATCCTCAATCAGACTCATTCTCAGTAAAGCAGCTGTTTATTGGGCTGGCCTCACAGGGCTGAATTGGATCCCTCACTTTTCTGAGGGAGGTGAAGAAAGTGGGTGAAAGTGAAGAGAGTCTAGATCATATCAGATTTGAGTTTTTCAAGCAAAATGGTCCATACACTAAGAAAAATAACACAAGGTATGAAAGAATTTCCCAGTAATGCATTGAGACTGAAAATGAAGGCAAAAACATTTCCAATCAGAACTTAAATAGACCCATCAAAATGTGGGACGCAGGCAGCTCTCCCAAAGACAAAGACCAGACACAGACAAAAGATCCTCAACTGCTACACAACTTATCCGATGAATAAAATATGACGCTGTAATGTATTTTAAGCCTGAGTGTGGTCCTCTCTGCTGTGGGGATGTTTATCAATAAAAATATTAAAATCCTGTTTGACCAAATTTGTATGTATATTGTTTCCCTGAAGACACAGACTACATCATGCTAGAGGAGTACATCCATAAATAATAACATGCAGACAACTTGAACATCTTGTGTGTCCACCAACACCTAGAGGCCAATACCAACCTCACAGCACAGAAAGAGAAAAGGAAGAAAACGTGGCTCACTTTGCTGGATGCTCAAATGTATATTTCTTTTTTTTAATTCATGAAGAGTTTGCCAAAAAATGCTAATGTCTTTTCCAAAATTATTGCCAACATTAAAGCAAAAGATGTTGGCTCCCCTACCTAAGAATTGCTGAACATGCATGCACTGAATGTTTAGTTTTTTTGTTTCGAATGTTGCTTTCCGTTGACGACATCTTATTTGGCTGAGATCAGTGCTAATTGGTCAGAACTTTCAAAATGTCGGGAACCTTTGCAACACTGCAGTTTAATACACTTACACAATTGTAAATCAAATTTATGAGGCAGCCAATAACCAAATACGGAGAAATGGGTCAGCACAAGGAAGTGACATTCTGTACAAATCTGCCAAAACAAATGCAAACTAACTGCCTCATTGTGAGTGGTGAGTGTACTGTATGCTTTTGAGACATGGATTGCTGTAAAGTTCCCCAGGTCAATGTCCCAGATTATTTAAATCCCAAAGCCCCCTAAAAAAATAAAAAATAAAAAGGGGGCTTTGGGATTGGAAGTGAAAAGAGGCTTTATGAGCTTTCATTTTTGCTCACAATGGCCAAAGAAGGTAATAAAAAAATGGCCTGAGACATGACAACTTTGTGCAGTGACAGAACTGGGAGTCCATGGCTGTGAAGAAGAGGAGGAATGCGGAAAGTTGAAAGGATGGATGAAGGAGAGCTGCGGTGGCAGGGATCAGGTTATCAATACAGCCAATGGAGCGCACTGGAAACTCTGTAAGCCCAATGGGACCAAATGCAGAATGCTGCAGTGAGCTGCTCCAGCACAACGCCCTGGGACAGAGGTCAGCACTCACACTTCATTTCTATTTTACTCTGTTTTATTCTACTATACAGGCTGGAAGCTAATCTGACTTCCCTAGTTATTGTAGATGATTCTTGTTTACTTGTATTTGTCAGATTTGGACATTTTGTTGCTTTGGAGATGTTAGATGCAGTTAAGGGTTAGCACACGAATGGCAGAAAGATATGGGATGACATGTGACATAGGTCGGACCATCAAACGCTCGCTTTTTGCCAGCAACAGCTTCAAATGTGTACATTTTTTTATTAGATCTCTATTTTCTCTACTATAATGTGCTGTCACATACACTATCCATTGTGCTCGCCTGCACTGCTTGCACAAAGTAGTAATGCATACACACACACACACACACACACACAGGATTGCAGACATGATTATCTTGACTTTGAATCGTTCTTTCCTCTTTATCTCAATGAGCATCAGCATTTTTCCTCTTATCTCTTATCACTCTATCTTTCTTCAATCCTCCAGGGTCGCCGTAGTCTGTCATCGTTCAATTTCTGTTTTATTGTCCTTCCACTGTTTCATTCTGTCATTATTATCCAATCTCTGCCCACCCCTCTCTCTCCCTCTCTCTCTCTCTCTCTCCTGTATTTGCACATTGTGCACGTGCACTTGACAGCCTCTGATTACATTCTCACTGACCAGCGTTGACCACACTGTTATTGGCATATTTTTTGCATTCGACAGTTTCATGAACTGTTACATCATGTTGTATATTTCAATGTATATTTCACACATGCATCTGCAGAAACAAGTCAGTTATTGTCATTTTTGGGGCAACTATAATTTCCGGGACATTCAACTCTGACTTGATTTCACTTTTGATACAAGGAAACAAAATGTGAATTTATACAAAGTATAATATAAGTGGAATGAAGAATATCAGAAATAGTCTCTGTGCTGTTAACTGTGGTACTAACAATAAAAAGCATTTGCATCATATGATTGCTTGCTTTACTTACAGAATTCAAAGTTTCCACTGGTTGAGAACCTACTGTATTTCAGTACCACATTTATTGCAGCAAACTAATCTCACAGTTACAAGTTTTCAGCTTTCAACCACATGTCATTGCCTTCTAAGGTGTTTGCATCTGACTTATCTGTCATCTTACATCATTATCTCTTCTCTTTTTGAGTTGAGAACGTTTTTATCCCAAATGACAGCTATGAAGAAAGCTGTAACAACTGAGTGGGATTCATTCAGAAACGAAGACCATGAGATCAGGTAGGAAAAAAGAATTGTGGACCTTCATATGTATCTTTCAGTCATGCATACACAACCTAATCTCAAGAAAAATAGACAGAAAGACAAGAATTAATTGGAAAAACCATCAACAATGTTGTTATAATAAAAACAAATGGTTCAGCTGATGCGCCTTTTAGATATTATTCAGTTGTTTTCTGAATATTTAATTAAATGAGATGCATTTTGGTCACTTTAGACTCTTACAGGGAATATCTCATCTACATTTTGAAATAGTTTTGCTAAATATTTTGCTTTTTTAGTTGATCTGTCAATGATTCAAAATACATAATGTGTAGGAACTGAAGCTTTTTCACTGCTGCATCTCTACACCAAAGTCTGTCTGTTTGTTTGCCTCCATCTGCCTTTGTTTGTCAGTGTGTGTGTATTCATATACATTTTACATGTCAGTGTCTTTTAGCCTGAGGCAGGGTAAGTTTTGCTTGTGCACATACACTATATATATTTTACATTCTGGCTGTGACCAATGTGATCATTATTCAAAATACGCTCCAACCTCCGACCCACAGAACAAGCAATCACTGACACAATTTCCTGCATCTTACTGCTCCAGGGGAATGAATTTGTGGAGTACGCTTTTTCCAACTTCATTTTGTGTAATTATTATTCCAGCACTAGTGAAAATAAAAGTTTTGCTAAAAGTTGGTTTGCATTTGTTTGGGGGCACGTGGCCTGTAAATGTGGTTTGTATCCATGTGTGTGTGTGTGAGAGAGAGAAAGATGGATGGTTCAAATGAGCGAGAAATGACAGCCACAGCTAATATAGACAGGTTAGGTCAACATTCACTATGTAATTAGATATTTCAGTTACATTGAGATAATTAGTTTGCATCTACAACTACACAACAAATTGTCTCTCTCTCTCGCTCTCTCTCTCACACACACACACATACACAAAATCGATACACACATAAACACAGACTAAAGAAAACCGGGTCCAGACACACAGGCACTGTTTTATTCATGATGATGTGATGGCAGTGGACGTGCACCTGTGGGGAACACAGCTTTTCTCACCTCACACACTCCTGCACAAATACACACAAAACACACAACCCTTTGCAGTCACCTCAGTTTATTTTACATCTTGGTCTGTAACAACTCATGCAGTCACTCATGCGCAGGCCCAGACACACACATGTTGTCATAGGTCGCTTTTGGGGACTTAGCATACACTTACATTGATTTCCACTCACACACATGCACACATCCGATCCAAAATGGTTCTGCAGGGGTTCAACCCAGGAAACCAGATGAGTCTAAATTTGGCTACTGCAACGTGTGTGTGTGTGTGTGTGTGTGTGTGTGTGTGTGTGTGTGTGTGTGTGTGTGTGTGTGTGTGTATTTGATATACTGTATTTTTGACTGCTCGCCAATTTAGCTGTGTTTTTGTGTAAAATGTTCAAATGTGATGATATTGGGAAAAATAAAGGCAGTGCTATTTTTAAACCAACTGATTGGCAACATGCCACACACAGCACGGGTGTCTGAGTCTGAGCTGTTGTATAAAAGCATTTGTTCTTCTTCACTTCTTCCCAGTGTAGTTTTAAAGAAAAACATAGTGAAATGTAGATTTGAATGTATGCATTGGACAGAAAATCATTTCATACTGCAAATATATCAAATATATATATGTTCGTGCTTTACAACATTAATAACTCTGATAAGACCTTAGGCTTTGCAATACTGGTGTAAGGAGAATTGGACTCTTATGAAGAGTCGATATTATCTAGAAACTGAGGCCTACACAGTCAATCCAACATTTTTTTTAAGAAGTTCAACAATTTGAAATGAAGAAAGAGGCAGACACAAGTGCTGATCAAGGCTAATTCTTTATCATCTTTCATCACGATTCACAGCTCTGATGTGGTCATTTGACTCCCTCTATTTAAATCCATATAGAAACTATTGAGGGCTTCTCAAGGAGAACACACCTTTGCCAAGGCTGACGCACCACCTCAACATGTTAAAGAAAGTGAAAAAATAATTCAAAAGCCTGATTATCAAGAATGGGTTCTTCCTTGGTTTACAGCCCACACCTCACAAAACCTCATGAAAATCTTTTCAGTAGTTTTTGTGTAATCTGCTAACACTAATCAAATGTATGAGAATAGCACTGAGAAGAATGCATACCTCAGCCGAGGCCCAACAGTCTCCTTAAATTCAATCAGGGTGCACCAAATTGTACACACTATCAGATATCAGTCCTCTAAATGTGCGAAACAAAGTTCATATAGATCCCTGAATTATTTCCTGGGGAATTGGTGAAACAACTAAATTGCACAATTTTAAGGAAAGTAAAAACAATCCACCATTTAATGGGTTATATATATATTGTTAATCCATGGAGTTATTTTACATAATCCTGCTAACAAATTCAGATGAAAACACAACCTCCTTGGCTGAGGTAAAAATAAACGAGAGAACTTGATGTTGGTTATTTTATTGGGTTATATTCTTGACCAAAAAATGTTTGGCTCATTCATCCATCCAAACACAGGAAAGCTGTCAATCTCTCTATCCATCAGTTATGTTCATGCAGTAAATATTGTTTGTTGCATTGTTGACAGCTTGTGTTCGGAGCCTCAACAAACACTATTGTCCATGTGTCCTTGAGCAAGAGTCTCTAAACCTCCCCCTGAATGACGGCATCAGCATCCTGACACATGTAAAACAGCACGTTGATGCTCAGCAGGTGGTGTGGGAGCTCACCTGTGGCCGTGGGTGTCCCTTGACGATACACTGAAGAACGAGTGTGTCTCCTTCTTTGATGGTGTAGATTCTCTCGCTGATGTTATCATCCTTGACGTTACATGCTGCGCCTGAGTGTACGATCTGGGCATTAGCTGGAGCTGTGAGCGTACACACACACACACACACACACACCGACACAAACAGAGACAGGCACATACACGTATTCACACAAACACAGAGGGAGAGAAACCACATTACATGTTTAGTAATATCTCTACAGCAGAAAGGTCATTGTTTTGTGATTGTGTGTGATGATGAGTATTAGTATCTATGACTCAGATTGAAAAAAGTAGCACAAGACATTTTGTAAAACTGATGAGTGATACAGGTGATAAGGTTTGCTGACAAATTGTCCATTTTGACAATCTGAGGAATTATGATTCAACCAACAGCGTTATTTTTCATTTTGTTTGTAAACTTGGGTCATAGCAACAGTCACACTGTAGAAATTTTAGGTCCTAAATTTCCAATGCTCATCTTTGGTTTTTAAAGCCTGTAAACCAGCAATGTCAAAACCATAGATTTCACCACGCTCATTAATCCATTGTTGACTTTGTCTGCACAGCGTAAGGGGCCTTATGACCACATTGAGGTGGTGTTGAATAGCAATCAGAAACTTACAATCAAAACCTAGAGATGTTCCGATAACATGTTTCCTCTGCCAATACGGATTCAGATACCTGGATTTGCGTATTGGCAGATACAGTTGAAAAGAAACCAACCTAAACTTCTCTGAAAACAAGACTTGCCAACAGAAGAGCAGCGCAACTGCGGCTTGGCACGGTGAAGAAGACATGGCTTCTGGGAAAAGAAAATTGCAGTTTTATCAGCGTGAAACTAATTTATTTTAAATATAGTGCATAGATTTGTGTACTCGCCGACACCCAACCAAGCATTTCCAGAAGTATCAGAGGTGTTTCTGATGCTGGTATCACGACTTCTCTTGTGGTTTACATAAAAAAAAAAACACTGAAGAACAAATGAATGGAGGTATGAAGGTTAAGCAAGTATCAGCTGTCATTGTTTTTTTTCCATCAAGCGTGTTTATTAATTTCAAAATCACACAATCACACTACAACAAATAATACAGGTGCAAAACAGAACTGTCACAGTAAGTGTTATCTTCAATGAGGCCCACATGACAGAGCATTAGCATGCGTTATTTTGCACAGCCCAAATCATAAATCATCCTTCAGATTCACTGGTAGTTATCAGCTGTCATTG
The DNA here is from genome assembly GCF_024713975.1 of Paralichthys olivaceus. NCBI lineage: Eukaryota > Metazoa > Chordata > Actinopteri > Pleuronectiformes > Paralichthyidae > Paralichthys > Paralichthys olivaceus. The sequence continues at coordinate 12,812,529 of NC_091093.1, forward strand.
TTACAAATTCAAAAAATACTGTTTTCATTTGCACAATAATAATAACTTTATTTGTATAGCACTTAGCAACGAGATGGTTGTATCCAGAAGCTCAAATCCTTTCACTGATTTTACATTTTTCCCTTGCACCACACTCAAGTCCACTTCACAATACTGAAGAAACAACAGGCTGTGACGGCAGCAGCAGAAATAATGGATGACAGATGCATGATGGGAGCTTTCTGCAATGGTGACAACTACAATATAAAGTCTGCACAGCACTGACCCATGAGGGCTGGCTGGCGTGCAAGTAACCTCAGATGGCTTCATCTCCCTTATGATGAAGGGAGACAGGAGGGAGGAGGGGAGAGACAAAGACGGAGCGAGGGAAGCAGCGGGTGAGGAGAAAAAGGCTGGAGAGATGTGTGAAACCCCAGAGAGAGGCGTGGGGGACAGCCTCGCACAATGATGTGATTATCATTGATTCATAGGGCGAACAAATCTTCACTGTTCTATACAACTGTTATCATTGAGCAGACAGGAGGGAAGTGGGCAGGCTGTTCACCTTAAACCTCAACTCGATCAGACATAACAACGCAGAGCCAGAAAATCTAGTTCAGAGTGGGAGAAGACCCTGAATGTGTCTCTGTGTGTTGTCGTTTGCGGAACAAGTCGAGCCGAGTCATTAATGGCTTAAGGTACTGGGACAAAGCGAGTGTGCCTGTCCACTTACATTTCTGCATCCTCAAGACACAGAAGAGGGAATAGAGACAAAGGAAAAGACTGCAGGTCTGACTCAGCTCCAGCTTCAGCCATGTGGTTATTTAAAAACCTGTGAGATTGTCTTTTTATTTTGCTCCTAAAGCCGAGTTGCACAGTTAGCACTATACAATTTACTGACGTGTTTAGCAGTCATGCAGGAAGTCACACACTACACAATCTTTCACCAGGAGAAACCCTCGGCTGGTGCCCAAACTATGTTTAATCACAAAAACCAACACAATGAATCCTGCTTTTCTTTGTCATCCTGCAACGGAATGATACATCAGACTGGAGAAGGTGAAACAATTCAGATTTGTGTCCGAAAATCGTTTGAGCTTGAGGAAAAACTAACCAAGCCCTAACGGAACCCAAGGCATCTGACCCAGTGTGTTATCTGTATGCACAGGATGCAATTAAAGTATGAGCTGCACTGAGTTTGTGTCACTCTCTCCCTCACACACGTGGTTATTGCTCCTCTTCCCCAGCTTTGGACATGTGAAGCATAAAAAGCACATACCCTTCACCACCTTAGAACAGGCTGGAAATCAGATCGGAATCTTTGCGACTTGTCTGGGACACATCTGCAAGCCTCTCTGATTGCGTTGTTGAAGTGTTCACACAGAGCTATAATGACTGCCGATCCAGTGCCGACTGTGAAATCAGACTGAAAATCATATAGTGTGAGCTATGCTGTAACCAGGTGGGTAACTACACAAACAGAAGCAATTTTGCCATAATCTCCTCCAGAGGCAGTTTAGAGTGTTAAATAAGCCTCTTTGTATAAAAGTGGGCATTTTGGAGATCTTAAGAAAATATCACAGCACATCACAACAGCTGACTGGCAACTGAAAAGAATCCTTTCAACATTTTTGCTCAGCTATCTTTGTGTTGTCCTTTTTTTCTTGAATTGCATATTTTGGAGAAGAAAAGAGAAAACAGAGAGTTTGTGGTGTGATTCCCACGGTCTGTGTATTTTCTGGAGTGTGTGTTGGTAAAGGCTGTAGAAATAATGAAAGTGAACGCCCGTTTGAATATGAGACGTAATAATCTCCACTATTATGTTTGAGGAGCTCATCCACAGAGCCTTCAATCATTCGCTCCTCAGTCGAATCATGATTCTTCCATAGACCTCCTCAGCGTACCGCTGCCTTTTCTTCTGTGTAGCCACATGCAAATACAAACACACACACACAGACTGACAAACTCATACCACAAAACCCACAGTATACACAGTATACTTCATTACTCTTGCAGCAGCTTTCTATATTCAATCAGACTGCTTTTTAAGTTCTCTCCTTCATGTTATCCTGCTTGCTGAGTTAAAAAAAAAAATTAAAATCAAATGCACTTGATGTAAAACCCCAAAACATGATCACATGATGTAAATATAAGTTCAACTTTAAATGCTACTCTCCAAGATATGGAAGATATCAAGTGATTTAGTTTTAGCATTAAAGAAGAAAACTCACATTTAATGATAATTTAACTAAAGTAGGTTGTCTGTGCACTCTTCAGCTCAGCCTCGGGTTCACACATGGGAGCTGCACAGTATAATTACAGTTTTTATCTGATGGATACCGAGTAGATCCAGTCGTGCAATTGGGGGTTAAGGGCCTTGCTGAAATGCATGTTGATAACAGTAGCAATGGGAGATGAGATCATGTCTTCTTTATGTTTCCCTCTGTCACATTTTCCTAGTTAGCCTGCATTTGACCAGTGAATATCCATGAATACACGCAAACTGTGACCTGTAGGCCACCACCTCCCCAGTGCAAATCCCAATGAATCAATCGATGTAAACCTAATGCATGAAAAGGTAAAATGCATTAAAAACACTGTGGGGCAACAGTGCTGAGATCCATGAAGGTATACTGCGCTAAATCAGAAAGACGGGGAGCTGATATAAATGGTGAATAATTGTCTCCTTACAACTTATTGGCGTGTCTGCATTAGTTTGCCGGCGAGGGAGGGCGGTCGGACAGAGCAGCTCCTCTGTCTGCTCTCGCCTCCAGCAGTTTAGCTGCTTCAACTGCCTGATGGACTAAGGAACAGGAGCCTGAGAGAGGAGGGGGAGGAGGAGACAGAGGCAGAAGAGAGAGAGAAGGAAGAGTTGAGAGTGGCAGCAGAGAGGCAGAAGAGAGAGAGAAGGAAGAGTTGAGAGTGGCAGCAGAGAGGATGAGTTAAAAAAGAAGAAAAGAGAGGAAGACGGAGGTGTGAGAGATGAACAGCAAACTAAAGGAAAGGGGGGAAAGGAAAAAGCGTCAAATGAGGAATAAACAATGATAAGCAGAAGAGACAGAGAAATGGAAGCAAGGACAGGGTGAAGATTAAATGTAAGCTGGTATCTGATAAGTGAAGGTATAAACAATTAAATGGGAATAAGTGCATGTGATATAATAATAATAATAGATATAGAAGAAGTAGATGGTGAAAATAGACAGAGTAAGAAGGTGAAGTCATCCAGAGAAGACAGACTCACAGGCCAGGGGGAGGAGAGGCTGCATGGGAATCGGTGCTCGTCAGTGGGGCAAAGGCAATGAAAGCAAAACAAAGGAATGATGCAAACAACGCAAGAGAGTGCCACAGGTTTCAGAAACACTGACTCTCTCTTCTAGTCTCACATACACACACGAGCCAATATAAACAAACTGGACATAAAACTAACCCTATGAGAAACCATCATAATGTGGAGATATTCACTGAAGTTATATTTGCTGATGAGAGTAGTTGCATCCCATAACCTCACACATGCAAAAACCGTCCTTTACTTTGAGGAGCTGTCAGGTTGTCAATGTTTTTATGCAGTCTATATCAATAACCAGGGGCAGATCTAGTGGCAACACCAGGGGGGCACTGGCCAGAGCTGAAATCTGATTGGCCCCTGAAGTTCCCCTTTTCTGTTAGTAGTTCTTATTTTAATAAACCAGTCACTTGCTACCTATACTAACATTGTTTGTGACAATTTAATAAGAATTTGGGAGGGTAGGCTGGAATCTGATTTGATAGTTTGAACTGTGAACATGGCTACCTGAAAGAGGTGTCATGGAATTGAAACTACAGATCTACATACATAATCTTGCAGTTTAGTTATAAAAAATACAGGATCATAAAAAAGGCCACAAAAGAGTAAAGAAATCAATTATCTGAATAAGGCCAAAGATCCAATAGCAGAGAAAAAAACAAATAGACACTCTTTACAGAAATATGTGCACCGCACTATGTCCCACTCAGAGGGGCATCAATCCAGTTAGAACGAAGATCATCAGTCATAGAAAGCTGCTGTTCTGACAGCAATCTATCTGACTCTGATTATTCATCGATCACAACTGTTCCGGGGGATGCTGATTGAAAGTGTTGCCCATGCATTATTGGAAACTTTCTGAGACATTCAATGCACATTAGTTGAGAGTGAAACATAACTATCGGCAAATGCCTCGTCTGATTAATTGATTCGTCGCCACCTGCCATGTTTGTTTTTGTTGAGAGGACAGGACATCTCTCACTAAAAGTAATGATGAGACAGGAGAGCTGGTGTCAAACTGCACTGACAGCTTGACAGAGTGCTGAGCAGTGTGTGTGTGTGTGTGTGTGTGTGTGTGTGTGTATTTATATATATATATATATATATATATATGTGTGTGTTCGCACGTGAAAAGTGAGTGAATGTGGCAACATGCATGTGTCATCGTCTGTGTATTTTCATGAACGTTATACTGTATCTTGCCGGAGGAATCCCACAGAAGGTTGTGATGCTGTTGAACATGAAGTCACGCACAGGATGATTGATATGCATAGTTACTTTATGGGAGCTGCTCATGCATGCTGATGAGCTGTGTCTCAATTCACTTCATTCACAAGAGACCGTTTAGACGCCTTGGCCCTTCCTCTGCCATCACCAGCGGGAGGGAAAGGAAAGGAAAGGAAAGGACAGAAAAAAAGAACAGGAAAGGAAAAGAAAGGAAAGGAAAGAAAATCAGGACAGGGAAGGAAGGATAGGAAAATAAAGGAAAGGAAAGGATGGAAAGGAGAAAAAGAACAGGGAAGGAAAGGAAAGGACAGAAAAAAAAGGTAAAATAAGAAAAGGAAAGGTAAGGAAAACAAAAGTAACATGAGGAAAGGTAAAAAGAAATGGAAAACGAAGGTAAAATACAGAAAAGAAGGGAAGAAAAGGTAAAAAAAAATAAAAGGAGAGGAAGTAAAGAAAAGGAAAGGAAAGGTAAAAAAGGAAAGGAAAGGATAGGAAAATAAAGTAACGGAAAGGACAGAAAAAAGAACAGGAAAGGTGAGAAAGGAAAATAAAAAAGTAAGAGCAGTGGAGGGTCGATTAACTGCAAAATAGAGGAAAGTGTTCATCTCACCCACAGAAACACCAATCACACGCCAATGCACAAAAAAGCAGCCTTATGACCAAAAGTGCGGGTGACTCATGTTGCCTCAGCATTTTATCAGGATTCTTCTTGGCAGACAGGATGGAGGAAGATCAAATGGTTGATGTCACGACCCCTTTCTTTTCATTTTGGCTCGATTGAAACTCTAGATATCAAAACGCATCGGGGAACATTGATTTAACTTTTGACCTGACAGTTAAATGGCTGTTATAAATGAAAGGGCTAACCCTAGGTAACCTCTTTGGTGCTTTCAGTCAACTGTAAATTGCTGTTCCTCTGCGTACACACCCATAAACACACAGAAAGGAAGAAATAGATTTACTGTATTTTTCTATTTATAAGTCTTTTTTCCAACATATTCTTAAATAAACTCTGGTTTTCGAGTTTACTTTTATTAAGTCACCTAATTGTTTCCTTGTATCACTAAACAGAGACAATTGTCTTTAAATGAGTTGAGTTTCTTCCATACAACATGAATTTCATTAGTGCTGATTTCGGTGGCAGGTTTCCAAACCCAGAATGTGCCTGGATAAACACCAGCAAGCTGCCTTTCTTTACTCTGCCTTGTGTCTTCTAATTTGATTCATGATTCGGAGCCAAAAACATCTACATATAATTTTACTCTTTTTTTTCCTGAGGGCAGATTCAAAGGTTAAAATGGGGGAGATAACTGCAATTACTGATCTCAATTTGCATGCACATCCTAATGAAGTCTAGTCCCTTCACTATAAATAGGGACAGATATTCAAACATTGTACACGTACCTTTTCCTTGTGAGTCAAATTACAAAGTGTCATGACTTAAGCTGATTAGAATTCTCTTAGATACCATAGAGAGACAAAAAGCAATATATATATATCTGACCTTTTGCTTCCATTCAAAATCGTGGAATCTCTATTGTGTAAAACAATCAATATTGAATCATGCAATATTTGCTTGCTGGAGTATTGGGGCCATATAGGGGGAGTGTACTATATATATATATATATGGTTCAAATTCTACTTCTGTGTAGAATTTTTCTACTTCTGGAATATTTAAGAGTGAACACAGCACGTAACAGTGAATGTGCCAACAGTACAGACATGAAGCCAAAGCTAACCTCTACAGAAGAGCTTTGATTAAACTTTCATTTATAGTATCCACACCAATCAATGACTCTTCTAGGATCAGGAAGTCAGCGTGTCAGGGTGTGTTTGACAGTGACAGTGAATACAGAGAGAGTGTAAGAGTGTACCAGTGTGTGTCAGTGATTGTTTTCCATCAGTCACTTTAAGAGGACAAAGAGATTGTCCAATCAACAACAGTGTCAGATAAAATCAGAGGCTACTAAATAAAGGAGGATGGTTGGGAAGCACAGTGTTAATTTTGAGAATCAAAAAGAAAAAAGTAATGGAAAAGAGAAAGGGAGTGGCAGCAGTTTCCTGGCAGCACTGCAGACTTTATATCCAAGTAAAGTGGACCTTTGAAATATTGTTGGGTATAGATTGTTGGCAGGCAGAGAGCACGCAATTCTTGAGGAAGGGGACGAAAGACAGAAATTCAAAAGACCCCAGTGTTGTCTATAGCGATTTTCCTCTAGACACAACTGATCTTTTTTTTAACATCAATGTGCAGCTTCAGAAAATGACCCCCCAGTGATGACCCCTGGGCTCCTCCCGGGGTTTGATGTGCTGCTAATCTGTACCTCTGTTTGCTCTGCAGGTAGCTGATTAGCCTGATCTGGAACACCGGCAGCACCCAGTGGGTTCCAGGTTACGCAAGTCTTGGCTGCAGTCTCATCGCTTCCTCTGTCTCCTCGCCGCAGGCGCCCAGCATCATAGGTCTTTTCTCACACCAGAGCCTCCCCACTCGAAGTCTGTCACAGGGTGTAAATCTGTTTGTAGTCAGGCTCACGACTGAAGGAAGCACCCTTCTTTAAGGTGTAGCGTATAAATACAGCAGCAAGCTTCAGGTTTAACTTTCCTCTCTCCTGGGGAAAGTGGAACTGTCATAACTTTTCCTAACCACTGCTTTTTAGTGAATTTCCCTGGTGTGGGATCAATAAAGTCTTATCTTAGTATCTTTTTCCACAGTAGTATTTGATCCTAAACAAAATGAAACCTCTTCACATTTTGTCTTGCACCTTACATCACGAGCATGCACATCCTCCAGGCATTCACAGGAATGACCACAGACTTTACTGACTAACCCCATATTTTAGATATTCAATTTGACATTTAAATTAGTTTAATACAATTTGCTTTTTCAACCTTTACCCATTGCGTGTTTCATTTGTGTTGTGGCCAACTGACGGGTAATGTCGCCTGCCTCTTACCTCAGATGCCTACATGCTGATGTAAGCTCCAAGAGATTGAGTGAGAAACTGAGTCTATTCATAAAATGACAGAAATATATTTTTGTTTTCCTTTGGTATTTGCTATTAAGATGTCAAAAAAAAACATTTGATGTCCTCCTATTTTACACACATATTATTTCTGTTAAAATGGGATAATACCGCAGGGCTGAGGCCACACAAGGCCCCGGCCAAATAAAGAGCTACATTTATATTGCTTGTGAAATGTAGACGTAAAAAGAAGAAAGGGATAAAAACAACAAGTCAAAGGTGAGGGATACTAGGTTGCGTCTGTGGTGGAGGGCTGGAGTGGTGTCAAGTGAACAGGCGTTTGTAGAGCATGGTCATACATGGCCTGCACGCCAAGATTAAAAGATAAAGAGAAAAGAGAGAGCATTACCGCGCAGGAATGAAAACCGCTCAGATCTTTGGCATGGATGGACAGAAGAAGAGACGAGAAGAGAGGGGAGAGGGAGGGAGGATTGAGAAGAGAGTGAAGTAAAGGGAAATGTGCGTGTTTTTGAGGGAGAGCTCCATTCTCAAAGTCTTTTGTATGTAATGCAGACTGTGTTGAAATTGACAGGCTGAGAAACAGGAGGAGAGAAGAAGGTGTAGACAGTTTATTTTACACCAGCTTATTATTACTGAGTTTCATGAGAACAATTACAGGTTGTGCTGATATCCAACCCTTCAGCACACAAGACTTTTCCAGTATCTGTTAATCTTCTCCTGACGGAGTTTAGAAGCTTTCTCATCTCTCCATCTCTTACTGTCTGCAGGTGTTTGAGCTTCCAGAGTTATTCTTATTTTACATCTCTATATGGAACTTACATTTTCTTTTCTCCTGCTACCTATTAAAACAGGATCTAATCAGTATATCTGCAACCTATATGTCTGCACAGGTTGCTTAATGACCTGTTTTATTTTCTTCCATTTAACACTTTAATTGTGTGTCCCATTCATTGCAAACATGCTAGAGACTTGCACATCACTCTGCTTGACATGTACAGGTGAAACACTGCAGCTGCTGCTCAGCTAGCATGCTTCCTTTGCTATGGATGTTGTTGAAAGACTGATACTATTACTGATGAACTGGTGCAACATGCCCTGGTCAAAATTGTCCTTAAGGAGAATATCTATAAGTTTACACAGTGGGTTATTGACATGCTGCATATTTGTATATATTACAAAGAATGGGTGCACAATTACCAACCTTTATCGCTATCTTTATATAACACATTTTTAAAAAAGCCTTGTATATGTTAATATTATTACTTCCGTTCATGTATTTCTATTCTAATTCTTACTATTATTTTGCTGAAACTGCTACTTCCTTGTGCTTCTGTGTCACTTGTGAATTTCCTCTACGGAGGATCATTAAAGGTACATCTTATCTTATCTTGTTTAATCTTAGCTTGTCTTATTTTGTCATATCTTATCTTATCTTGTTTTGTCTTATCTTTCTAAAAAAACCATATTGTGCTACAATACCCTAAAGAAAATAGACGATTCTCTATCACCTTTATTTTGAGCCCTAAAAATACATCAGTGTGCATCCGATATGCTGATTAGAGTTGAATGTGCTCAGACATGCATATTGTTTACAGTTGAGATTAGTTGAAATTATTGTTGCTAAAAACAACAGTAGGGTGAGTAAAGGCATCATAGCTTCTCACAGTTTTGTTGAATAGAATAAGTGCAAAGTCACCACTTTCACAAGTGGTAGATGGTCTAAATTTGGTTGTTTTGACATAAATATAAAATTATACTAGTTTTTGTCCTTTTCTCTATGTTATGTGATGTTAACTGATCCAACAAGTCACATGAAGCTGTTCTTAAAGACACAACCGCTCTATGCCTGTACCCTGTTTCACCTCACCATGCACTCTCTGTGATGTTTAATATCATGAAGAGAGAAATGAATCTAGAAAGACAGAAAAGGGAGCAAGACACGAGATGGAGCCGCCGCTGATTCACGAGGCATGCTTCCATTTAGAAAAAAGTAGACACGTAGCCTAAGTCATGTTTCAGATTTGCACTTCACACTTCCTACATCATCATTTCCACAGGCCACTGGGTCTCTCAAGGCAACGCAAGCTGTTAGGTCAATACAATTCAATGAGAGCAAAGGAAAGAGGGAGAAACAGGCAGAGCACGCAGTAACAGCTGGCAAGGCTTCCAAACTGCAACAAAGATTTAGTTTTTTTTGTGTGTGCGTGTGTGTGCAGCAGTCATGTACACAACTTCAGGTATAACATATGGTTACAGTCAAGGTAGCTTTCGGGAGCAGGATGGGCATGATGAGAAGAGAAAAGGAAAAGTGTCTCTGTTTTCCATTTTCTGTAATTATACTGTGATGGAGAGGAGAGGAGAGGAGAAGTGGTGTGGAGGAGGAGAAAAGGTGCAGAGGTCATGTGCCTCATATCATCTGTCTGCCTGACTGTCAGCCTGACCTTATTCTACTCAACCATAATGCTCAGTCTGATAGCACACACACACACCCACACACATACCTCTGTGCGTTCACACACCGACCAGCAGCACCAGATAATATGAGGCAGACAAGATTTGACACACAGTGGCAGCGAACGAACTAAAGAAGAATTCTGTGTGTGAGTGTGTGTATATGTGCACATCCACAGTAACTGCAGCAGAGCAGCCAACAATGCCTGGCGGTCAGTTCAGGTGAAGTAAGAAAGGATGGACTGAGAAATGATGAGAGGAGAGTGAAAAAAAGAGGAGCGCGAGAAGAAACGCTTCAATAAAAGGTCAGAGTCAGAGCTGGAGGTAAGGAGAGAGGCAGGTGTGTGCATCTCTGTGTGTGTGTGGGGGGGGTGTCCTTACAAGTTGAGTGCAGACAAGACACAGAATAGAGGCGAGATATTATGCATTCTCTCTGACATGCCAATAGAATAAATGAAATTGGAAAATTGAAAATGACAGAAAAAAGGAGGCAGACTCAGTCGCAGACAGAGAACTGCTGAGACAGACTCAAACACAGAGAGACAGAGGGAAAAGGGCTGAGATAGAACGGTTTACACAAGTGCGATGTGTAAATCATGCAGGGAGGGAAAGTGAGAGAATGTAATAGGGAGAAAGAATTAAGAGCAGGTAGAGGTACAGACTAAATGGTGACACCACTGAGAGTAAGAGACAGACAAAAAGAGGAAGAATGGAGCAATTACCCCACATCTTAAACGAACCTCCCTGTGTGCCTGTCACAACAGCCACACTCTGGATAGTGATATTAGTCTTGCAAAGAGCCATTGAAGCCGTTTTACTGAAATAATACTAAATTAATGTGTCACTTCATTTCACACAGGCCTTTTTCAGCTGCTATCAGGATTTAATGAAGTGTTGGCTCATTATGAAGGCTGGTCTTCACAACAGTGTAGACACAATGCCAGGAATTGTGTATCGAGATGGATGGATGGATGAATGGATAAATAAATGGACTAAAGGATGGATTAATGGATGGATGGATGAAGGAATGGATGGATGGAACTTGAGCAAAACTTTGTCTAACATGACCTCAGCAGTAAGAAAATAATACACAACAGCTTAAATCAAAATGGAAAATGATTTTAAACGACTTCTGGAAATACGTGTTTGCATTGTGTGTTTGATTATGTTTTGGCATATGAGAGAGAAATAAAATAGTGCTGACTGATCACAGTAGTTTTCGCTCCCCTGTGCCACAGAGTACTGCACAAGTTGTGTTGTGCCATTTGGTGAAAATGTTCATCTTGAACCTCTGGTGAACATTACTGGTGAAACATTATTCAACGTGTCACTTATACAAATGCTTTGTTAATTTTCATCTAAAATTCTCTAATCTATGACCACCCTGCAGATGTATGCCTCCACCAGTCAGGTCAGGTCAGTTCCACCAGATGTTCCTGACATATTGCATTCAGAATATTATGAGGTCATTGTGACCACTGAAATCGAATAATTTCATATCTGCGTCCAAGTGACATATTATGTGATATCATATTCAAAAGAACAGAAGGTCACTGTGACCTTGACCTTTGACCAAATACCACCAAATATAATAAAAGTCAAAATTTTTACCAAATTTGAAGAAAGCCCTTAAAGTATTTGCTTTGACTGAGTGTCAGTCATGAGGATACAAGAATTAAGAGAGTACATGTTGCAAAGTTAAAAGTCTGACTTTTCTCTCTTTCTTCCTTTAAGAGGAGTACATTTTTAGACATGATAAGTGTGTAATGTAACACTGTTTTCTCTCTGCCTAACTGCTAACTGTTTATCATTCAGAGTAAGAGAGCTGTGCAAGACTGTTAAAGTGTAGGGGGGCTAACAACTGGGGCATCTGGCAAAGACGAGCCTTGATAATTACAGTTATTGAAGGTGCATGTGAGACACTGTTTTGTGAAAATGTAAATCTGTCTTATTCCAAACCAACTCATCTTAAAAGCACGATCACTAGAACTCTGCCCTTGATACAGGCTGCAACGTTTGCTAAGCACGACTGTTAAGAAAAACACCACATGGCTGATTTGTAATACACAACAAACATAATGTTGCCTCTCTGAAAGTGGACATCCCACCCTTAGCATCATGTCCAGTGTGAACAATGTCCAGTATGTCTAATGTGAGAAGAACAGAGAGCTGGAGTCAAAAGAAGAGGGGGAGGGTTTCAAGTGGGGGATTTATTTAGTCAGTGATGTGAAAATGAGAGTTTTAATTCAGTTTTACTGTGCTTTGCAATTGGAATTCTGAGTAATGAGAAGATGCATTTGAATGAACACGCCGAACACACACGTCACATGCAGATGCACACACATGCTGTCCCTGACTGTGAAGAAAAAATTGAGAAAAGTGAAAATCATCTTGTGTGAGTGTGTGTGTGTGTGTGTGTTACGTGTGTGTGTTTGTGTGAGTGTCTGCCTGTGTGTTTGTGTGTGTAGTGCCATCAGCTATGATGAATTATCATCTATAGGCCCTGCCCTGGATGAGCCCTCAGATGAAATTGGAGCAGCGAGCTGTGCGCTAAAACCTGACAGGGGTAACTTGCCAAGGATAACCTTGATGTGGCTGTTTGGCTTGAAAGCCAAAGACAGGTCAGTGGGAAACACAAGGTGAGGTGTGCAGGTTAAATCTGTATGATTTGACTGTGCCTCTAACTGTACGTGTGGTTTCATAAAGACATGTTGGTCTGCGTAAGTGGAATGATTTAGTGCTACTCCAGCCAGCCACAGTAACCAGCTGTCAACAGTCTTTTCTACAGTTTGAAGGAAGTCAACAGTCAAACCATCCTAAGAGCTTTTCTAAGATTATGAGTTACATGATATATCCAATACTGATACTGTTTTGTGTGTGTTTGTGGAGAGAACATTTGGTTGAGAACATTTTTGTAGACACCTGATGTCTGTTTTTCTAAACTCATGAAAGTTTGGAATTTATTGTCAAGTCAAGTTATTCTTTCCTGAAATTAAGTGGTTTGTGGACAATTCTCTTAAAACTTAGAGACTAGGGATGCAGTGATCTGATGGTGATTTACCAACGGTCTAACACTGACTCAGTCAGATATCTGTGACAACAGGGCCAACCTTTGAGGCAGAGCTATTCAGTTCATCTCAGTGTTATTCCTATTATTTTCAATAATAGTGTGTTTGTACTGTGTCATGCATCAGCAGTGCACTGGGAGACCTGTGCATTTTAACTCGAGGCTACAGCGAATATAGTATGGAGATACTGTATTTCACACTTGATTCAATTATGAAATCAAAGTCAAGATGCATGTTTCATTACATCAGGACTGAGGTTTGTTTGCTGTTGTGTGTTTTGTAGATGCATAAATATGAAATAATAAAAAATAGCAAACTACTTTTAGATGCAAAAATATTATAAGCACTGGCAAAAGGATTGTTTAATATCTTGTAAAATAAATGATTCCAGCCTCTTCCACACATTACAGCTTATTAACTAAACTATAAACACTGATACTCAAAACCAATGTTTCTACCGAAAAATCTGATCTCTACTAGAAACTTGGGAAACAAGATATTTATCTAGAGATCCTTTAAAAGTCTTCTGACAGAGCATACAGTTGTTCAACAGAGAAAAGTAAAAACAACCTTACACTGAAAGATTTACACTGTTAGAAGGTATCCATGTCAGTCTCCTGTAGGCATCTTACATATCTTTCTTATGATAAGGCCTCTGTCCTGCATGACACATTTTAATAGAAGCATTTGAGGATAATATATATCAGCTAAACTGCAATCCCATGCAGAGAGAATAACACTGAGGACAGAAAGAGATCCCGGCGGATTATCTGCCAACTGACGACACATCAGATATGGCCTTGGCAGACAGGAATGAACGGTAAGCCCCAAAACTGATTGCCAGAGCAAGACATCCACATCCAATCACAGGCTTATAGAGGAAAATATGCAGCCAATTGAAACACAAAGTAAAAATGGACATCTGTGCTTCTTGACTGACTCCATGGTAATGAGCGAACACTCAATCTGCAACATCCTGCTTTCTTTCTCTCCAAGGTAACTTTCTTTTCACAGAAAGTATTGACTGACATTGTTGCGCGAAAACTACCTGTTTGAGACTTTTCCCCTTCCCTTTCCTTCGTCTGTCTCTTTATCTCTGCAAACATTGCCAAAGTATACTCAAGAGCAGTGCGTCCATCAAGAAGAAGGTAAGAGAGGAAAGTAGCAGTATTTTACGAGCTATTTAAACGTGGGTAAACCTGCTTAAAAATGGCAATTGACTCCTTTCCCATTACCAGAGGAGTTTGCCTTTCGGGTTTTTTCCCTTATGAGTAATGATCAACATAACAAATGTACCGAAAACAGAGGCGCTCTCTTGCCACCCTGTCTTGAGACATAATTCTGTTCACCTTGATGTCATGTTTCCATTATTGCAGATTGGAGCTGGAGCCGATCAAACTTGTGTTTTACTGCAGAGTCATTTGACCTGCAGGAGGTAAATGTTTTATCCATTCCAATTGCAGACAGAAGCAAGATGATAGTGGGTGTTTTAACCAGTGGAAAAGGGATTTTGTTGTTGTGGTGAATTCTTAAAACTGTGATTTGGCAGTGTAGTCATGCATGGTTGGAAAACAGAGCTTGGAGGGTTCCAATGGCTGTGACGGGGCTGGTATGTTTTGCTGAGGCATTTCTTTACAGGATGAAAGACAATATTTCCCAGAATTGCAAAATAAGCCACAAAAAACAAATACACATGCGACTAAACACTTTTGAAAGACAGACGGTGACTCACCGACACTGTGTTATTTAACAGCTAATTAAATATTAAGCAGCAGCTGAGAACAGTCAGACTCAGCCCCCCCGAGAAGGTTGGATAGTAAGACAATAACAGATTGACGAAAGAGGGAGACAAGAAACGGAATGATAATGAGAGACAGAGAAAGGACAAGTGGTGAAAAAAAAGATCAAAAGACGAAGACCAAAAAAAAACCAAGATAAGAAACTGACACCAATGTAAATATAGTGTGTAGATTCACACAGTAACTATAGTGAACCTGCTTCCCTGCAATCACACCTCAGTCAAAACTCCCAATACTGCTTATTAACTGTGATCAAAACGTTAAATAGCTAAAACCACACAATTATGGAAGTTGAAACAAGGCAATCATGTTCTTATTAACTCACGAAATATGAAATTAGCAGCAGAGGATGCTTCTCTGAAAAGAAATTTTCACACTAAGTGCTGTTTCTGATACTTCAGAAGGGTAATAATTCAATAAAAAACTGTGTGAAATTGGTCATGAGCGAATAATTCAACACAAAAAAATATTATTAATCAACACAATTAACAGAATCAGTCCAGGGTGCAACAAAGGGAAGAAACAGCGAGTGCAAATGCAGCAAATACAGCTAAACAAAGGAAGTTAGCTTGAGTTTCTTTTGCATGCACATAACAAGCACAACTAGAATGGCACTTGGAGTAAATACCTCCACCAAGGCCAAACAGTCCCCATAAGAAACCACATTTTTTCATCATTCCCCTGAACATGACTGATTGTTGACCATGGATTATTCGCTGCAAAATAAAATAAAATATGGAAACACATCTGCCAAGTTGAATGTTAATCCGTCCAGTAGGTTTTGAGTGATGCTGTTAAGTTATCACTTTAACACTTTATTATTTATTCACTGTGCTATGTTCATCTGTCTGTGCAATATCAACAGTTCATCCATTCACTCTACATATTCTCACACTGCATATATTTCACCTGTCTTTCCACTGTATATACTAGTTTAATCACATTCATGTTTTTCCATATTTGTATATGTTTTTTATATTCCTTACACTTAAGTATTGTATGTTACTTATAACTTGCTGCTGCTTTTTTGACGCTTGCTGCAGTAATACTGCAAATTTCCCCTTTGTGAGGCAAACAAACACAAAAACGCAGATAAAAACATAACCTCCTTGGTGGGGTTGATAAGAAACAAGACTGATAAGCATTTCTTTATGTGTGTCTATGAACACACTGTGCCGTTTACAGATACTGTACACGTAAACACACATGCAGCAGTAACCAATTATCCAGTTTTATTTTTTAGTGCATGCACACACACACACGCTCGCACACACACACACGCTCGCACACAAAGCATCAGGCCCTTTGAGCTCCCTGTGTTGTCATCTTAGCACCTCTGTAGTTTCACTCTGGGCTTCAGAAGGAGAGCAGTGTGGAAAAAACAAGAAAACAGCGTCTTTTGAAGTCTCCTCTCTCCTGTTTTGTCAGAGAACTTTGACAAGTGTGGAGGAGGAGCGCTGATGAGAGCAAGAGGAGATGGCTCCTAATTGGCTGCATGAGGAAGAGAAGGACAAGGCCTCCCGATCAAACTAAGAGCTGTGAGTGGCAGCAACTGTGTGTGTGTGTGTGTGTGTGTGTGTGTGTGTGTGTGTGTGTGTGTGTGTGTGTGTGTGTGTGTGCGCATGGTTACAACCATAGACTGTATATAAAGAGGTTACAACACACACGCAGGCTAAAGCTCACCTCTAACCCCTTTTTGCTAGTCAACAATTTCACAAAATTCCTGCGCAACAACGTTTAAAAAAGTGATATTTAAATGTGCAATAAATTCATTCAAATGGATCCACCAATTTTCTTTGTATCAATTTTAGCTTTGGAGAACACTGACTTGCAATTTTGTGTCATTGGAAATAATGACATCTGAGGGAAAAGAGAGCATCAAAGTACAAAAAGGAGAACACTAGCCGACAGTTAGCAATACACAGGAAACCATCCTGAAACCGAAATGGTGATACAGACGTTTACAGTTTAATTTAGCCATACTGGACAACACAACCATAGCTGCAGGTGCAGCCTCTCTTTAGTTTACTAATGGAACAAAACATGTATTAACTATAATGTTTATCCTGTGAGGGTGGCGCTGGAGCCAATCCCAGCTGACATCAGGTGAAATGTGGGGGATACCCTAGACAGGTCGCCAGCGTATCACAGAACCAACATACAGAGACAAATAACCATTCACACTCAGACCAAGAGTCAAGAATTATTTCAGCCTTAATCTCCAGTGGAGCCAAAACAAAATCCATCCAGATTTGGGATACGAACCAGGAACCTTCTTGTAGAAGCGACAGTGCTAACCACTTCACCAATTACAAAACACATTAGTATAATTTCATGTACAGTTAGTGCAAGCTGTAAATGTTGCACATCTAATGCATTGTCTAGATGAGTGTCGGGTAGCAAAACCTCTCAATACGGTGAAACTATTCATACAGTCAGGCTAACATTCGATCGTGCGTTCAGTTGTACTTGACTAATGTATCTAAACCTGCTGTGGTGGGAACAATCATTCAATTTGAAACTTAGCCGGGCACATGCGTGTGCGTGCGAGGGCCGCACTCCAGCACTACGCCACGTTAAATAGGTTTAAATTCTGAGAATGACCAGACAGCAGTAATGCAGTAGTTACCTGCAATTTTAATGAAGATTGAAAAATTGAGGTTTGCAGTAGGATGGGAGTTTTCTATAATGGCTGCAACATATACATTGTTCTGAGGCATACATGAATACAGTAAGATCTTAAAGAACACTGACTTACAGTAGAAGATACTGCAGCTGTTTTCTTGTGCTCCTCTCATATACTGTACGTACAGCCACACGAGTGATTAATTATTTTGGATATTCTGTCAAAATGAGAGTTCTGTCTCATCTTAACAAACGCAGCACAATATGGGTCATTGTGGAAGGAAAAGAGAAATATGTCACAATAAAGAGACAAGACGCTCTACAATATGCACAGTCACACACACAACAGCTCATTGATCAAATTCCCAGCTGCTGTATGTGTCTCGCAAACCAACTTTTCCACACCAACGTAAGAAGCATGAAGGAGAGGAGGAGGCAGAAGAAAGTGAAATCAATAGACGGAGGGAATGAAGGAATTGAGAGAGAAACCGGGGAAGCAGAGAAAAGTAAATTAGATAGGCAAGAGTAAAAAGATTCAGAGATTGGGACATAAGAAAATAAAAGAGAAAGAGAGGAGGATGAAAATTCTCAAAAGAAGAAACAAATGAGAGGAGGTAAGGAAGGCAGAACAAGAAAGAGAAGAAAAGACAGCGACAAAGACTGGGGGTGAGTGGAGAATGCGAAAGTCGAGAGCGAGCATTGTACTGTCACGGAGTGAAATGCCACCCAGCCTGTCACATATCTCTACAATATTAATTACACTGTGCCACGCTTCTGAATAATGGAACAGCCCTATTTAACCAGACTGAATAATTTAGCAGCTGCTTGGCCTCGTGTATATAACGGGATCGATAAGCACCGAGCACAGGTAATGAAATTCCAAAGGGAACCTCAAGGAGGGAAGTGGAGTTCACCTGCACTCAGAGTCAGACCTCAGCCAGACTACCTCTGTGTGTGTGTGTGTGTGTGTGTGTGTGTGTGTGTGTGTGTGTGTGTGTGTGTGTGTGTGTGTGTGTGTGTGTGTGTGTGTGTGTGTGTGCATTCTTTAGTGTTTATTTAACCCTCCATTACAATGTACTTAAGAATAAAGTACCTTCAGAATCCTTTGTGTGTTATGTCGGACACACGTTTTTTCTCCACGTGCAGAATTAAACAAAGAATTTGAGTAGAAAACAAAACAAACAGAATGAGCTTCTTATTAATTTCCTCTCTTATAACTGGTATAAGATATGATGCTGAACTCTCTGCAGGAGTGTATCATCCATTAAAGGCTTTTTATGCTCATAAGGTTCTATAGCAGATGAATGTAGAAGCAACAGTTTAGTAGATGAATTCACGAGGTTGGCTTGATAAATGGTATACAGACAAAACCTGACATATTCTTTCTCAACCTTTTTGTTTACATTGCAGCTGTGTGCAGTTGCTGGGTAAAGTGTTCTGTTCTCCCTCAGAAACACAGATCTTATTTAAAGATGGAAGACACAATAGCTCCCCTAAATTTATGCCAAATCATCCAGATAACCATCTGGTGGCTGTCCTTACTATAGGTCATAAATGCTACCTCCTCCATGTTAGTGGAATGGACATGGGCCAAACTAAGAAGTTAAAGTTGTACTTTTACTAAAGGTTTCATTTTAGGTTGTTTCTATTATACTTATGTTAGTTCATGTGTAAATGTTTCCGCTAAGTTTGGGTTTAATTTGTTATTTGACAGTGCAGCTGAAATGACTCGCGACTGATCCAGAGCGTGTATCGGTGGGACCTTGGTTCCTCGGCTTGCAAAATATTATAGCTTCATTATATTTTTAGGATTGTACAACTGTGCAAAGCAAAATTGCTTGTGCAAGAATCACTTCAATAAACACAACCAAGTCCCCTGTGTAAACTCGCACAACTCCTGAAGAAACCATGATGTGGATGACTGAGAATCTTCACAGATAGGGCCCATATTTACAAACACCAACAATTTCCTCACTCACCAACAATATTTTCAATACAGATGCATTGAAGGTACACAACTAGTATACAGGCTACATACAGTTGAGAGCAAAGATGTCAATAGAGGAGTCAGGCTCTGGTCAAGATTAAACATTTAGACAGATCAGTCCCTGTGAGGAACGTCTCCTTTATGTCTGCATGTGTCCCCGAGGTAATAAAGCCCCCACGGTGCATTCATGTGTGAGC
The DNA here is from genome assembly GCF_024713975.1 of Paralichthys olivaceus. Taxonomy (NCBI): domain Eukaryota; kingdom Metazoa; phylum Chordata; class Actinopteri; order Pleuronectiformes; family Paralichthyidae; genus Paralichthys; species Paralichthys olivaceus. The sequence goes on from NC_091093.1 coordinate 12,832,130, forward strand.
GAGTGTCTATGCAAATGGCTTTAAGGAGTCTGTGTGTGTGTGTCGGCCGGGCACAGGAACTCTGTTCACAATTAATCAGCCCTGCCATCCTCCCCTCCCTGGGAAATGGATGTAAGCAAAAAGTTAAAAGACTTAATTCATAAATAAATCGCACAGTAAATAATAGGTGTTTCTGTTGCCCCTGACAGTAGACAAGGCTATAGGAGAAGATTTACTCGCACACGCCACACATGCCGGATGAGGCAAGACAGCTGAGGATAATAAATATGCATCGCTGGTGGCTGGCAGTGAATACAGGTACAAAAAGGCAAGAGTAAAGGAAAGAAGGAGGAGAGGTAAGATGGAGAATATAAGGAAGGAAATGAGAAGGAGGAGTGAAAAGACTTTTTATTGTAGTGTGGATATAGTAGCTTTTGAAATAGCGTGTAGCAAAATAATAGTACTCACACTCTTCTTGTAGTTACTCACCCTGGTGATAACTGAAGGGAAGGCTTTGTTCAACATGAAATATCCACCACAAATTCAAATGTCACAAATAACTACAAAGATAAAATTCAACATTACGACAAAATGTTAACCCACTAGAAGGCATACATACTTCGTTGATGATGGATACAAGCTCAGATGTGCTTTTTGGCTCAGTGTGTTTGGTTTTTAAACACAAGCAGGAGCACCACTGTCAATGCTTTACTTTATAAATATGCTTCCTCACAACACATGCTCAACACGCCATGAAATAATTACATATTCACACACTAAGAGGAGGGGAGGAAGATAATCACGTGCACACACAATCAACTTACTCAAGCATTTATTTTTTTCAGTTTGCCATGAATCCTTACAGGCACTGAGCCCTCTCTGTTTCAGCTTCTCCTTTTCTTTCTCTCTCACCCATTATCAGCTCATTCTCTGTTTTTCTCCCAACTCATCTGCTAAACGTGACCATCACTGATGTCATTGTCTCGTGATTAATGGTCATTACTTTTGTGATAAAACACACTTCTGAGCACTGTTTGGAGCAGCAACAACTTTGTCCATTAGCCTCTGAACTTTTTTCTCAATTTGGTCAGTATAGAATTCAAATACAAAGTGATGAAGCCGAATGCCTCAACATCTAAAACCATATCCATGAGCATTTAGTTCTCAGCTGCACTGTGACTGATTCTTATAGAATCTACAATCATGTCTCATGGGGTGGAGTCAGGATGAGGGGATGGTTGAGGTAGAGGAAAGATGAGATGAGATTAGGACGAGCGCCAGCATGGAAAGAGAAAACTGAACATGTTCCTTCTCTCTGTCCCTTTTCTCTCCTCCTTCTTCTGTATCTTCTTCAGTTGCTTCTTGTCCTTCTCCTGGAAGCTGGCCTCCTGTTCCAGGACTCTACACCTCAGCCGCTCCTCACAGTTCTTCTGCAGTGCTTGGAATTTCACCTTCCACTGATTTTCCACTTTCTGCTTCTCAACGTGCTGGAGCTGAAGATCTTTGACCTCCTTCTCCAACTCTTCCATCATGTTGGCCAAGTCCTCTTTGACCTGACACAGCTGTGAGACAGAGTCTAGGGTTTTATTCAGAACAAGATTCTCAACAGTCAGCTGCTTCTTCAGAGCAGACTGTGTTGCAGCTGCAGCAGCGTTTTGTGCTGCCTCCTTCCTCAGAGCAGTTATCTCTGCTGCCTGCTCCTTCATAGCTGCAAGCTTCTCTGCAGCCAGCTTCTCTAATGCAGCGTTTTCTGCAGACAGAGCAGTGTTCTGTGCAGCCTGCTTTTTCAGAGCAGTTATCTCTGCCGCCTGCTTCTTCATAGCTGCATTCTCAGCAGCAAGCTCCTTGTTCTCCCTCTTTGAGTCCAGCAGGGCTTTGCGGAGGGCCTGCAGCATTTTGGTAACGCTGCACCCATTATGTTGGGCAGTATCATAAGACTGCATTTGTTCAAATGACTGAAAGACACAAATATACATATAACAGGTAAAAACACAAAACACACTAACTTCAGAAATATTCAAAGATACAGAGCTGAATGATTTTTTGTCATTTACACACGTCTGCTTTTAAAGTCTGTAAAACTACAATAAAGTAAGATGAAGAAAGAAATGACAATTGTGTTTTGTGGATAAAACTAAAAACAGTTTAACCTGAAGTCTTTCCTGCTAAGAACAAAACTTACTTTGTCTCCTGAGCAGTTGATCTTCTCCATGTTGGATGAACGCAGGTGATCCAGTGGAACAAAGTTCTTTGAAAGTATTTTTGCTGTGAAGCGCTGGTCTACTGACTGTCAATCTGTTACAGTTTAACGAAGTTGTTAGAGAAAAGATTCTCGTGCAGCCGTCATCTACTAATGGTGGTAGAGTCTGATTCTGCTCAGAATTGTTTCTCCTTAATAAAAAGGGATCTTATTCTTTATATGTGAGGCAATTCGCTTTTATCTAGAATCCAGAGGTCTAAATGTGACATCAGAGGATTAGAGGACTGTCTGTTTTGTCCTCTTTCTATACAGTCTATGGTTTTGTCATGTAAAATGGGCTGAAACATCAATGCCAAAACAGTTTGAAGGAATTTGATTGATCTGAATTTGAATTGAACAGTATAAAAAACACAAATATACTTATGTCACCCAGCATGGCTCATATCATATAATCACTTCAAGACTTTTGACAAAATATTAAAACTATAGAATATTGTTTCTTTCTGCAAATTCAACACGTAAGCACACACACACACACACACACACACACACACACACACACACACACACACACACACACACACACACACACACACAATCTCCCTTCAAAACCTTCTTTCAAGCTTCAGATGTTTTTCTTCATCTCCATGTTTCATGTGTGAATCCTCACTGTTAGCCACTGTACGTTTGTATTAAGCTGTAAGCCTCTTCTCTATGAAGTATCAAGACTTTTCATTTGAACAATGTAGACATGTCCTGTGAAAATAAATCTTTTAAGTAATTCCCCAATCACCTAATAAATTCTATGGACTCTGCCCTGGTTTTGGTCCGTGGGTTCAGCACATGTTCTATGAAGTGTTTTCCTGTGTTTATGTTTTTATTGGTGGAAACCACACTGAAGGAGAGGCCTTACAAGATGAGACAGGAAATGGCCTCAGGTTAATGTTCTGTCAGGACCTGAGTTCAAACATCTTCCAGCTTTCGAGACAACAATTTGTTGCCCAAAGAAGAAATAATTACAATTCCAAAAGCAGTACATACAAACTGAAATAAATATATGTCAGTTACAGCACATTCAAAGTACCATATTATTTATTATGACACCCACTTAGATTCCTTGCATCAGTTTGCTGTAACAACAATGTGTCACAGGCCTATTACAGTAAAAACTACATTAACACACATAAAGTACATGAAATATTATATTGCAGTTTAACTTTCAACTCATCACTGTTTTCTATTTTTAATTGTTTGTACACTAAAAAAATAAGAATGCACTGTCAGGTTCATCTGGACCACTCCTACACTCACATTTTAGCAATCCCTCAGTCTAAGGGAGCTTTCACATCAACCTTGTTATATTTAAATTGAAATTATATTTCAATGGCAATGAAATTAAGGACGTGATCTGGTTCATGCATGTACTCCATTCAATACTTGTTTTGCACTTTATTAAAAGAAGTTAGATAATAGAGTAAACAAATTGAAAACACGCTGATGCACAATTATCTACAACCCAATAAATGTAAAGACCTGACAAGACGCATATATGTCCCACAGATGTCTTTGGTGTGCTCCCTAAACTGCAATGTGAAAACAAAAGTAAGCAGATCAAAGACAAAAACATTTTTTGGTATATTGGACTTTCAGCTGTGAAATATTTTAAAATTAAGTCCACACGTCATGAAGAGAAGTCTCTGAAATTCACAGTTTTATTGGACTTTTCCTGCTGCTTGTTTTTACAGATGAAAACCAACAGAATCAATGGTCTGACATCATCTGGCTTTCACTAAACCATGTAGCTCTCAATAGATACACCAGTATTTGTTATCTGTTTCTTTGTGGACAGAGACTTTTCACACCTCACTGTTGCTGGGAAATTTTTGTTTTTGGATTCAATCCTTTTCACACAAACACAAACATACCCACCGTCACACACACACATACACACATTCCCATATCCTACTGCGGAGGCTGCCTTTTTCCCAGTGACGTAAATTTTTATTAGAACACTTGGCATCTGATTAAGTCCCATTTGGAGTGTTAATTAGCTGAGCTGCTCTGCTCCCACTGTCTATACACGGAATAAGGTCAAGACAACAATGGCAAAACCATCAGGTTTCTTCAAGAGCAACTCAGAGAATCAGCTACTGTGACAAAATGACTCTTTTTCCATGGAACAAGTCAACCTACTTTGATAGTAGTAATAGTGGAAAGTCCAATTTCCAAACATCTTCATGCAGATTTACTATAACATCACAAACTGTTCTATTGCCTTACCCAAAAAAGTAGTTACTGAAGCTGAATGATCTGATGGTTTCACCGTCTGCTGAAATTTTAATCAAGTGACTTAATGAAACACAATAAAAGTTGTGGAGATACATGGTTTTCACAGTACGGCAACAATATTTGATATAGTTTCATGTCAAGCTGTTAAGAACCGAGTAAGGAAAAACTTTTTTCAATGATGCAAAACAAATGTCTTGTGCTGTTTTCATCCCTTCAGAATAAAAGCGTCAAGGCTGCTTTGGAGATATTTGCACGGATGCTCAACAACTGCTGAGAAAAAAAAATCTTAGGAGGTGAGACGAAGATGACGGTTTCTCCCCTGACACTAGACTAAAAAAAGAAAAAAAAGAAACACAGGACAAAAATACCTGGAAAAACCTCACTGTTGTGTTCATTCAGTATTGGTCTTTCTGCCTCCACCTGTTTAATTTAACAGTTCCAGATGTTTCCAGTGGGACTTTTCAAATGGAAATCAGTGTTGATGAGAAAATTACAAACATGATTAATGAAAAGGCTTATTTCATGCAGTTTGGTTGTTTTCATGAGATGCAACCCTTTCAGACTCCACTCACTTCTAGTCACTAACACTCATCGTGAGAGTGGCCTGTGTTGCCATGGCAATTAATACAACTTTTAAATATGAGGTCAACATAAGAAGCTTATAACTTTCAGCGATCACTGACTGACAAATAGATGAATCAAAGCTATCTTTCTTCATTGTGGGGTTAGTACGTTTGTGCCCATAATGGTCAAGGTTAAGATTAAAATTTAGGGTAAAATTAAAAGGGTAAATTAATGGGTAGGGTCAAGGTTAAGCTTAAGGCAAAGTTTAAGAACAAGGGTTAGGTGAAGGCTAAGTGTTAGGGTAAGGGTAGGGCTAAGGCTAAATGTAAGGTTAAAGGTAAGGGTAAAGGATAATGTTAAGGGTACAGGTAAGAGTAAGGTATAGAGATTAAGGTTTAAGGTTAGGTTAAGGCCGAGGTTAAGGGTAAAGGTAAGGTTAAGGTTAAGGCTAGAGTTAAGGGTAACGTTCAGTTTAAAGTTACAGTTATGGATAAGGTTTTGGTGTAAGGGTATGGTTAATGTTAAGATTCAGGTTTGATGGCAGGTCAAAACTAAGGGTAAAATAAAGGTTATCGATAAAGTCAGGGTTAAGATATAGGTTCAAAGTTAGGTTGGGGGCTAAGGTTAAGGGTAAAGTTCAGGGTAAGGTTTAGATTAAGGTCTAGGGTTGAGGTTACAATTAAGAGTAACTTTAAGCTTAAAGTTAAGATTAAAGATAAGGGGTAAGAGAGTCGTAATTGTGGTTGGCGTAAGGGAAAAGAAACGATGGAAACACTGTGTGCATATGTGTGCGTGTTTGCACTACTTAAGTGTTTGTGCCCATGTGTATAATAGGTTCTGGTTTTACTCACTTTGGCTTTGCTCAGTGTGTAAGCAGCGCACACCAATGAATAATGAGGCTATTACTACCACAGCAGGCCACAGAACACCGCCTGCTCCCATTCAATAATGTGTGTGTGCCTCCCTGTGTGTGCAGTAAGTGTGTGTGTTGTAAGTGTGTGATCCTCTTAGTCAATATGGCTGATAGACCCTCGCTCTATATTTTCTCTTTATGCTGCTGCTAGAGCATCACAGGTAATCTAATACTCCGTTTATGGGACGAGTCCTGTGCTAAGATGGTAAATGTGTGTGTGTGTGTGTGTGTGTGTGTGTGTTTGACATTTAAAAACTAAACACATAGGAGCACTTAATTGACCCTCCTTCATTCTCAAATCTCTATACGTAAAATTACCCCACATATTTCTTTATATTCCTCACCTCACCTTTACTGAATCCTATTTGTAACCCCATCCCATAATTTGGAATCCCCCCCCCCCGGAGGATCAGCAGCAGTGTCTAGGTTGCGTCATGTTCTGAAGTACAGCCTCATCTCTGAGGATGTCCAGAACTATAGCAATAAAAATGAGGCTCGGAAAGTGACAACTGTCACCCACTTCAGTCCCTCAGTGGGTAAGAGAAGCAGCTATTGCCCTTTGTAGTCCTTCATCAGGATCACTCAGAAAGCAGCAGGAGTACACTGCATTCATACCTCAGCCCTCTGACACCATTACTGCCAAATACCACGTGTGCCACAACAGATAACTACTGTGTCTTTAGCCTCTTTTCCTCTGGTCAAAAAAAACCACGATCACCTTTCGTTGTCTGCTGAGGGAATGGATACAATCAGCATTCACTCCCAGGACAAATGACTCTGCAGTAGACTCAGCTTTTAATCCGCTTTGGTTAACGTGATGGAAACATGACATCCTGGTGAAGGCAGCGAGGTGAGAGAGCGTAACATGACGCACCGGTGGATAAAACATAAAGGCAAACTCCTTGTTTTGTAATGGAAAAGGAGTTAATCACCTTTTGACCCATGTTTAAAAAGAAATGCTGGTTTAGAAGAGGTATTTGTGTGTTGTGTTTTCACCGCTGTCTGTTTAGATTCTGTTGATAGGTTTATTTCTTTGTTTATGAGCAAGATTACACAAAATATCCACAAACCTTGGTGGAAGGAAGTGGTACAAGTCAGAGAGGATCAGATGGGTCTTTTTTCAGCATTTTCAGTTTTCCTTGAAAATAATTAATGGATCTTGATGAAAAAGAGTAGTTTGTGAAGCAGTCAAAAGGATAAGCAGATTAAAAAAAAGAAACAATGTCGCTCATGGTCTGTTGCAAAAACATCTTTTATTGACCATACAGGCTCAACTGAACTAAAAGAAATAGAAAAAGAAATGTAATTTGTGGTTTCTGAGTGAATGCTTTTAAGTATTTGTCAAATCCAAATTCAATAAATTGTTGTTCATGAAATGCTCTTATTGTGAAAACAAAGATTTTCATGAGTCATGTAAATGGATTCAAGGGTTTTTCTGTGCAAAGACTTGGTGAGAAGTTTGAAAAGATGTTGAATATAATGCTTATAGAAACGAAAGATGGAAAGTGATCATGACAATAATAAGATAACAGAATTATAATTAACAATATTTTGCTGAAGGTTAGCTTTAAGTCACCAGGGGAAAAAGAGATGATTTAAATCATGTCCAATTAAAAAAGCCTTTAAAACCTCCCTTGAAGTGTTCTGTGTTTAAGACAGTCAGCCAAGAAGACAGCACATCTAACTGACCTTGTCATCTCATGCAGCTTCTGATAATGGCTGCTCTGTGATCAGTTCCCCTGTGTAATGACATAGTTACACCTCCCCGGTGGTTGGTACATCTGTCCTAGTTCTGCTCTGAGCAGCGTGAGAAGACAATCAGAGAGAAAATCCAAACTCAAAGACATTAGACCAACAGTTTGAGATTTATTTGTCATAGGGATACACTACCAGACATTTTTGCCACAGCATTTAGTTTTTAGTTTTATTTTTTTATCAGTCATCACTCATTATTCTGCTCATTATTTCAAACTATTGTTCCGGTTGTAAGAAATGTAAAATGTGTTGTTTGATCTTTGTAATTCAATCCTGATGTGAAAGCCTTAAACTACAATCCCACCACAACTATTGCATTGTTTTCTGTCATTAGTTCAGATTTACCATCTGCTGTAAGTGAAGAATGGAGTAGAAACTTAAGTTCAGTGGCGTTTACAGAAACTTCATACTGACATTGGATGTTTCCATCCTCAGTTTCCAGCTACTTTGGTGTTGGTCCAATCACGCTCCTATTTATACGATCAAAGGAGCAACCATAGTGATCACCAGACATTTATGTTGACGTGTGACAGATCAGAATAAATAATTCCCTAATGCCGATAGAATGTAAACATGCATTTATTCCCCTGTGTGTTTTTGTTTATGCACAGTATGCAGCTGTTGATATGACAGGGTTCATTAATACAACATCAGATATGTGTGTGTGTGTGTGTGTGTGTGTGTGTGTGTGTGTGTGTGTGTGTGTGTGTGTGTGTGTGTGCGTGCGCGTGTGCGCGTGGGAGTGGTCTCTACTCCTGGCACCTGGTGTGAGTCCTACACCTGGCTTCAATCATCGTCATCACCAGCGCTACAAAAACCCTGGTCTCTCCTCCTCATCACCAGATTGTTACAGTCACTCCTGTGGCACACGCTCTCGGCCGCTCTATAGTACTTTCACTATAGAAAGGATCTTCTCGTATATTTTTTGTTCCTTCAACTTATTCTATTTTTTCCCTGTGCCTCAGAATCACCAGAGCGGAACTCGCCTGCCCTCGCTCCTGCTCACCCTCAGCCAGCCCTCAGCTTGTTGCCTGCCTACCACAAGCTAATTATTAAAGAACTCTGTTCATTCACAAACCGTTTGTCTCTGTGTGCTTCCGGGCCCAGCCCCAACAAAACATAGCATGATGCAATGTATCTGCACATTGGCTATAGCTCAGATGAGGTGATGAAACACTTAGATAGAAACATTCCATGGCCAAGACGTCTCACACAAATGCAATAACAGAAATAAAAATGCAAAAAAACACAACTGCAAAAGCCACAACAGTATTGTCAAAGCCACAAAAGCCAAAACCACAACACCAAAGCAAACCCACAAAACTTCTACAAAAACCTCAACACAAAAGCAAAAGCAACCACGCAATTACAAAAGCCACACAACAGAAACACAGCCACAATAGAAGGGAGCAACAATGGATGTTGACAATAAAATGAGCAGAGTTTGTTACTGTGGTCGGGTCATGGATGGATCAAGTTAATCGTCATTTGTGAAAACCTGGACAAGTTAGTCTGCGCTTAAAATGTTTTGCTTGTCTATCTGCGGTGTTACGGCTCAGGTGCTTGGAGTGTCCAGAAAAGGAAAAACGCCTCTTCTGTAAAACCTCATATAGACAAGCATCAAATTATAAGCGCCACAGGCTTAAAAATAAAAATAAATTTAACAGCAGATATAACTCTGCTCATTGAATTGTCAACATCCATTGTCACTCACTTCCGCTGTGAGTGTGTTTTCATTGTGTGGCTTACTTCTGTTTTGGCTTTTGCATTTTTGCATTTCTGTTAATGTGCTTCTGTGAGACATCTGCAGAAACAGCAGAAGGAAGGTCAAAGAGATGGAAAAGTGGGTGAAACATAAACACTTGAATGTGGACACACATTTACTATGTGTCCGCACTGTCCCTTTATTTAAACTGACTTCACTTACAGATGACCACACACACAACAGGTGTGATAAAGAGCAGCAGAATGATAGAAACATATTTCAAAACCAGCATCAAACTGACCAAAGTCCCTGACTTTGAAGGGCATAGTAATAATAATCGGTTAACATTGTTCAATATTGATCTGTCTGTACGTGTGTTTGGCCTGAAGTCAGAGATGCTGTTTCCCCCAGCAACCCTTCAAATAAAGAAACTACAGACCATAAATATAAGGTCACTTATGATGAGTTTAGATAACTGAAAAGAGAATTTACCAATAACAAAAATATCAAATACATTAAAAACACACATTCTAACACATCTAGCTCTATTGGCTTTAATAAAGGACTTAAGCATATTAAAAAACAACTTGTCAAGTTAAAGACAAAAGCTAAAAGTTGAAGTTAACCCAGGATTTGAAATTCTTTGTTGCTCCAATTAATTTCTGTCAAATATATTCCAGATAGTTCATGTATGAGATCAGTGTAGACATTCAGATATAAGGCTGAAACCCAACAATCACAGACGATGATACAGCTGTTTGTTGTGATTCGTTGCTCTGGTTCTCCTCTCAAGTCATGTTGTGTCAGTGTGTGTACGGAGACGTTCTGGCTCATAAAGAAAATCACTGCTGAAAAGGAAACGACCGTCTACGTTCACTCACTGCTCTTTACAACTGAACACCATTCTGAAGCAACATAAAACCCGACTGTCTCATTGGTTTCATTGTTGCTGTTTGTTAAATGACATTAACAGGAAATGTAAAGGTAAACTGGCTGTGTAATGTCCCTGACTATGTGCTGGATTTTTTTTCCTAGCGTAGCCAGTAGATCACTGACACTGTAGTGAATGTCTTCACTGTTTGTGTATGGAAATGTGTGCAGTCTCTTGTGTGAATTAAATGAGTGCTTTAGTTCAGGCTAATTGGATGAGTTGAAGTCTTGTGTTTATATAAATTACATTAACTCAGCGTGATGGATTCAAAGTGTAAACTAACCAGCTTGTTGTTGTTGTTTGCTTAGAAATATGTTCCTGCTCCGTTCATTGTTGTTAGAACATGTGGATTCCACTCATGTCTTCCAGTGTCTGTCTGACCCTGCCAGGTGTTGTACTATGGTATACTAGGTGGTATAATATTTCTATTTGTGCACAACATCTGTTCAAGCTGCAAACACTGAGTATAAAGCACGAGGGATGTTTGCAGAATGCACAGACCCCAGTGAATGAACTCCTCCATCAACAGCCCCCTTACATTCAGTCCAAATGTCACACACTCATGGATACACATAGATATCAGCTCATTATTTGTGCCTGGTTTCTTTCATCAAGATCCATGATGTTGAAATGTTCAAGAAAGTGAAAAAAATTGTGGACAAGGGTGGAATCATAACCTCCATTGCAGAGGTAATGAGAAATAGAGAGAAACTATGAGAGTTGGGCTCCTTTGCCACTCACAACCAAATAAGTTAATGCACGTTAAACAGTGCAGTCTACTGCCACAAGTATATGAACTCACCCCCCCTCCCTTCCATCATAAGATATTTTCATCCCTGGATGCTCACAAACATCTGACGGAGTAGTATCTGCTCTAAAATCGAGCAAAGCACTCTGGCAGGGAGCCGACACCGTAGTGAGGCACATTCATATTGCATCAACAGTTTTCAATTAAATTTGGCTCCAATAAAAACATATTTTCTTGGGCATCAATTCAAAGTCTTCGCTTAAACAAAACAAAAAGCATCACTTAGAGAAGTAGCCATGTTAAAAGAAGATGAAAGTGCATCAAATCCCCCGGTTACCAATTATATCATGTTCATATCTATTATGGGTGAAGTATTCTCAGTATTCCCAGTAACACAAATGTAAGCATGCAAAAAGAACTACAGCCTCCAAAACAAAAATGATATAAATCAAACAATTTCACTTTGCTCTTTAAATATGTCATATTTACTGTATATTAACATTTATATATATATATATATATATATATATATATAGTGAGAGAGAAATGTGGATGTTTTTTGGACTCTCTCTTCATCTCCAACATGTTCATGGAAGTTCATATGCAATGTGATGTTAGAGACTGTGATCTATAAATAGCTCTAAAACAGTGCTCTATTTTGAAGTTCTCTGTTAAAGTAGAGTAGTAAAGTCTATCCAGGCTGAGTTTATAAAAACCCTCCATACCTTACAGTACACTTGTTGTTGTCAACTCTCATTTGAATGTGTTGGTGACCATAATAGATTTGACACCTGTAGCTTCTATTGAACAGAAGAACGTTGTCTTGACTGTTATGCTCCACAATGAGGGGCATCATATTATGCAATGAAATCAGTCTGTAATGTGGAGAAAGTTCAGCAGATTTAGCAACACCATCTATTTTAATATTAAGAAAATTAATTTTATGCATGTTTACGCTGCTACAAACTGATCAACAGTTTTCTTCATGTCATTTTTCCTTTGTAACTTAGATAAATGTACGATTTATCCATCTCGCTCATGTCAGTGTATTTTTATCCAGTCTAAGAAAAGGTTAATGAACACAGATGAGCTGGATGCACACATCCACTATGGTTCACCCCAACCATTGTTGATGTTAATAACTTCTTGGTAACGTGGGCTCCAGCAGAAAGTGGGACTTGTCATAAGCCCTTGACCTAAGTAACCTCATATTATTAGTAAAAGCTTAATTATCAAAAAAAGATTGAAATATTTCATCATTCTATCATCGTATAAAATGATGATACACTCTGAGTCGTCTGCAAGTGCATGGGCATCAGAACAGAGGTTTAAACTAAATTTTGATTTTCTTTACTTTTGTTAAATATATTTCAATGATGCAATGAAGAAAATGTGCTCTTCAGGCATTATTTGAGGAAAAGGATGAGAGATAGATAGAGTTGCACAGGACATAGAGCTACAGAGAAGAGGGGGCACTGGCAGAACAAGAGTGTCAGAAAGAAACTGTTGAATGTGTAATAATGTCTACTCCATCATTTTTTCCAGTCTATATAAATACTGTATTTATTTGGGCCCATATGATCAGCAGCTTTATGTTTCCCTGAAGCAATTTGCTAACGTCCCTTTACTATAATGTTTCCCTCAACAGTTTTACCTGATTCTCTAAACACAGTTCCACAGAGTGTATAGACGGTGTAAACAAAACTACATCTCTCTGCATCTTTGCACCCCGAACCCCATCCTGCCTTTCTCCTTACAAATCTATCCTCTCCATTTCTTTCATCCTCCCCTCATTCCTCCCTCCGCTCCCTGCTTCCTTCCTCTGCAGCCCACTGCTGCACGGAGGGACTGGCAGCAGTGACTTCAATAATTCACTTCCCCTCAGAACAGGTTGTGTTTGCATTGCAGGGCGCTGCAGGCGAGAATAGAGAAGGCGAGGAAGAAAGATTAAAAACAAGGAAGCATGAAGAATGAACTCGAAATGGATGAAGACTTTGAATGGAAAGATAGAATGAAAGCAAAAAAGAAAAAATAAAATAGAGGAGAAAGGCCTGTTGTGAGTAATAATGATGCAGAAAAAAAAGAGGGAGGTGAAAAAAGGGGAAATTGTCTCAACAATAGCCTCGTCTGCACGTCTGTATTCACCTGTAGTTTCGTGCGAGTGTTTTTAAAAAGGTGAGGAAGAGAAGGATGATAGAAGGGAGCAGAGGGATGTCCTCTTATCGGGGAATAATACTGAGAGAGACTCCCCAAGCAGAAAGAGGAAACAGGGGGGATGAGACAGTCTGATACAAGCTGAAGAAAGTGAGTCAACACTTATCAATGAAACCTGCTGCATCCTGTGACCGACAGCATGAGACCCAAGTACTGTGGTTTCTGGAAAAAAATACTTATTCAACTACATCCGAACTGTAGTAGGTTGTGTGTTGTGTTTACCAATTGATCAATACATGATGTTGATCAACCCTGGCCTGTAAAGCAGCTACGCAAAAAAAAATGTTTTTGCGAAATGGTACTTGACAAATGTTGAATTGGTCCCCATTCACGATTAACCATTTTTGTGTTAACATTTTGCTGGTTTTATTTATTTGCTCTTGTATTTAACTTGATATATTTTTGTTTTGGACTGTTGGTTGAACAAAACATCTGAAGAAGTCATCTTGGGCCAGGGAGAAGTTGTGATGGGATGTATATGTAATAGAAATAGCTAGCTGTTACCAAAGTTAAAGAAAATGCTTAAAACCGGATTTATTTCATTGACAAAATTTAATAGAAAAAAACTATTTTTGAGTCTGTGTGTGAGTTGGTTGAGGTTATCTTGTTAAATATAAATTGTCCTAAAGTAAACTTGCCAAATAGGAGCTGGGCTAAAAAAAAATTTATTTTTGGTTCCACTCTTATTCACATTTTCTTTGGCTCTCTCCTGCTGACTTGTTCCCTCTGGTTCTTTCTTATTTCTTCCTTTAGCTGCTCTGCCCTTTTCAATGTCACTCTGGCTGTGACGCTCTCTCTCTCTCTCTCTCTCTCTCTCTCTGTGTGCCATGTGCCATCCCTTTTCTCTTCTTTCATGAGCTGGATCCAAATCATTTAACTGAATGTCAAAATTCAATGAGATGTCATCAGCTATACTTCAGTGAAAAGGTGTTGAAAAGAATGAGATGTTATTATGTCAGGTTTAACATGTATTAAATCAATTCAAATTGTAAAATGCTGTCCTACATCACGGCTGCTCACAGCACCTCCTCCTCAAATGAAGGATGGCTGGAGAAGTGTTTTTTTTTTTTTTTAAGTGGAATAACATTGTCAGCCAAAGGCATCAGAGTGATTGAGTTTAAAAAATAATATTGTCATTCATGCATCTGGATATAGAGGATCTCATTTCTACATGACTAAAATAATATTGTGGCTGTCCTGATATTCTTCGGGTTCCATCAGCAACAGCATTTACATCTAGTTTGACCAATCCCATTTGAGCAGACTTTGGTTGTGCGCAGGTAAACAAGAAAAAACACATTTACCTGAAATGCATCAGCTTTTACATTTTTCTGCATTCAAATGCGGGTAGCTGTTAATAGAGATAAGCCCAAATGTAATCTGGATCTAAAGCACCTACAGACAGTAGAGTCTTGGCCCTGCATGTTTTCTGTTTGCACCAGAAGCCCTAAAATATTCAACTGCCAATGGGCTCCAAGGTTGTGGCTTTGAATAATGGTCAGAAAAGTGTGTTCACAGAATGTTATATCATAATGAAGTTGATCTTTTGAATGTAAAATGTCTTCATCATGTTATACTACTCATGGTATGTTTTTGGTAATAATTCGAGTTTGAGTTGCGTTATGGCCAAAAATAATTGTGTGAGCTCACAGTAACTTGCAAAGAATTGGAAAGATGTAAGGTCACCGTGACCTTGACCTCTGACCTTTACTGCCATAAACCTGATGAGCCAAAGTTGAACCCATTCCCTAGAGACATTCCTGATACTTGTATGAGAATGAAACACATGAATGGAAAACACAGAGAGGTTAGAGGATAGCTTGAGTCTATATGAGGCATCCACTCTACTCTGTGAATGTATGAATCATTTTTCATGGAAATCCATAGTGTAATTCACTATATAGTGGTTCAACAGGGCCATGCCACTATATGGCTGAATTTAGAACATATCAAATATGGGGAGGATAAGCACATGAATGTGATAACCAACTCGCAGCTGCAACACACAGACTGCACTGACTCACCAACTTGAGTCGGTCGTAACACCATGAGCTGAGACTGCAGCATGGAGGCTATATTCAGGAAGTGTGCAAGGGTTTCAAAAAGGAATTGCTACAGTTATGAATAAATAATTCAAATAATAAATAATCCTCAGCCACTCCAAGTGAAATGAATGACTGAAAAAACTTGTTGTAATAGTGTTAAATAAATAACTTTATCCATTCACTGTTTGAGCTTGTTAAAATGGACAGTGGGAGGTTGTCAGTCAAAAGAAAAAGCTGGGGAACACTGACGCAGAGTGTCACGCACACTCACACGGGTTCTGTGAGAATTAGGCAGCCTGTCAGCACTACTGCAATTTTATTCTTATTTTTCTGTGACTATCAAATTCATGCCAGGGTTTCAACTCCACTTGTCTTCAACCAATGAAACAAAAATTGAATTTACTTCACATTGAAAGTAATCGGTCTCCTGTTTTGTTAGACCTACTTTCACCCAAATCAAACCACCTTTCCCTCATGATGCACCTTTCCCTCTGGCCTCATTTTCCTGAGGTTGCTGCTTTAGGCCGCACATCTCTTTGCTGCGCTGTGTGAGGCCTCAACCCCTGCTTCCCAAAGCCTGTCTGCAGTTTTTAATGACAGTGTGCGCGGTATGTCCTATATATGCAGTAAGTGGAGAGGGTGGGTGGATGCTTGCCACTGAATTGGCGGATGATAGCGAGAAGATGACAGGGCTTTGGAGGAGAAATGTGCTGGAAATAAAGAAAGGAGGGTTGGAGAGGAAAGAGGGAGAGGGTAAACAAGGAGGAAAAAAGTGATGGGAGTGAGATAAAGGGATGCGTCGGCTGAGAAGGTTTGGATTAAGGAAGTGAATTTGGGTGGAACGAGGATGTAAAATAGAGAATGGGTACATTTTACTTGACGTGTTAAGGATGGCTTTATGGATGGCTGGGAATGAAGAAAGAGGATCAGAGAGACGAGAGGAGAGGGGAAGAGAGGAAGATGACAGGGACATCTTTTCTGACAGGTAAAAAGTTTTGTAGATGGGTAAAGACAGTATGGGGGAGGAGGTGAGGAAGGAGGAGGAGAGGGATCAGGATGCGGAGCCGGTGGCAGGTAAATTGCTACACTGACAACACAGGGACTTTTCAACATATCCGACAGATTATACCCCCATCTCCTCTGAGCCGGCTGGGATGCACGGAGGAAGACGGGAAAAGTGCGATTGCGATGAGCTAAAATTTCAAAATGTGAAAAGTGCCAGCAAATTTTTGTCCTTAAACCGTCATGAGTAGGGAGGGAAGGAGATGGTGGAGGTGGGGGGTCTGCCATTGAGAGAATACAAATCTTAGAGAGAGCGAGCGAGAGTGGAAGAGGCCGAGATCTCTCTGAGCGGCACGCATCGCTGAATTATTGAGGCCAGACGTGTGTTGGAGCAGGAGATAGATTTCCAGTGTTGATCCCTTCCTGCTGTCAGAAAGTTTAGTTGGACATGACCAACTCCAGTAGCTGCGGTTGTTTTGTTGTTGTTTGAGGGTTTTCACCGCACACCGCAGGGAACGGCAGAACAAATGTGGAAGGAGCAGCTTCACAAAATGTGTGTATGTGTGTGTGGCCTTCCCGATCTCTTTATGTCAGAGCTTCTTTGTATGATAAGGTTTTCCCAGGCAGTCAGAAGCTATGTGCTGTGGTGTTCTATAGAGTGACAGATCAATATATGTCTGTGCCTGAAGGCAGCGACAGGCAGCGAGAACAGCTTCCCGCATTCATGGCACTTTGCACACCCTGTGAAATCCCACCATTAGCTTAGTATAAGTCAACAATATAGCAAATATTTCAAAACCCCCTGTAGAGATTTACACCTAAATACAGGCAATGTGCTCTGATACAAAAAGATAAAGGTTTTGGAGCAGCACTAATTCAAAGTCTAACAAACATCAATGGAAATAAGGTTTGTTTTGTACTTCAGAAGGTGAGTTTCTCTGACTTGTGAGCTTCAAAAACTAGTGCAGTACCTGTTCTAAGCATGTCTGTTTGAAACGGGCTGTTTGCTTTCTGTGTTAATGTTAGTCGCTGCTGTCTGTGAAACTGTCAAAGTGACCTGCAGTTTGTTGAGCCACAGCGAGTGAAGACCTGCTGCTGGACTCAGTCTGCAGTACGCTGAAGCTTCTGCTGCACAAACAGCTGTTCACCTGTTCATTCAAAGTTCACTGAAGCTCGACTTTGAACCCTGAACTGGAGAATCAGTTCTTGCTGCTGCTGTTGTCGTCGCATACACGAATGAGTCCCACCAGCTGCTTATCTGTTAATTCAAAGTTTAATAACATTCAACGTATAATGAGTCCAAATTGAACAAAATTAAAAGCTGCACTTCTAGGGCCCTTAATTATACACATGCCAAGGGTGAAGGGAATAAGATGAATGTTTCTCTACATATGTGAGCCACATACAGACAAACAGATTGCTGGAATTATATTAGATAGGTCATTTTAGTTTATTAGTATTAGTTTCTTGAGAAGCATAATTAGCAGAGTTCCCAGCATGCACTGTTTTAGGGTTGCACTATATTTGTTTGAAGAAAACATGATGTAATTTTGCAGGTCTTAAATACATGTCAAGATGAGTCATGGTTGTTTCTTTGCATAACTTGCTTTCTCACTTTCAGTCTACTCTTATTTTGAAGGAGTACACTTTTAAGTTGGACAATCCTTCAGTCTGAGTGAAATATGTAGGTGACATATGAGGATGATAACATCAACATTGGTTTGGATCATCATGCAAATTACTATTTTTTTGACATTTTATATATGTATATAATATGTGGGGTTGGAATTTTTTAAAGGAATGTATTACATTTCAAAAGTTTCAACTTCAAAATGTTCCAATAACAAAGAAAAAGCACTTATATTGACTGGAACTGTCTGATTTTTCTACAAAGAAAAACTCCATTGGAAATTTTTTGAAGGATGCTATAATCAAATAGATTATACGTTGTGGAAGAATCTATGCTAAAAATATGCCCAAACAAATTACAGTAAATAAAGCCAAATGAAGAATTGAGAGCTTTAGACAAAGGAAGAGACGATGAAACAGAGGAGAGAGGAGAGGAAGAGTGACAGTGTGAGAGAAGTGCAGACGGCCTCTGATGTAAGCCATGTTCTCACCACTGTTCACAACCGTCCTGTTGCCTTCATGAATAAGTTAGACGCCAAATGTTCCCTTTTTCCTGTGTACATGCAAACGCACACTATAGCCCTTTGTTCTTAAGTCTCCTAACGCCAAAATCAACCCCTGTGCACAGCAGCAATAACAAAACCAGACACCACAAAATACACCTCCACTTCAGCAGCTTTGTCGTTCTAGGCTGTACTACTGTATATTAAATATTAAGCTCCTCTGAATTCCTAAAATTGCACACAGAGGCACAAACACAGACACACAAATGAGGATATTCCCTCCTGAAGTGGAGCCAAGAGGGGCTTGATAACGTCTGACAGAGCGACTGGGCTAGAGAGGACAAAAGTGTTTTTGCCGACCGATCAAACCTTAGTTTGGCTTTTTCTTTGCTTTTGTTTTGTTTTTGTGGTCACTTGCCCAGTTTGCCTAGGAATGGGAGAATTGGACTGAACTCTGGAAAAAGGGACTGATAAACCTCACCTTGTTCCTTGACTGGGACCTCCTGATGCCTATGACTGGGTGGATCATATATACTCAATAAGCTCATTTAAACCTTGATTGATATGTTTTGTGCAGTCGCCCATCATGATTTAGTTTAACATTTAATTAATAACCACATATACAATGTGTCAGTATAATGGTGAAGTTTTAATATGTATCAAATATTAAAAAGATAATTTGAGGTAGTTGTAAGATTTGTTTTGTTGAATGAGTTTTTGTTGTTGTAAGAATGATTTGCTAACAGATAGTTTGGGGTCTAGGAACCCCAAAAGGTGGGATTATATTGGGGTCATCTCTACATCTGAATGAGAAATGTTACACAACATGTTTTGACTCAAACTCAGTTGCAATATGGGTATCTTTATCTGGCAAAAGAAAAATCTTCTTACCTACAGGGGCAGCCACGCTCTGGACCACTCTCATCCAAAGAGGTGTGTGTGTGTGTGTGTGTATATATGTGTGAGTGTGTGTTATTACGCACTATCAGAAACATGAGAGTGGGTGAGAGTGAGGTAATGATCTAAGAGTTCAGCTTCAGGTAGATACAGTGAGAGGTGTCTGTGCACATGTAGGTATTTGCACGTGCAAATGTGTGCATGGGCCGTCGTGTGTGACCGTGCGTGGATGAGATCTGCATGAATGAGAACATCATCAAACCAAGAGAGAGTGAGCCAAACACAAGGACGGATGAAAAGGTGGGGGATGGTTACATGATGATATTCCATCAGCACTTCAGCATAGATATATGATGCTGGAGCTTATTGTTTGGGAAAAAATGATTTAAAATTGTACTCGTTATCAATCTATATTAATTTATGCATGATAAAGGAAACTGATTCAACTTCTTCCAAAGTGTGTATTAGTATAAATTGACAGATTAGTGTCACAATATTAACAATTCTGTGAATAGCTTCAATAAAGTTGATGAGGTAAATTAATATTTGAATTTAAGAAATCACACTTAATGAGAGTTTGATGAACAAAACTACTCTCATATCTGTACAATAAATACATACATACGTTAATATGCCTGGGGATATGTGCTGGACAATTTCTTGGCTTTTTTTTTTTTTTTTGGCAGTTGCCAGGCAACCACCAGAGACTCTAGGAAGTTACTGGTTCAGGTCAAGAAGCTGTCCAGCACATTACTGCTGTGAAATAAACCCTCCCAATTTACGTGTGTTTACTTCTATTTTTGTACAGTTTGAGTAATGAGATTTGCCATGTTAATGAGGGTGGCAGTTTCCCTCCATTTCCATTGTTAAGCTAATTAACTGCTGCTCCCAGGTACACACACAACAGTGATCATTTTCTTGTCTGACACCGTAAGAAAGTGGAAAGCTGCATTTTTTAAATTGTCAAATAATGTATTTAAATTACGTTAGGTTATACAGCACACATTATTATAAACTTGAGAATAGTAATGTATGGGACATGGACCAAACTAAAGTATATAAACATTTTTTTCTCACTGTCATTTTAGATAGTTTTAGAAATTAATGTGAATTTGTTCTGGTTATTCAGTTGTTTGATTCTATATATTTGATGCAGATATGGCTACAGATGCTCAAGGTGTCGTATGTGTTTTATCCAGGATATTTTAGCTTCATTTCTGAATGGTTGGAAAAAGTGGAGACGTGTTGTCAGTCTTTATGTTACAGCTGCCTGCTGTTCTATTACAAAAAACATCTTGAGAAACAAGAGGGAGGAGCCACCCACTGCCAATATATTACTTGGCGAGAGGCAGGAACACAGCTTACACCTCAGTGTAAACACATAAATACCCATCTCTTGAAGACTAACACTTTCTAAGGAGATATATTACTATATCAGCTCACTGGAGGCCCCAGTGTGCCACACTGCCCACCCCTACCCGCTGCCCCACCCCGGGCTCAGAGAGTAACTGGTGGGAGGCAGCGAGATAAATCAGACCTCCCAAGACGTTGTCTTAGTGCTCTTATCCTTTACCCCTAGGTAGCAAGGCTAGTGTAAACCACAGTCAACATATCACTTTGGCCATACGCCTATGGCTCTGTAGCTGACCTGCAGGTTAATGGAAACGTTGTCAGGCTTTAATATCCAGTCAGCCTTACAGAAAAAATGAAACTGAAGAGGAGAGAAGAGGAACAGAGAGCATCAAAACAAGACAGTTGCGTTACTATATTGTGGATGTGAAGGTTCTTAAAGCCCTTTCAATATTTAGGCAGCAGGGCCCACATGGCTTCACAAAGGACCTAGTAGCGCAAGATAAAAAATGAGAGCATGAGGAGATAATTAAAGCACCATGTGCACTAAAATTTTTAGCAGGGGGGATGGAATCAGAGAGACTGACAGAGATGAGTGGAGACAGATACAAAGAGAGGGAGGGACAGGGAGACAAAGAGGAGGAGAGTAAAAGTGAAAGGGGAGCGAGCAGACACGCCGTTTGTATTTTACGTGGCAACTTTAAATTGTTAATGGTGGTGAGTGAAGGAGAATCTGATGCACGAATCACAAACAATGAAGACACCTGCCAACATTCATCAGCTCTCCACCTCTGCCAGTCTGTTCTGTACAAAGACAAGCTCCTATACAGTCTACACCACTGAAACCTCTATCCTCTTTCTATCTATTAATTTATCTATTTATCTATCAATCTCTTTTCATCTGGACAAACTGTTCAAGCACAGCTAATTAACTTTCAAGGACTTTAATCAAACATAATAAAGAGAGAAAGGTCAAGCAACAATCACTGACATCACTGATCAGATTAATGTGGAGAAGGTGTGTAATCAGTAAAGTGTGTGTGTGTGTGTGTGTGTGTGTGTGTGTGTGTGTGTGTGTGTATTACTCATGCTATGGGGACCATAACCTGTTAACATACTTACGTGGACTTGTCTTCCATATAGGGCCAAATGTGAGCCCCCGTAATGAGGTGTAAAGAGGCAAGCAGGTGTCGGATAGTGGGAGGTAAAAGGTTGTCATTATCTCCAGTGTAAATGCTTTAGTCTCCTCCTATCACCATCACGCCTCATCTTCTCCTCCGTTCACTCACAGCCGACAATAAATTATGGATGCTTATTAGAAAAGGGCAATATTCAGCATCCAAAATAAACTCGGCACCAAGAGACATAGACGAGACACAAACAAACAAAAAGTGCTGATGTGGGGAGAGGAGGCATTGGAAGTCAGTGGGGAGTCAGTGGCCAGGCCGGTTAAACCTGCAGTGATCTCTTTTCTAGGTCAGCCCCTTTCAACACATGAGCGGGGCGGGCTAATGTACCGCAGCGAGTGAAGCTCCACATTAAGACGATGTTGGACGTTTGACTACACACACAGACAGACTGCAAATAAAAAACTTGTAATGCATCCCAGGCCTTTCAGCCTTCCTTGGGCAACATCTTTAAAGTGATGTTGAATTTCTGTGCAATTTAGGCATATTAACTTTTTTCACTTTCTGCATTTAGTGCTTTGTTCTGTGGCCAGTGGCAAGGCCTCGACTAAAAGCTCAATCCTTCTATAGAAAAAAAAAACCTGAAGCTAAATCATTGATTTCAGTTCATTAATTTTCCTGTTAACAAGCACATAATGAAGCATCATATTGCTGGCTAACGCGGCTCAGATTCCTTCTACAGCACCAGCAAAGTGTTCTGTGTGACTTTGTCAAGCAATCAATAATTTGGTGTCCCTGTGAACTCTGCTGCTTGCACAGAGTGTGATGTGACGCACACCGACACAAAGTTGAAGAGACACTGGTACATTTCAGATGATGAGTCACGTCCTGTGAAATCTCCCCCTTAATCCTTAAAAATGTTAAGAGTCGGTGCATGTGATTGCCACATCATGTTTGTAAAGTTTAGGATTACAGTATATCCAGATTAAATGAAATTTATATACGCAGGCAGGGCTGTTTGAATTCAGTGTGTTGAGATGCATGTAAAAGGCTTATCCCCCCCAAAAAAATCATAGTGGAGGAGAGGAGAGGACTTTACTAAACAACCTGCTTTGCAAAGATTGCTGTGGCAAACACACATAGCATGCAGCATTTGTATTTTTCTGTTTAGTAAAGTACTGCACTTCCTCGGTGCACCTCTCTGTCCAATTGCCGTTTGAAGGACAGGTGTTACACGCTCTTTGACAGCCAATCAAAATTCACAGACACACAGTCATTACCAAACTGCTGCAAGAGAAACACTGACTGATCCACAAGTCCCTGCTGACCCAGCAAACTGTTGCAGTGGGAAGAAACGCGTGTCCGCCGCACAGACATGCACCGCTGCATGCACGAGCACCACACACTCGCTTCACACTCATGCATGCATTTGGCACATCAACTCACACTCACTTATACAAGCTTAAACACCTGCCCGGACAGACTCACAGGCTTGAGCTGACGGAAACGCACACACAAACACACACATCCAAACACACCCTAGAGAAGTCTACGGTAAATGAACCTCACAAGCCATCCAAAGCGCTGACATCAATCAGGCACGCTTTCACCGTTCAGCTCCCGATGGACGGAGTCGCATCTGTCTGCCACAGGAAGTGCTAAACAATTCTGAAGTGAGGGGAAACCATTTTATGCTTATCTGCATACACAGCGAGCGAGCAAGCGTCCTTAACTCGTCGGCTCTCTCTCTCCGATCATCCTAACCCTTGTTGTTTAATACGATTGTGCAAATTGTGCAACGATTTGTTCTTTCAGAATGACTCTTTTTTAGCGAGAATGATTTGCAGAGATGAAATAGTTGCTACACAGTTACGCACAGCTGAGCACCACCACTCGGTCCACCTGGGAGTGCAGGGCCTGTGAACGCCGGCCAGGGCGATTCCCACAAAGCTTTGGGACTTCTGCTCCTTCAGCAGAGGTTGAAAAACACAGGGGAAAAAAACGTTCCCAAAAAACAACAAATATCCTTGTAGCCTCTATGACTGTCGCCGCCTGTGTAACTGTCTGCTTCAACCCAGTGCATAATTGTGACAGAGGTCCCAGGAGGCACACATGCACAAACTCTTTGTGGCAATCAGCATATCACCCTGCAGAGGAGCCGAAACTGTTTCATACACTTATTATGAAAAGTATAAATGGGGACATGAATGCACAAGGGCAGAGTGGAGATGTGAGCCTTCTGCAGGACGGGGGAACTAGATCAGAAAAGTCACTCGATGAGGAGACGACTGATGGAAAAACACATTCAATAAAAGTGGCCACTGACTTCTTAATAATATATCTTACATATGTGTACTCTTTATATAATCTACTGACAACACATACATATAATTCATTGAAGCCAAAGACAGTATTAAAACCAATTAATGGTAAATCCTAGCTTTCTCAAATTAGGTATGGGCTACACCTACTGGAAACAAATGATGCCAGATATTTCACATAAGTCTTTTTTGTGAGGCCATGTTAGATTGTTTTTATGAAACAATAGAACGATAGCAGAAAAAGATAGTAGCAAAAAACACTTTCACTGTCCACAAAGCATTTTTTAAAGGGGATTGAGCTTATCATTTTAACAGTGTCAAAAATAAGTAAAGATATACGAGCAGTTCCTGTGAGATAATTTCCTCTAACACTGACAGGTCAGCACCAGTGTGAAGATTCAGAGCGGTACAAGCCCGACTAGGCAGCAAAGACTTGTACTTGGGCCTGCATGCTTCGGCAAACGACAAGATTGTCAGGCTGGGTGTGACGGCAGACTGTGGGATTGCTTATGACAACAGCACTCTACGCTGCTATGACTAAACAGACCTTGTTTTCGATGGCTGCCACATGCCTTCAAACGTCAGAATCAGAGGTATCAGAGCTGACAGTTCGGTTTGTGTGTTTGCCTTGCCCGAGGGGACGGGGGTGAGGGGGGGATGCATATCTGTCCGGGCGCCTGTGGCTGAAGAAACTGAGCCTTTTGTAGTACAGTGAGACAGCCCTTAAGAGGGGACGAGTCTCCACTTCATCCTCAATAGCACAGTGTGACTGTCCTGTTTCCCCCGTCACAAGAGGAGCCAGGTCTCAGAGAGTCTTATCCTCCCTCCATCCAATAATAACTATAAACCTTCAACAGTAAAGGTGTCATCACATTCTGTGTTACTAAGCCCTAATCTATACTCTATACCCTCTAATGTGGATTTTACCATCATAATTCATCAAAAGTGGAATTTACCAGAGCAGGGTTTCCCCCTCCACTTCACAGCTGGTAGTTTTCCCAGCAGCCTCCTGTGTCATCTAAGAACTAATATCTCTCTTTCAAGTTCATTTACTGCCGATCTCCCTGAAGCTATTTCTTGCAGTTGTTTAAATGCCAGTTAGTATTATGATAGTACTGCCTCCTAATAGTGAGTCATGAGGCGGACAATGTGCGGCGCAGAGAAAGCCCTTTAATTAAGGTTATGGACTAATAATTGTACTAATTAACATCCTGCTGCAACAGGGGCTCAGTCAGCCTGTGCTAATAAAGCGTGCATTGATACATTCATGGGAATACATTTGTAAAATATCACGTTCCTACCGTAAACTCCTTGGCCCCAGGCGAGAGGACAGACACTAGAAAATAACAAAATCCAGAGAAGCTCCATGTTCAGCTCAGCTCCGTCATAACCTGAAGAAGAGAGGAGAGGAGGGGGAGAGGTAAGAAGAGAGTGGAGGCACACTGGAGGACGACCCTGCAAAATACATGTGACAAACAAGAGGCGACAGCTGAGTGATTGTTATCGAGGAGGAAGAGGAGACACTTTCAATTGTGTTCTCGTGTTCAGCCATGTCTCCTGCAAGACCCTTAAACCCCTGAAAATAATATTACAGAGCAATTTGGCCCCAGCCGGTCACACAGCCCGTACCATACCGTAATTCAATCACAAATCGTGGATTATAAGGAGTTTACTCGCAGCTCGGACGCGTGTGCGTAATGAAGATTGGAGATTGACAGGATTGTCCGCTGTTTCACTTCCACTGGAGCACACAGGTAGGCAGGTGTGCAGAGGACGGGGGGGGGAGGTAACACATCCACAGAGGATCAGCTACAAGTGGGGGGTCATGCACTTTGGACCTCAGACATCCACACACACGCAGACTGACACTCCTGCAGATCAATATAATTATTCCAACCGTGTCCCTACAGTGGCTGTAAGGTGATGGGCCGTTCTATTATAAATGATTACACTGTTTTGTTTGTTGCTGTTGTTGTAAAATAAATGTGAGGTGATTTATATGAGAATGATCTGCCTATGGAAAAACATGAAGAGGAATATAAGGATGACAACCTCTGACATCTGGCCTTGATTTGTGTATATGTTTAAAAAAAAAAAAGAGAGAGTAGGCTCTAGCTGGTGCGAACGAAAGAGTGCGTGAACCCACAATTTGAGTTCGGAGAATACTGATTACAGCAAGGATGGTTAAACTTGGATAAATGAGTAACATTAAATATTTTTGGGATGAGCTCAAACACACATTTCATTCTTAAATATTCACACAAGCGAGATGAAAAGTAATTAATATAAGTCTGAAAAAATAAAGAATATATTATCTGTGCAGGCATCTGATCCCGCCCGCGTCTACCTTCTCTCAGAGGTGCCGTCCTTTGGGTCAGCCTGCTACCCGGCGCTGCGTGCACTCCTCCCCGGCTGCAGCGAAGAGGATTCCTCCGCTCTCCCGCTCCACCAGCCCGAAGCTCCCAGTCTCTCCACACAATGTCTAATAAAAGTTATATATCCCGCTCCAGTGGGCGTCTGGTGTGAGCTTTACTATTCCCGGGGAGTGATGATCGGGTATGGAGACTCCTCAGATAATCTCTTCGGTGCGTTAAACTTTTTGGGGATTTTTACGCACAGACTGGCGGCCACGGCGCGAGTCCCCTCTTTTCCAAAAATAAATAACACCACTTTCCCTGCGCAAAAAAAAAAAACTCAAGCAGGGCTAGTTGGGCAAAATCCTGTAAAAGCCAGTCTCCTCTGATGTGGATTATTTACTCTCAAAGGCGTGGTTGAAGTGGGGTTTTTACTCTGACAGTCCAGTGAAGCCCCTCTAACACAATCATGCGCTCTGAGGATGAGCTCCTGCTCCGCTCGGTCAATCAGCGCTGTGTCTGTGGACTCCAGGAGATGCTGGCCAAGTGGAATATGTGCGCAGACTGAGAACGACCGCCCCTGTCTGTGAAGAGGAGGGGGGAGGAGGGATGGAGGGATGGAGAGGGAGGGAGAGAGAGAGAGAGAGAGAGAGAGAGAGGGAGGGAGGACAGAGGGCTCTACACATAGATGCGCTCAAGCTTCACGGCTCCGTACTGAACAGGTTGTCAAAAGAACAGCGTTGCTCTCCTCCTCTCATTCTCTCTCTTTCTTCTTCCCCTCCTGTTCTCTCATTCGTTCCAAAACAGGGTTTCAAGCCTTTTGGGCTCCACACACAAGATGCATTTTATTATAAGAGCAGGAAGATGGAAGGATTTTTTTTGTTTATAGTGTTTCTTTTTCTGGTGGCGACCGTTTGATGGAGGTGTTCCAGCTGCGGAGCCACCACACAGTCGTCGCTGCCAATTAGAGAGTGAAAGGTGCTAAGAAAGTTTGTGGCCTAATGGAGAGGCCCCTTAACAGCACCACCCCGCCCCTGTCTGGACCAATTATTTATGACAGCAAGAATAAACTGACAGCTCAACAACCCCCAGTTCTCTCTCTCTCACTCTCTCTCACACACACACACACACACACACAGATTTCGAGCCCACACATTTACACTCTACACTTGCACCGGCACTCTCCTCACGCTCTCATCTCCACTCTTTTGTCGTGGGATTTTGCATTTCTCAATGTGGCCACATGGGGGGAGTGTTTCAGCTCATCACCACTAAGATGCACGTGTGTGTGTGTGTGTGTGTGTGTGTGTGTGTGTGTGTGTGTGTGTGTGTGTGTGTGTAAATTATCAATGGTCTGTATTTGTATAGCACTTTTCTACTGTCCACTCAAAGCCCTTATCTGTTTTTCACACACAAATTCATCTTTGTGCAGCACTTACCTTACCACACATCTCAATACATGCAATTGGAGGAGCCGGGGATTGAACCACCGACATTCTGGTAAGTGGACGACCAAATCTACTTCCAGCCGCAGCATGTGTGATGGTTAAGGTTAGGGTAAGGAACTAGGGAATGCATTAAGCCAATGAATGTCCTCACTAAAGTAGGAGAAGAAGATATGTGTGTGTGTCTGCAGTGATGGGGCTGTGAAATCAGAGTCCTGTGTAAAGGGCCCTTGTATTCCCGGCCTGTCCACAGAGAGGGCTGTTGGTTTATCACAAAGCGGCGGCTCTGTGTGCAGCTGGACAGAATGAAACAGACACTTAAAATATCAAAGCCTGCTTATCAGAGTAGAGCGATCAGTCACCGGAAAAATGGAAAATGAATCGTCTGTTTCTCTGACCTTATTTATACAATGCAGTCGTATGCTATTTGTCCCATTTCCCATACCCTAAACTAAAACTACAGTAGCATGTTGATTTATTGGATGATTTGTTATTTTATTTATCCATGTAGAACAAAATACCTGTTTATGTTTTGGTGGTTGAGAGAAGAGTGGGTGTTAAGAACAAGATGTAGAAGAAAAGAAAAAAGTTAACAACTACAGCATGAACACAGTATTCAGTGTAGTCATGAGGATTGGAAATGTAAATCTATTGTAATTGTATTATACCACAGAGACCTTGAAAACAGAGGGATATGAAACTGTTCAATTTAACCCCCCCCCCCCCCAACTCATTTACTGCATGACTAGTTCTCCTTAATAATATTTCTGTTTGACAAAGACTTAAATCCATATTTTAACCTTGAGGATTAATTGCAGATGAAAATCTGGTTAATGTTTGCTGTGGTCCGCTCGGAGCTCTGACTGGGTGGCTCCTGCAGTTTCAGGATAATGGGTGTGTTAGAAAGTTCATGTTGCATATCATGCAGTTGTTTACACCATAATCTCTGCACATAATGTGACATTAGTGTCCCACAGACCATTTATCTGCCATTATCTGAACTCACAGTGAAGCAATGTGGAGGAGACCATGATCATGGACATATTATTCCTCACTCTTAAATCTGTATTAGAAGCCTTTCTCTACCTTTAATTTATTTATAATAATTTGACATCGATTTATCTGGTTTTTATTTTACTGATAATAAATATAAGAATTCAGTGACCTGGGATTTGTGTGTTTCCGTTTTTAATTTGATGACAATTGTTCTCGTGTTCTGCGTTAATCCTCATTTCCTGTTCTCTGGGTTTTATCTGCAACGGATTCATTTTCTGTTATTTAATTTATTTAGTAAATATGACTAAGTCCTTACATAAATCGCTTTACAGTTGCTCAATGGCACCTGAGTAGTTGATGCAGAGCAGAATATTGGTTACTATAGCTGCAGCTCTGTGCGGGATTAGAACTACCACCTCTCCAGTCAAAGGTCGATCTGTCTAATCTGCAGCAGCTGAAGCTTTTTATTTACAGTCTATGAGCTGTAGCTTCTGATGTGGAACTTCAAAGAGCTTCTTTACTCTGAATGTCTTCTGCAGAGTGATTTGTTCTGCTGACACAGGAACATGTTCATTCATCTTACACCAGCATTTAAAAGCTGTTTGTTTGAATTTAAGTATGCCAAATCATTTTTGTTGTATAAGTGAATGTATCATAAACAGTTTTCTTTTATGAGAACGGGAGCCTGAAATCTCAGAGCACGTTTTCACGACGGAAAATCAGACAGATTGTGTCATTGTTACATTTTTCACATTTGATCCAGTTAGTTTTAGTTTCCCATTGTAAAGTATGTGCTGAATAAAGACTTTTATATGTCATGCGTACATCCTGTCGTCATCACATACACAGGGTTTCTACCTGTGCTTGACATTGATTGGTTTGTAAATGGACGTGTGTCTGACGTCTGCATGTTTGAATAGAGAAAATTAACAAACTGGATCATATCTTTCATTTTGTTGCCACTATTATAGCATTCCTACCAGCATCATCACCTTCAGGCTCAGTACTCGACACTAGATCAAATGAGCCAAATGAACGTTGCTGCTCTTCAAACATTAAATCGTCAGATGTAAAGACTCTGGTTCTAGAGAAACCAGTAAGGCCTCTACTTCTTCTTCTTCTATTGTTTAAATTAATTGGTCTGAAAGTCTGAACTATCCACAAAAGTTCTTCCATACTGCAAGCAATCTGAACCAGTTTGATCCAGACTGAAACCACATCGGAACATGTTCCGAGGCAACCTTCACACCTGAAATGTTAAGACTAAACTGAAAAGTTAGACCAAACAAGGCAGGTGGGAAGCTGAGTGAACGTCTTAAAGCTTTTGAAAGCCTGGGATGTATTTTATTTATTCCTTTCAGAAAGTTTTTTAATTTAAAGGATTAAACTGAATCAGAATGATCATGATCAGTGGGAATAAAACTTTTCAGAGGAGTAAACTTCAGAAGATAATTGTTTTGAGCTAACATTGTTAACGTTGTTCAATCATCTCTGGGCAGCAGTGAGCAGGAGACATTCAGGGCTATTTCATCTGAAGCTTCTCAACTGAATCCAGACAGTCAGTAATTACTTAGCATTCTCCATTCAAATTTTTCATTCAGAGTAAACAAAGTCATTGGAATCTGGCTCTGGTACACACTATATCTTCTTCCTTCTTTCCTTTCCTCTCTGCCCCTCATCTTGGGCTACAGCCGACAGTCTTGGCATGTCGTGCTGAGAGCACATCATCGCTGCTTAAGGCAATGAATCTCAGAAGACAACATGTTGTAGAAACAACCTTGGGTGGCAGCCACACACACACACACACACACACACACACACACACACACACATCCCACGACATGTAACCATGTTTTTACTCAAATAATTGCAGAGGACCTCTGAGAGAAGCAATGATTGCAGTGGGTGAAGTGAGCCAATAAAATACATTACCTGCCAAATGTACGTTATTCTTGCATGTGTTACAAATGTGTACGTCCTGTGTGTAGCTCAGGCTCATGTGGAGTATTACTTCTTCTTGCAGTGAGTTTAAGTGTAAGTCTTGTACAAAGCAAAACTCAGCGTTTCCTGTCAGAATCTATCACCTCCTCCAAGGAGGTTGTTCTCTTCCTACTGTTGCTGGGTTTGTTTTAATTTCTGAGGAAATAATATATGAATCTTAACAAAATCTGGTGCCATTGTGGTTTAAATCATTTCATTATTTTTAAGTATGGTTTGTATTTCTTTTTTGAGACAAATTCATAACTTTTGCTTAACAGCAGCTAGTTATGAGCACATCTCTCAGAAAATTCCTTGGATTTGTTGCAAAAAATCGAAGTCAATACAACAGCCTGAAGAAACTGGCGATGCATTGGGTGAGTGCATTTATTTATAACCAGCATGGCCATGAAATATATCTCCACAGCCAAATATAAATATATTAACAAAACTAAGGAGCCTCATTTATTATCAAATAAATTAAGAGAAAATAAATACCATTATAGGGTTCAAAGTACACTGCACTAGAGGGTAATAAAATGTTCAACAATACTGTACGTAACATATAGAGCCACAGTGACCAAAGACAAATGCCTTACAGAATAATGCGCTCACAATTTTGTGTTAAACAGGATTTTTTGTATTTATTTTAATGAATAATGTTATAATGTAGTGGAGTAGTAGTGATCGTAGTAGTGATTGTATTAGGGACTGTAGTAGTGATCGTAGTAGTGATCATAGTATCGTAGTAGTAGTAGAGTTACACTGCAAAAACACATGGAAAAGGCCAACATACAAAATTTAAATTTAAAACTTAAATTTAAACTTAAATACAACAAGATGATGTGTCATTTTTACAAAAGGAGCAAAACAAACCATATAAAGATTCTTGTGGCGAACATCAACATCATTAGATAAATAAAAATCCCTGTTGGTCTCTTGTACAATGTACAATATCTCCTGCCTTGAGTCTTGTCAGGCCACCGGGGCACTGTTCACTGTAATATGATCTGAGGGGCTCAGTTCAGTTTTTTTCAGCTACCATGTTCTGTAATTGATGTTCCCATCAGTGTAATTCAATCATAGCTCAAAGTGCTGTATATCAGCACCAAGTACTTCCCCAGATAGAAACAGCTAAATGGACAGAAAAGATACACTTGAGGGCAGCGATAATTTCATTGTCTGGGTGTTTGTGTGTGTGTGTGTGTGTGTGTCCGAGAGTGTGGCAGGGACACTGGTTAAAATAAACACAGTGAGTGAGTTTAACAGTGGTTAATGGAATCTCCACCTGTCAACTCAGTAAATGGAGGGAATCGAACATTGCAAAAGGTTGAGGATGGTGAGGTCCTGCCATGATGAAGACGTCTGATATTAAAAAGATGAAAATTGTTCAGGAGCTGGGCGTGATTTTATTTTTAAACACACACAGCACAGATTTCTACTCATATAATTGTCTCTTAAGTATTTTGCATGTGCTTGTTCAGCCAATTAGGTGAGAGCAATGACTGTATATGTATGTAAAGGCAACATGACAGCTCCCTAAAACATCGTGATTGCCTGTGATGGCTGGCTGCATTATGGGTCATAACCTCCACCACCTTCATGTTAGCAGATGGAAAGTACAAAAACTTATTTTCTTACAACTGTGGTTTCAGTCATTTTATGTAGTTCTGATTACTTATCACTTGATGTTTGTTTTATATTAGTTATTTTATGCTATCTTAGGAGAATGAGACATCATGATTGACACGTGTATTGATGGGACGTCCTTACCTGATCATAGCAATTCTTTTTCAATTTTTGTTCTTCTGACCAACTCCTCTTTGGCTCTTCCTCAGACATCTCTACTCGCATATACGATGTGATTATGTTGTGAAGTATATGTTGTTGTCAAGCTGCCACCATTGTAAGTTCCTTTCATGCACTGCAGCTTGATTTCTTCTCCAGTCTTGTCTGCAGATGAAATCAAACCCATTTGAAACTCCACAAGTGATGGAGAGTAGACCGATCCTTTTCTTTCCCTTATCCTTAATCTGGCACTATGCATAGGTATGTGCTGGGTTTCCCATTTCTATGCTCCCACTTTTTTCTTACCACCATCTCTATTCTTCTTTTCTTCTCTCCTTTGTCCTGTGCAAGAGCACAAATGTCTCCTGCTGCTGATTGTCTGGAATAGTGTTGTGTGGCTCATTCCGAACCACTTTGTTTGTTTCTAATTTACACATGTAGATTTTTTTCAGCAGATGCACACAGAACTGACAGAATTTGCGGATTTTAACAAAATATTTCACTGAATTTTGGTGTTGGATTAGGATCACTTACCCCACCTTTCATGGTTTTTTTTGAAAAAGCTGTTCATCCATACACATCACTATGCATGTGCATGTCTGTTGGGTCTAAGGCCTATCTACTTTGGACAAGAGGTCAAGTGGTATATGAATACAGTTATTATAGAATATATAATTACGTGACTAGGTCAAGTCAGCAAACTGGGTGAAGTATGCAGAGATTAATGCAAGGTGCTGCTGCCAGAAACACCCAGCGGCATATTCCCTTAAACCCAACACATTTGGAGACTTGGGCGGGAGGGGGAGGAGAGAGGGACCATTCTTGACCAACAGTAACATTCTCATTTATTTTGTTTCTCATTTGGAGTTTAGGTTACCTTTTTAATTGTCTATTTTGTCATGTTGGTTTTGTTTTTCTCCAAAAATTCATGTTCATGCTCATACATGTTTAAAAACAGATAGCATGCAACATACTGTGCAGCACACCATTCAGGTAGTGGTATTGTTTGGTCCATTTTAACTTGAACATGCAACAAGTACATGCAAATTTAAGGATGCTTTTCTGAAAGGGTGAGTGTGTGAGCATCTAAAGGAGACACACCCCGTTTCTATAAAATAAAAGACAGCTTTGATGATCTTCATATGGTTTTTATTTTCTGTTTCTAGGTTTACAGGTCCATTATTAGCTCAGCAGAACAAGACTGGAAAAATATTCACTGACATGTTTTAATATTGTCTGTCAATGTAGCTGATCCAACAATATCTGATCACATGTCAATCAAATAGTAGGGTTGAGATATGGTTACATTTCAGAGAGTTAGGGACCCACCACTCTAGCCTCCTTGACGCAGCTACACTGGTAATGGATGTGGGTGGTTGACATGAATTACTATTGCCTAATTGTCCACAATGAATATAATTTGCAGGAGAACAGTTGTGTGCATGTGAGGCCTATTTGACAAATTGGCAGCCATTTCTAATTAGCAGTTTAAGAGAAACCACTTTGAAAGTCAGTCTTCTGAAGAAAAAACTGTGAAGGGTGGTGAAATGAGCAGAACTGACTGGTCACAGTGTCATAGAGCCAGAGCAGCCGTGACAAATGGGTAAAAACCGACGCTATTGAAATTGTATGTTCTTGTTGTGTTATGTAAAACTGTCCACCACCACAAAAGGCCTTCCTCAGAGTGTAACAGAAATCATGTAGATTCTGTGTAATCCTGTGTAAGCTGATGGATCATTTGTTGCGCCTACACAGTCTCCAAAACACAACAAGTAAACAAAGAAAATAGTGAGCATCATTAGTCAGATTTTGCAAAAACCACTGAAAAGATTTCAATGACACTTGGTGGAAGGATGGAGCTCAGTTCTCTTGGAAAGTGGCATCATCAGTCGTAGAGGATATCAGGGAGCTCGGTGGGAGGATCGTGAGAGTGTCTCTCCCCTTTGGCTTTCCCTGACAATTTCTAATTTGAGCGACCCTCATTATTGTAGAGGCCAAGCTCCTCAGCAGGAGCACACTCCTGTGTAGAGGCTCCCTTCCTTTCTTATTTATTTCATTCCCCCCTGTTGGCCGCAACAATGTCAAAGCCATTTCTTTGTGCTTTTGTATACAAATATCATCCTAGAAAACAGAATGACTAAAGAACAAAATCCTTGGACTTATAAGATATTAAAGTAAGTGTACTTATGCAGCAACACAAGAATTTAATGGAATGCACAAATGTATTTATCCTCAGATCTACTGATGGACAGTGATATTATTTTCTTAGTAGCTTAATGTTAGTTAGCCCTTCATTTATTAACTATGTTGCTCTGCTACCAGTTGGCCTGTCCATATTTGCTATTGGTCACATGCTTCCAACTCTGCCCCTTTCATGTTAGAGTGCTTACGAATACCTTTGGTTGACTGTGAGTTTATAACCAGGGTTGTGCTTGAGTATGTTAAACTTGTTTAGTAGTACAGGCCTCAGCTGGTCCATGTCAAACTCTCCACCCAGCCCATACACACACATCTGTACACAAACCCACACACACTTATGTCCAAGAAAGGGTCATTTTTCACTGGGTAATTGGCGGTGAGGCACATTGCCCTTGGGATTCGATAATTCATAACCTCCTCCCATCCGATATTGGATAGCAGGTAGAAATGGGCTGAGACACGGGGTGGTGGTGTGCACAGAAAAAATGTGGGGGGGGGGGGGGGGTCTGCATCATTAGAGAGGAGAGAGGTAATGGCTCTTATTGATTCCATCCCGCCGGGCCTTCTCACCATTTCATGTTTAAAACAACACTGATCCTCATTACCCAGGCAGCCGCTACCACTCTAATAAGGAAGAGAGGAAAGAGATAGAGAGATGAGGTGAGAGAAGGGTAAGAGGAAGAGAGGAACGGGGAAGGAAGGGGGGAGAGGGGAAGAGACTGGGGAGGGAAGGGAGGACAGACACAGACAGAAAGTGAAAAGGAGGAAACAATCAGGGGAAAATGTAGAGTGGGTGCACAGCTTGTGTTTTACTGTCTAATGCCTCAGTTTGAGTTGTATAAGTAATTACTGTCACCGTGTAATGCAGAATTACTTGTTTAAATCTCCTTCCCTCCTTCCCACCCCCTGCAGTGTGTAATAAGGCTAAAGAACTGACTCAAACACAGACTGCTCGGATCTGTCTAATAATTCTCTACGCTATTATCCTCTCTTCGCTGCTAACACACAGCTCTCTCTGTGTGCTTGGCCACAGGCAAACACTATCATTAATGCAATGGTGGTATAAGACCGGCCCTAATGTCTCTCCCTCTACCTCGCTCTCCTTACTCTCTCCTTGACTCCAAATTTGAGTATTAGAGGGAGGTAATTTACCAGCTCAATTTGCTACAAACTCACAACTGGGGGATCAAATAATTCATTCCTTTCCAATCCTGTTTGCTGGTATTAAATGATTAACTTTGTTGTTTTTTAGGTGTTTTTTTCCCCTCGCTCTCTTTCCGTTCAGCAGTTGGCCCATAAATCACGCAGTGAGAAGCCTCTTAGATGGACGTTGTGTGTGTTAATTGTGTATGTGTGTGTCTCTCTTTGTTTGGTAGGATAGGGGCCGTCATTGTTCTTGCATCGTGTGATTAAAAAGAATACCACCTAAGTCCTCATCAAATTTTAAGATGAGTCATTTCCTTCCCCCCAAAAAAGCTCCTGGGGGCCAAGAATTAACATAGATATTAAGTTTTTCCATCGAGCTGAAGCTTAAGAGAGGCAGAACAGAGGTGTTAGCTGTCTGCTGCCAACATACCAATCGTTTTGTGCGAGATGGATATGAAAACACTGAATATTGGTATTCTTGATAAAACAGTTACTGTTGTTATTGTTAATACTATGCCACAGCTACCTTTTAACCTTTCCCCAATGACTATGATTGTGTTTTTGTTACAACATTATCATACGGTAAATAACGGATGTTTTAATTGTTGTTGTTTGTTTACAGAGTTCCCTCTTTCTTAGAAAAGAGGAAAGATGTTTTGTAAGAGATGGGTTATTCAAGAGCATTTACGACACAGTAACAATGCCAGTTTTAACTCACATGTTAAGTACACACAAGGAATACCCTCGTACATCATACACATTTCTATTTGTTGCATGGCACAGGTAATAGTAATACATATTTGTATTCATTGTTAATTGTAGAGGAAGGTTTTATGACAACTACACCCCCAAACATCCCTATAAATAGCTAATCCCCTCCCCTATACAGTATGTTTTTAGGCATAATTTTTTGTATTTGGGTGAATTTAATGTCCAGATATCTCATACTGGTGAAACTTAAAAAAAGTAATGACTCTGAGTTTTATGGAGTGCATTTTTTCTTTGAGGTCGAAGTGGATTTATGGGATCTTATTCAGGAGGGACATCAGAATTCATAATATCCTCAAGCAGCATAACTTAAACTAAATCGTAATGTATGTATCTGTGTCTGGATTTGACAGATTCCAACAAGGAGTACCACTTGTGACGTGCAGACACCTTATGTAGAATCTTTGCCTCGCATCTCTCCCACACACCCCTAAACTCTACCACATACCTTTGAGGGATAGTTTTAAAACCTCCTTAATACAAGGTTTAAGCCTTATGGCAGTACCAGCTACTAACCTAGACCACAACATACCCGGACTGCTGTCCATTGACAACAAGAAAGGACCCACATCTTACCTGAACACCGGTGAACTCAACAAGCTTCCAGCTGCTGCTTTGCTTATCCTGTGGTTGGGGCCAGTCTGCTCTTACCATCCTCTTGAGCCATGCACATGGTTTCAGTTCATTGAGGTTAACCAACACAGGCAGAGATTATTCAAACATCCTTCATAGTCACTATCTCAAAGAAAAGATGTCCGGGACAAAAACACACTACACAACATGCCGACATTCACAAGCTTAGCAATGAAAAAATGACAAATGAGAATATGGGACTGCAAAAGAACCCTTTTGTATATAAACTGCCTATCTTTTCCACTTACATCAATCTATCTGATGGTTTCTTTTTCTTCACAACCATGAATTGCACAAAATAGACAATCACAGTTGAACTCTTTGTGATAAGAATAATGCCTCATCCAAAAACTGTAACAGTCATGAGTGTCAACAACACAAAATAATCAAGAGTTGGTTGAAGGTCCCTTATTTTGCAGTAGACCACTTTTTCAATAAAAGCTGTATCCATGACTAAGAGAGAGAATACTGACAAAACTCATATCTCTTAGTTGTCATCCAAGCTTTTAAGATTTCTAATGGCAGATGAAAGAAGTAAATTGAACCAATCCAATTGCATCATCTTTGCAGTAGCAACTCTGCTGAGTGCATAATGGGGGGGTTTCTTCACAAGTGCTACTCTCACAACTGTTTTGGCCTTTATAAAAGATACTCTTTGAGAAACCACTACCGGAATCGTGTTTCTGTTTTGTCCCTGCGAACTGTCAGGAGAGGAGTAAGTGATCCCAAAACAGCCTCTTCTCTTCCTCCCTGTGCAATCACCCCTGCCTTCTCTCTGATGCCCTCGAACTCTGCCCTTGTTCCCTGACAACAAACAAGCAGTCGACACTCCGCTCCCTTTCAATTACAGATTCATTCTGATACTCGCCATGTCCATACAGGCCTGTTAGCTCTCAGAGGAGCAGGAGAAAAGGCAATAAATTGAAGCGGGCGACCACCAAGGGGATAATCTTTTTCTGTGGCATGTTGAGGGTCAGCTCTTTGCATTGCTGCAAAGTAAAAAAGTACAGCACGAAAGAGAGAGCAAGAAGAGCAAATGATTAATCTGATTCACTATGTATTCTTCCATCCATCTAAGCCAGTTCAACACTGCCATCCACGCACACACTTGCACATAAAGCCTGACCAGTCAGCCAAAGATCCAGAGATAAGCTAGCTAACAGGCAGTGTCCACAAAGCAGACTGCACACAGAAGATCATCAGCAGAGAGACATATCAGCCCTCATCTTTTGACCTCACAGATAAACCACAAGCTGTGTCAACTCAGTCAGGGCCTAAAAATCCACCATGGCCCCAAAGCAGCACAGCCACTTCTACATCAAATGCTGTGTGTGAATCAGACTCTTGCATTAATAAATAATGACCTGCCACAAAGTGTCTGTCTAAGCCTCTGCATTCCCATCTCTTCGATGTGCAGTCACCATGTATTTGGATGCATGTGTGGTTACTAGTGGAGACATACTTACATACAAATGCCTCTATTGATGGTAGTCAAGTCAATGACATCCTAGCTATTGTCAACCCCACAGTCAATTACCTCACAGAAAGGCAGGTTATCTCCCAGACAGGCTGAGTTAGAGCTGGCAGACTGCCCAGAGTGAGAATATCTCTCTTGAAAAAGCCGCCTTTTTTAGGGAATAACAACAATTTCAAATACTGAGCCTGTCTGCAATTGACACTGGTACAAAAACAAAAAGTGGGAACAGTTTTCATAAAATTCCAAACCTGAATTTGCCCTGAACACATGAAATAATGATGCAAATGATGCTCAGTAATTTATTAAACAGAAAACTGAGGCTTACGAGATGAGGTAGTGCAGGGTCAAAACAGCAGCACAGTCACCAAAATTCCATAAAACATGTGGCAAGAAATCAAGATAGGTTGGTGCAGAGAGCAGGTTGGTGGGGTCAGGAACCAGACTTGGAAACATACAATAACTCAGCTTAATTGATGATCCCTTGAGTGATGATTTAGGTTTTGATTAAGCAGATCTGACAGCACTGTAGCTGTGAGACAGATAAGAGACACAAACTTTAATCTCACCACGTGCAGTTGATATTATAACCCTTCCACACAAACTCCAAATGTTTTAATCTTGCCCTGGGAATCTGGCTCATTCAGTAATCTAATGGTCTTGTGATGTGCTAACGAGACAGAGGCAAGTTTACCCTTGTAATGTAATAAGTTACCCATTACAATAAGTTTTGTGAAAACCAAAACTGTGAAGATATCCAGTACCTTTTACTCAATCCCAAACATGTAATCACTGTAATTTTGCTGTTTATATCTAGTATCGTAAACTTCTGTCACAGTTTTATGATCCCATTGTTTTTGGGTCTTATAAGCACATAAACAGAAGACATCTTACCTCACGGTGGGTTTAAATCCAGACAAAAGCTGACCATCGTAACCGAAACTTGAACACATTCAATATTTTCGGTCGTGGCTCCAAAACAGCAGTCCCATGTCACCCCGTGAGAGAGGTTCAAAGATTGATAACCATATCACAATGTGACTGCTAGGACCTGATCTACTACCCAACCAATAGGTATACAGAATAAATGACACGCTGAATGAAGGACGTCTCTTTTCCATAGCCAAGATCAGGCCCAATTTCTCCTCCTCCTTTTCTTTGGATGTTTTTCAATACACATAAATTCCACTGCTGCAAGGGCTTAGCTTCATTTTTACCGCTATAGAGCTGCAGATGGCTGACACATGCTGATGGTGTTTTGTTCTTGTATATTGACAGTCCCATGCATCAAACTTGATGTTATAATTTTATTCGATCCATGTCGCACAGTGTTGCTGGCAGTAGACTTATTAGATTGCTCACTGTCTGTAGGCGCCTCTACAACCCTGACAGTGGCTCTGTGAGAGAGTCATTAGGCTCAGCTGAGCTTTAAGACAAATGCTAATGCTAACATACTCAAGATGATAAAGTTAACAAGGTTAACACAGGTATAATATAAACCAGGGATGCCCCCTAAAGATAATGAGTCTATGAATTAGTCGAGAAGACGAGTCACTTTTTATCAGCTGAAGTGTTTCTAATGATCACGTCAATAACTCTGTTAGCGTTTGTATATTGTTCCACCTTCTTGTGTCCTTGATGCATCAAGTCTACATTAAAATCTTCATTAAAGACATGAGCTGCTCCCTGAGTTCTCTTTTCACCAGCTTCCAGAAAACTTTCATAACAGCACTGACTTTCAACTAAGTCACTAAAACAACTGAATCTGATGCTGGTACAACATCCTCTGCTGCCATTCACTGTGGCTGAGTGAAAGCTCTCTCTGCAGCCCGGCGGGAGAGACAATATGCAGAGAGCGAGGAACTGAGCTATGACCAGGACACATGCTTTCTCTCTCTGTGTGAAAATACGATGTCTTCACATCACTGATGATGAACAAAGATATTCATTTGTGAGTCTTAGACGTGAAACCAGAGACTCGTGACTCCTGAGGCTGATACAAGAGTTTAGCTGCTCTCTAGATGAGCTGAACTGACTGTCATGATTATGAACTGTTGTTATTCTCTGGACTTTGGACTTTGGTTTTTATTATCGATTATTTCTTTGTATTTGACCTTTACCTGTGTTTACTTGGTTCCACTCTGTGTCCCTCTCCTTGTCCCACTCTATGTTCCACTCTGTTTAGATTTGTGTTCCACTGTTTCCTGTTTTATTTTGAAAGTCTGATCTGCCTTGTGTTTCTGTTCAATTTACTTCCTGCCTTGATTTGTGTCACCTGCTTGTCCTGTGCCACCTGTCTCTAGTTTGTCATCAGTTCAGTTTGTATTTAAGACAAGTCCTCACTTGTGTCTTTGTCAGTTTGTCATCTTACATGGCTGTCTCTCCACCCTGTTGTCGCGTTGCCGCTCCTCCATCTTCCCTCTCAAATGACTTTCTAGTGTATCTCGTGCAGGGAAGAGAATATTGCATTTTTTTATTGGTGGGATTAAATGTATTAAGATGTATTAAAGAAAAAACAAAAGTATGTATAAATGATAGACCGAAACAACTGAACATGATCAGCAAAGTATTGGCAAAATTTCTAATTTGTCCTGATGATAAAGTTAAACGGTCAATGTTTTTTGGATACCAAGTTTCTTCAAAACCCATCAAATATTTCTTAAGGCTTCCTCATTAAAACCACAAATCAACTTGATAGCACAGATGAAAAGTCAGGGAATCATTAAAGACTAAAGCATTCATTCTCACAATGTAAAATGAATTGCTGTACAAAATTCCAGATCAATGGTCAAAATTTTTTACATATATATATTTTTATATTTCAGTGTGGATCAAACCATCCAGCATTGTCACCTCTCGAACTAGGCTGCTATCATGGCAGGAGAGCCTGAGACACAGATTCCTCTGTGTTCAGAATGGACAAACATTAATTCATGTACATAATACATTTTCAGTCTATTAAGGCCCCTCCCTCAACAATCAAACTTCTGTTTATCATGTTTTTATTTAATTATTTAAAAGCTAATAACTTTCGTTCTTCATGTTTCTTCTGCGCTGCATAAGCTGCTTTCAGACATGGATTGAAGTCCGGACATTTTCCTTAAATGGGTTTGTGAAATTACAAATGTCCCAGTCAGGTGCTCCAAACATTTTCACGTAAAAGTTGTTAATGACCTCATCAACTTGGAAAGACAGAAAGAGAGAGCTTTTGGCGATAAGATAATATAAGATAATCCTTTATTTATCCCACAGTGGCGAAATTTGCAACATTAGAGCTGCAGGAGGGCAGTTAAAAATAGTAAAGTAATAATAAGTAAATGTGGGAGATATAAATAATATATATAAAAAAGTTAAAAAAAAAATATGAATGGAATAAAAACGTATATATAAGATTGTAAACAGTACCCAAGCTTCCAGACA
The DNA here is from genome assembly GCF_024713975.1 of Paralichthys olivaceus. NCBI lineage: Eukaryota > Metazoa > Chordata > Actinopteri > Pleuronectiformes > Paralichthyidae > Paralichthys > Paralichthys olivaceus. The sequence continues at coordinate 12,874,502 of NC_091093.1, forward strand.
TTTTTTCAGAGTTCATGTGAAAAACAGACGTGCCTAAAACAAAGAGCTGGAACCAGCTGGAAATGAGTTAAGGGACCAAACAAGTATAACTCATCTAAAACAACCCAGGAGACAGTAGCCAGGATGAGGATGTTTTAATTGAGCACAACGATAAATAAGCACATCTTAGATGAGACCTTTCTATTCAGGCGTTCAGCTATGGAAGAATAATGAGAATTGACTGAGAGTCCAAATTTCCAATGACAATCACAGTGTGACATCTCTTTCTCTAATTAGGACTGGAGAGAAGGAGAGATGAACCCAATGGGAGCTGCTGGTGCTTTCGAATACGTTGTTGTCTGTAACAACACTCAATCACTAAATGATCTGGACACTGCTGAGCACACGGACATGTTTTATCAGCAGCTGCTATCTGCCAATGGGTGAATTACATGCCATATTATATTTGTTACATGTTACTTGCAAAACATTTCCTGCATTTGTTTCAACTATAAACAATACAGCTTCATGGAGAAATGAAATTGTCAATGTAGCTTTGGTTTGTTGTGGAGAAAGCACATTAAAATTACATTACAATGTGAACAACTTTAAAGTTCTGTGTACATTTTAATATTTGTTTTCGTTTATCTTCTACAGTATAACTTTATAAAGAATTTGGAACACCTTTTACCAAAAGTGACACATTACACTCCATGTCAGCTGCCACACCATGTCATCTTAAGATCGCTAATTAACACATTTGATAAAATATTTCCTATTGGGAGGTTGCAATGAAATGGCAAAAAATAAAAACGTAATTAGCTTAAAGGTTCAGTGTGTAGAATTTAGTGGTGAATTTGCATGTTGCAGCTGAACACCCTCCCCTTCCTAACATGAAAAATACCTTTGATAGCTTTTAATTTCCATGAGAACTCAAAAGGTGTTTAGATTGTCCAGTTTGGATGACTGTAAAAAAAACATGGCAGCCTCCGTAGAGAGGACCCCCCTCCATGTAAATATAAAGTTTTTAAATATAAATTGCCCACTGTATGGTAAAGAAAACAACAATTCATACAATTTAGGTCAAACACACTAGTGAAAACTTCATTAGGATTATTTTATATTCAATTTGTGCCAATAGTTCCCTTTTTCCCGAATCTTACACACTGAACCTTTAAGTTAGATTTCTGTTACAAAACACAATGCAAATGAATGAAAGACATTTTAAAGGGTGAACATATGATGGAAGTGGTGAGGAGAAAAGGCATGAAATGAAAACCGAGATACACTATAACACTGGCAAAGTGTTTGAGTGATTAAAAGCCATGAAGGAAGAGAGATGTGAGTGTGTTCATGCAAAAAGACACCAAAGAAGAAAAGGAGACAGTCAATGTGTACCTCTGTGGAAACATTCAGCAGTTTTGAGTGACAGTGTTCCATGAGAATACTGGCCATTTGTAGGATTGTTTTTTGAATTTGCATGATAAGTAACTGAAATGGTTAAAAATGTACACACTGGTACACATTTTTTGCACAATTCAATTTTTTTTAAGCCAATTCAACTGTCCTCAGTTTAACTCAGCTCAAAGGAAGAAAATGTACAATTGGTCCACCAGTTTGGCTCAGAAGGAAATAATAAAGTAGTATAATAAAATGGATTCCCAAAACATTTTGTACAGACAATGATGGTCCCTAGAAGGTGATTACCATCAACTCTGGGGTCAAAGTTTTCATTTATTTGGAATTGGCACCAAATCTTTGTGGTTTTGTGAAAACTTTGATCCCAAACCTCATGATCATGCCAAACTTATTCTATCCTCTATTCATATTCCCATTAGCATGAGCCAAATTAAGATGCTCTGCGCAATACCATTATATCACTGTCAAAATGTTGGCATAAACTGCATTTAGCATCTTTTACTTAGTCTATTTTTAAACAATGACTGGTCCTCAGTGTTGAAATAAAGATAGGATACTGCAAACACTCTGTAATAATTCTATTCTGCACCACTGTGCATTCGAGCGCAGCATATAACAGCAACTGCTCTTCCCCACTGTCCTCACTTCTACCTGAAACATCTGTTAAAAACAGCCCAAGGCTGGACTGTCCACTCCACTCCCCTTCCTAAAGTAAAGGGGCTGTCAGATGTTCTCCATTAGTGGTTAAGAAGCAGCTTATCACTCTCCACTAACGCTACACTCACACAGACACATGGACATGTGAGCGAGGCCTAAAATAGAGAGAGAGACACATTGTGTACACTGCAGAGAGAACAGCGCAGTAACACAGAGAGATGGAGGTCACAGCAGCAGGTAGAAATCCTCACTTAGTTTCCAAGGTAACTTAAAACATGCTTCCTCTGAAAATTTAGAAGACATCAATCACCCAGCAAGGCCTCAGTGGGCAGTGAAGTTGACGAGTCCATGCAGATCTCAAAACAGGCTCACAGAAAATATGCATTAGGGTTAGTGCAGCACTACAACAACCACATGATGAAAATGTTTAAATTGTTTTCTTTCTCATCATCATCATTCATGTTATTAACAGTCTTGTCCATGTGCTTGTCTGTGAAGAGTTTGACTAAACCTCACTGATGTGTGATGGGTTTAAAAAATGCAACACGACACAATGATGTGAATAATTTGAGACAGACTGGGGACTGGGACAAAGACTGTTTTTTTTACGCAACCTGAGCTCTGAATGAAAAATACATCCACTGTTGTAGCCTTAAATTCAGGATTAGGAAAAAATAAAACAGCTTCTGGATCAAAAATTACACACAGGCTTGTGATTGTTAAGAGGCCAAACATAACTAATAATACACTAAGAAATACACAGTAAAAATAATTGGAGCAACTAACACCTGCCCCTTGTGGCGATCACAACACTTATCTAACCCTACAGCAAAGAGGCTGGGTAGAAGAAAAGAAGTGAGTTTCTGTGTTGCTGATCAGTAACAACAGCTTTAACATAGAAAAGATACAATAATCAGAGAGTATAGGTGACACTCCTTATTCTATAATTCCTGCATTATGTGCTTCCATGGTGGTAATGAATAATCAAGGAAAGGCACAGTTATTTATATAGCACAGTTCACACACAAGGCAATTCAAAATGATTTGCAAAGACATATCATGTCATAAAATGGAAAAAAACACACACTTGTTTTGCAGAGGCATTAAATAACTAAAACCCTGTCTAATAAAACAATGTGAACAAAAATGGAAATTAAATTCGTAATTTTAAGGAAGATTTTAATAGGTACAGTGGTTCAGATTAAAATGAGGTAATGTATGTAATTTGCTGATCCACAGAAAACAATAGAGTTTTAAGCCCTGATTTGAATGAACTGACAGTTTTAGCCAATCTCAATTATTCAGGAAGCTTGTTCCACTGTTGGGGAGAATAGACACTAAAAGCTGCTTCACCTAACATCTGAGTAAACTGAGTAAACTTGTCCCAAATGACCAAGATCTGATGTTTTGTAGCATAAAACTAAATCACAGATGTATTTAGGCTAAAGACCATCTTGTGTGGTGTAATGTGCTCCGCTTGTTTAGTGGATAGTGTTAGTGAGGACTCAGCATTTTAGATGAGCTGCAGCTGTTTTCCAAACTACGACCTGCTGCAACAGTGTATAGTGAAACTTGCTGAAAATAAACATTTTCGCAGTAATGTTTTGTTGGGAATAGTTGTGTGTCATCTGTATAATGATGATAAGAGATGTTACATAATCTGATCAAGGGGGTTCATAGAATAGAATAGACTAGAACAGGCTGAAGAATTGACCCTGCGTGGAAGAACTCAACCACCTCTATGCAGTATCTTACTGGGACTTAAATTAACTTTTGAATTTGATTTGCTTTGTGTCAAACTTCCTGCTAAAGCATAGGAAGGTACTGCCCAGCGTGCCAGATGAGAAATGTTGAAGTATCATAGCAGAGGCTTAAAACTATCGTATTTTGAGGAAAAGTATTGTGTGCAACCAGAGCTGGGATGAGACGCTCAATACCAACGTTTCGAAGCTGTATCCTGCAAGTCAGCAAATCATTGCATACGATTAAAAAGTGAAGTATAGTAGGTGTCATGTGATCAAACAGATAATATCCAGTAAAATAATCTAGAATATATGATTTTTGTTAACTGTAGCCTACTTCTGTGTAACTCTCTTGGACTCGAGACAGCGACGAGCAAGAACAAACTGAGCTGAGCACTGTCACGTCATGTACATCATCACAAGCATGATTGCCTGGAAAGACGTGAGAAGAGATGTGTAAACACAGACAAGATCTTACTATCATTACTATCCAGGTTACAACTGATTATACTGAGTGTCACAAAATGATCAAATTATCGTACCTTGTGGAAATTGTGGCATTATTGATCGTACATCGCAAAGAGGGCAAGATTATTGTACAAATATGATGATTATCATACTTCTGGCAACCCTGGTACAGTGGAAAAAACCAGAAGGCTGTAGTGAGACTGCAAACTCAAATGTATTACTGTATGCATGTGTAGCAAGTGTGTACACTCAAGAAATTTCCCAGGATCAATAAAGGTTTATGAGACTGAGAGAGAAAGTGTAGTTTAATTTGATCACATATATTCTATGAACACTAATCAGTTTCACGATGATTTTCTTTGCAGATAGTTTACAAAGTTTTCGATAAGAATCTACTTAAAGTAAGGCAGTATTTGTAGACTGCAGTTTATGGATTACTCAGGAGAGGAATTGTCTGTCTCTCACAAAATCACATCCACATACAAAGAGACATGGCTGCTGCTTTTCTGAAACCCAACCTGGATTGATTTGTCTAATATCATGGATCGCTCTGGATAAATAAATTTGCTCTCCCGCTTCCTCTCCACTCAATCATGTCTCCACACACATACACACCACAGGCCTCTGCAAACCGTTAACACCCGCTGCCTGTAATGTGATATTACAACAATTAACAATTAACTGTACAGCCCTGGTACATTAAATTTATGTTTCTGTCTGCGCCTCTCGCAGATTCGATGGTGCCGGGTGTCACTGGGGAATTTTATCGCTTCATGGGTAATGGAATCAGGCAGTGGGGTGGGAGGGGACTGAGGGATTGTGTTGTCAGGGCTCTCTGACAGACGAGTGGAGCTTGTCCTTGCAGACCATCCCGTCCTCATCCCACCCACCCCTTCCTCCAGCTCCCCTTTATTCACTTTGAGTTTAATCAGCTTTATTGGTATGAAAGTTCACAAGCAATATTGCCATGGCAATTACATACAATTGACATATGATTTGTATAATGATGAGTGTATGCTTGTGGATTTTTGTGTGTGCGTGAGCATAATAAAATAAATTACAGCAACGTGAGGACTCATGAAGAAGGAAAACAAATGGACTGACAGTTTTCATGTGTTGATCAAACGCTTCTCTCTCTGGAGCTGGCATGCCTTGATACATTTGTCAGCCTGTGGGGCACTGGGAGTCTTCTCTCCACTGAGGTACTGCATTATAAATTTAGTCAGAGGATATATCACATTCTTTACATTTGCATATTATTTTTGTGAAGAACTAAATCATTTTCTAGCCCTTTTCTCCACTGTGTAATTAGGAATGTACATTGTTCTGTATCTAAATTGATCGACAGAATAGACGTGTGAGGCTTGATCGAGGCTGACAGGGTTGTTTGATTCTATAATAGGGTTGTGGATGATGATACACTGATGTTAATATTTTAAAGTGGTTCCACTAGTTAGGTTTTCAAATAGATTGTACTTAAAGATTATTACTTTTAGATAAATATCAAAGTTTTCTTTGAGTCCTTGTTCAATATTTTTTTCTTTAATTGTAATTTGGTTAAGTCAGAATGTCTGAGGGTTCTTAGCGGAGTTAAGCTTCATGACCTGCAAGCTGAGCAGCCCTCCTCTCCATGTTCCACTGAATCAGTGGGTAGAAAGAACTGTCGCTGGAAAATCAATACTAATAAACACAAAAAATAGCTTTTGTATCGTCTTTAATACTGTACGGAGAATGGTCGGGCCTTAATCTAACCAATAAAAGATCCAAATATGCTTTTTCTTCTACTTTGTTCTTCCTTTAAAGTGGCTACAATCAATAGTTTTATAACAACAGTGTATTATATGGCAAAATGAAAACAATGTGAAAGCGGTAGCTCATAGTAATGAGCCTACAGTGAATCTGCAGTTCTGGCTCTGCTGCATTCCACAGCTTTACTGTTTTGGCTGATTTTCAGCCACAACAAACGGCTGTTTCCACTGAAGAAATGAATGTAAAACATACAATTACCGTGCCTGTGCACCCCCAACAGACAGAGGTAGAAGTGAATATTGGACTTAGGAGGCTAGAAACAAGACTATGAATAATAATATTTCTTTATAACTGAGGGATGTGTATATAAGAAACTATTTGCTAACAACTTTGTCATGTCATCTTGTAAATGTTGTGTTCAGAGCCCATTTCTGCAGCTATTTTTTGTTTGTTTTTCCTTTTATATTTCTGAAATGCAAACTCCTCATGCAGTTTTTCTACTTCGTTCCCATTTGTACCACGACCACATTACAAACAGCAAGCAAAAGAATTTTTCCAAAATAGCCCAGTCTTATCTGCACTGAAAATGATAGGAGTGTTGCCAAAGCACATTATTATTCTTTGGCAGAAAACAAGGGTCATGAATCTTACCTGTTGACCAAGCCTGAGTAATTCCTGAGGTGATTAGTGTGGTGTTGTTTTTAAGAGCCTCTGTCATTCTGGAATACTTGTACAGGCAGTACATAACAGAAAAATATGTCGATGAAAACACCTTCATGTGTGAGGTCAGCTTTATTGAAAAACCACAAAGAAACCAGTGTCAGAGGCGTCAGATAGAGTCATAACATCCCTGATGGACAGAACATTATGCTCACCATGTTTGTTTGGTTTAATTCCTGACATTCATGCTTTATTAAAAGGATTAGAGTTTTATTAGACTTGTTTGTGTCAGAGAAATAAAAGAGAGGAAAAGAAAACCTCTGAGGTATAGTTTGCTACTACTAATAATAACTAATCCAAAACCAGTGTAATAAAAAGGTTGAAAAGCTCCACCCAGTCTGACGTGTATCACATACATACTGTATATGTGCACACACACACTCTTAAGTACCTTGGAGGGTTTGCAGCGATATCAGTGATCCCATTTCAGGAGATGGGCTTCTGCTTTGGTTTCCCTCTTGAGAGAGAAAGAGGGAAGTGGATTGTAGGGTCATCCTCTGATTGATAAACCATGTACTGTATGTGGTTTCCTTGGCTAACCCCCTCCCCAGTGTGCATCAGTGTACCTGTGCTTGTGTGTGAAGGTGAGACGGTGGGAAATGAAAGTCTTTTAGCCCGAGCTGATACTGAAGGACTCTTTTTTTGTTTGACTTCATATGCCTCTTTCATTCAGTTCTTAAGTAGATTCCTCTGTCTAAAAAGAGAATAAAACTAGGAATGCCACTTTGTTGGGTCACACATGTCAAATAACGACAAGAGATCTCTATTATTTATATTTCTCTGCTGGTAGCTTTTCCTAGATTACGTCTCAGAATACACAGATTTGACACTTGTGACTTGACATGAACAAAATGCCAGGGAGGGGATTTTTGGTACTGTTTATTATTGTTTATAATTAATTTAACTTAGTATTTTAATATTAAAACACAACCAACCAAATACAGAAAGAAGGAAACTTTTACATTAATGAATGATAAACAGCCTCAGAGAAGTACAACACAAGTCCAGTTTTATTTCACCACATCAGATTAACTAGGCAACTTATTTTCTTGGCTGACACTGTGGTATTTACTGATTGTAAATAAAAATGGCTGTGTCTCCCATTATCTCGAAATGAAGCAAAAATATTATGGGGACAATCGGTTCTATATTGTGCATCTGGAGCCAGAGTGCACAAAAGCAATTGGGGAGCGATGGAGCGAGGTCCCAATGATACTCGACCATGGATGAGCAAGTCTCAGCTGTCAATCATCACATTTCACCCTATTTCTAAAGTGTCAAATAACAAATTACCAAACTTACTGAAAAGATGAGCATATGGTTTATACCTGTAACTGACAGAAATCATACTTCAGAAAAAAAAAAATTTTGATGTGAAATAGCAGGGAGGAGATTTATGACCAACAGGTGGAGATCAAGACACTGTAGCTTCACTTTTGGGATGCAGTCATGACATCAGTCTTTACAGTCTGGTTCATACACTGAACTGAATGCAACAACATCCTTGTGACACTGACGTGGATGATTCTCTTCACTATAATGTCTTTCTTACCAAAAGGACACAAAATCACAGTCTACATTAAACACAGCTCAGTCAGCAGTGGACAAAAGATTGAACTGTTTTGTCGAGTTTCTGGGAATGAATGAACAGGAAGTGGTTATGAGCCACCAGAGGGGACGTTTGGGAGACTGAAGATGACGCCATCAAATGACCAACTGATATTAGGACAAAATAAGAGCATGGTTTTAGATCAGCTCCGACATAGAGGACTCTTTCTACTGGTTGGTCTTTGAAATCTGTCTCTACAATCTTAAGTGTTCTCGGCAGTTTAAAAGATGTATCTGCACGAGGCAGCTCAAGTGACTGAGAGACATCTGTGCTTTCAGCAGTTGTTGCCGGTGTTCTTGAAGCAAATCCATCTGACAAATGGTCACGTGATAATTTCAGGGCCACAATATTCAAGATGTTTACTGACATGTACACAGCAGATAAACACAGTTTACAGCATGTAATGAAATTCTTACTATGTTTTTCAATCTCCCAGCATACAAATATTATAAAATAAAATAGTATTAAAAGAAATAGAAGAAATATATAGAAATAGAAAATAGTGCAAGTAATTATTTACAACTGGCAAATGTGTCAAATAAAGGTTTTTTTACTCTGTACTGTATTATTTAAAAATTATCTAACAAAGCATTTGGTAGTTCGACTGTCTCTTGAAGTGACACACTGGGTGAAGAAACCAGCACTATGATTAGTTGAACTCTTTTTGGATAGAAACTTATATAGGGCAACTGGTCAAACTCAAACTGCCTTGCAAACTTTGAGTTACTTAAAGGAGACAAACATCAACCTATCAGCCCTTTAGTGTACTTGTGTTAGAATATGTACCTGCTATAAAGAGTTCTGGTTTGTAGATCTGTGGTTTTATCCTGCTTCTGTCAGGGCATTAAATCAAGCTTGCTTTTCGTATCAGAAAAGTCATGCAAGAGACGCAGGTGTTACATCTCACAAAACAGTACAACAATGTTATCCTTAGGCAAGCCAAAGACCAACAACAGATAAGCTTACTGGCAGAAAAAGAGCCTATGTGGTCTTTTAAATCCGCTGAAGAACAAAGTGGGCAGGATGTCTCACTGCTTATTATGCTGCAGACGTCAAAGCTGCTTCTTCAGACCAAACTGGATTCAACTTTTTTAACCTCTGGGTCTTGGAAAGAGACCAAGTATACCATTGGCAGAAGTAGAGCAGAACATCACACGAATGAAAAAGAAAGAGGGCAAAGTGAGTAAAACTAGGAATGCCACTTTGGCGTGTCTTGCATATAAAACAAGGACATCTAGTTACAAGAGATTTAGATTCTCTCAGATTTTCTAAACTGGTACATTAGACGCTTGTGATATAACACAAACCAACAAAATTTTAGTGACATTTTAACTGTTGCTATTTATTTATTATTATAACATTTAATCTAGGAGACGGAAAGAAAGAAAGTTTTGGCCTTGAGGGTGCATTGAAGTTTGGATCTTGATATGCTTGACATTTATGGGAATGGATCAAACACAGTCTCAGAAAGGACTGTGAAGACATGGTACGGTACAAGCGAGGGAGGGATGGAGGGAGGGAGTGGTGGAGAGAGAGACCCAAACAAGCTGTCCAGTTTGGCTTCGGTTAAGAGAATTGAGAAACAGGAAATCAATAACAGCGGCCACCCAGGCAGCCAAATAAAGGAGGCTTTACAGTGGCACACAGCAAGCGATGACAACACATTAATAAGGAAAGTGCTGTTTGGGGGAAAACAAGATGCCGTCATATGCTGCAGCGTTGTTTTGGAATCAACATAGAATGGGAGCTGCAAAAATACGCAACGCAATGCAAACAACCCTAATTTACAACGATGCTCATGTTGATGACGGTTATTTAGTGCACGTAACATGACATGGTGCTGTTTAGCCAATAGCTTTAAATCAGTGGTTAAATGTGAAATCAATACGGCAGTGTGCATGGTTAAACAGGAAAGATTCTCCAAAGACAACATTAAAGGTGAGATGAGCAGAAGGTCTACAAGATATCTGCAGTCTGCACATTTTTCAATCATTTCAACCAGAGACATTGCTGTGGTCCAATAGTCTTTTTTGCTAAAAGTGAAATGACTCTAATATCTCAGTGTCAGCCATGATAAGAGCTGGTCGAATTCTTTAAATACTGAGGAAAGGTCTGTCAATGTTTCCTGTCTTATCTCCCTTAGCATAGGATACAATGAAAAATACTTTTCACGAGGAGATAATGGCATCACAACTCCTTACAGCAGCAGCAAGAGTCTCACCGTTGTGGTGTCACCTTGGCAGAACCACATAAGGGTGTTTAATGCTGGAGACACAATCTAAAACTTTTGGAAACAATATTCTTGATTTCCCCTCTTTCACATATATATCCTGTAAAAGGAGCACTAACGAAAAACAATTTCATCATTATAAAAGAGCACTGTAATAATAAATGTTATGTCTTAATATTACTTACTTTGGCCCCTTACTCAATTCCTTTATTTTTATTTAATTATTACTTTTAGCTACATTTAGATCTTTAGTTTGTATTTTGCTATTACTTTATATGAAGTAACAACAAAATGTATCTGGTGTATAATTTGAAAACATCCTATATTACATGGTGCTATTAAAGAAACAATATTTCATCTTTCATGTGTTATAAATGGACAGTTTAAAGGATGAAGTCAGCAGGTTTTCCCTTTCCTTTAGTTTGACATATAGCTTTAAAGCTTTTTTGCATATGTAATAAATCTGCTAAATTAAAAAGGCCAAAGTCTGCAGCAAAGAGTATCTGTGGAAAACTCTGCTCCTGAATTGCCTAAATACATAGTTTTCATTCATGGCAACATCTTACTAAACATCTAACGTGTCTGCCTATTGGCTGGTTTAACACGAATCGGAACACTATAACAAACGACATTATTACCGTGGTAGCAGCTGTGCTTACAGCTAATCAGGAAGCCTCTGGTTGAAGGGCGTGGCATTTCCAACATGCTACAAGTGGTTGACAAATCCCAAAAGAGTGGGCCGGCTGACCACTCAGAGCAGACTGGGATTCTTTGAGGTGGGCCCAGAGCTAATATTGAGCATTTTGGGCAGGATAAAAAGGGGCGCTGCAGTAAGGTACTTTGTGAGACAAATAATCTGTATGTGTTTGTGTATTTGTGTATTTTTAACTTTACACAATGCAAACATATTCTAGTAGACCCCGCCCCCCAAAAGAAAACTCAGAACTCCCCTGTCTTGTGATAGAAGCATTAAAAGTTGAAAAATGCCTTGTGTCTGCTTGGACCCAAATTTTACAGTCAACAATTCAAGGGATGGGTGCAAAGAACCTTGCAGCTTTGCAATGCAGCCATGCAGTGCTGCGTCACTACTGCAGGATCCCCACACACTCAACTTTTTCAGCTGGTTGCTGATTCATCCTTACTGATGGCTTACTGATGACAAATGCCTTCAGGCAGGTGAGCAGCTGACTCTTACTCTAACCTTGTTGAAATATTTAGTGCAACACATACACAGTTGCCTTGCTCAGCGTTTGAACTCCGGGGCTGGACAGTGGCGCTCCCTCATACTGACAACACCTCGGAGATGATTACTCACCTGAGAAGTATTATGGTGATCCCGGGTCCTGCTACAAACACTGTCCTGTTCTCCCTGTTCATCAGAAACGCAAACAACGACAAACGTGACTATAGCACCACTCTCTATCATGTACCTCGTACAATTACTCCGGTGCTTACCAGCCAGTTATATTGAGGAATTAATGAAAAAAAACATCATGCCCTCCTCAATCTCAGACACAAATTACTGCAACTTTGGGACATGAGAATTCCTCTATTGCCTAAAACACTTGATGTGGCCCCCTGCTGTAACACGTCTTTGGTAGCATCCACTAAGATTCCAGCTCAAGTGTTAAACTATCCTCAGCCTGTGTGTCAGCAGCTACACCTGCTTCTCCACTGCCAACAGGCTACTGTGGTCTTCTCATGCTCACCCCAGTCTGTCACATCATTGTGGTACACTCTGTCATTCCAAAGAGCTAACACCCAAACACGAGACGACAATGTGCTGCTTTCTGGTCAGCATCTTGATCGCGTTGATTCTGTCTCATCTGTTGACGTCATACCAGCTTGATATGTTGTACAACCTCACAAGTGTGCGATGTACTTCCGTCTGTGCAGATTGATGAAATAAACATGTCAATACCTCAAGTCTCTGTGATGTTTCTGCAGAAGTCACGTCAATATTTTCATGTGTGAAGCCAGCAACAGAGTCAAACCACAAGTCACACTGAAGCATGATATAATACCCAAATGCCGAGAGGACACTTTGCTAGACTTACACTTCATAATGGTTTACGCTTGTAAAGTTTCAACCCAACCTCTAAGTCTGTGCTGCATCAAGTGGTTGTCTCTCAAACCCTAAAAGAGTAAGACACAACAGAAATGCTGCACATAGATCAGGGACGTCAATTTGACTCTCAGTGTCTTCTACTCTACATCGAGAGAACACATATATCATATTCGGTTTGACGTGAGGATTGACAGATGGAACATAGCCCACAAACAGTATTAATGATCAGCGAGCCAAGTCCCTTCTTTAGCAGCCAGGTGAATGGGATGACTGTCTGAACCAAGCTGTTGTGACTTACGACACTCTCAACCCACAATCTTGCAACAGGTTTGCCTCCATTCTTATTCACACATGAGCCGAATGCCAGCAACACATCATCTTCATCAACTTCAGGCTCTCCTGTGTTACTCGGCTGACACAGAAACAGCCGCTATAGTCTGCTTCATGGAAATGTGACTGTACACACATTCAGCAGAAACTACAATATGACCGTGTCAAGCACACACACTCTCTCTGATGAGTGTGTAGTTGAATGACCCGACTCTGATGTGGATTCCCCTTGAGTGATGTGCAGGACACGTTACACAGTCCCAGGTTAAGCATAACAATGGTCACAGACCTTTCAATGCTCTCGTGCCATATTGAGGACTTGAGACACCTGTTCATTTTAGCAGCCTCAATCCCCCCACTTCACTGCATTATTATGTGCTTTGCCCTTTAAGCCTTTAACATCTGCAGTTACAAAGAGCCACAATATAACTGGCTGAGTTTATTTATTAGATATATGTTCATGATGTTTACACAGACGACCTTTTAGATACATATTTCCCTATTTAAATCTTTGTTTTGTCATTCAGAGCAAGGAAGTGTTGTTGTGAAGCTGTCGTGGACTGGAGGACAGTGAAAGTTATCCATTTCATTCCTGTTTTTTTTTTTCCTCTGCTGCAATCATCACAGTACTATATACCTTTTTAAAGCCTAATGTAAATCCAAGCCCAATGGTTGTCTTTTCCTAAGCCCTTAAATAAATATAAATTCTTCTTCATCTTTTCTTGACCCCATTACCTTTTCCATCTAGGTCAAGGAAAAGAAGTCTTTTGACTTCAACTGCAGTCATTTTTTCTTCCTTCTCAACAAACTTTGGCTGAAGATTCCGGTGTGTTATGCTTGTAGTGGCGAATGGAGCCTCGAGCCCATCGTCAATCAAGATGAAGAACAGGCTACAGAGGTCTGGAAAACTTTTTTCAAACTCAACACCCTGAGATTTTTTTCATTTATCAACTTGATATCATCAGCTCCACTGAAAAAAGAGAACTGACTTTCTTTGGTGTAATTTGTTCAGACTTTGTGCAGCTTCCTCTGAAGATCACAAAAGGTTTTATTCAACTTTTTATCCAGATAAATTAAGCAGTAGTGGTCCCCAATACTTTGATGTGTAAAATGGGTGGAGGTGCCCTTTCATCCCAGGTAAATAATGGCTGTACAAATTATATATGATAGTTCCAGACTCAATAGTCTAATTCCAAAATGAGATACATCCATCATTTAGACGAGAAACAATGTAAAAACATAACACTGAGTCAGGCAAAGAAAGTAGCTTGCATTTCTTCAGTGACAAAATGCTTTAAAAAATGTGTTTTCATGGAGTCATATTTTTTCCAAGATTAGTGTGAAACTGAGCTCATCGTTTTTTGCTATTGGAAACGTGAAACCTTCTCTGGCTCTTCATCCATTACAAGCTCCCACTGTAATACAGACCTGCCATCTGTAATTCTTCATTAAAGTCTCATCCTTTCCACCGGTTTATCTCACACGCTTGAAGTCTGCCAGTTACTGGAATGAAGTGTGCAGTCAGCCTTTTCCTTAAAGGCCACATGGGGGAAAAATGTCCCGACTGACAGTAATGGCTATACTGGGATTAGATCTTCCACCTTGCCGCTAATTTCCTCTTAAACCTGATCAAATGTCAGCAGCATGGCTGTTCCACACTCCTGCAGCAGGAGCCAACTTGGGCTGGTTAAAGCTGGTCAGGATGGTAATTAATGGTGCTGCCATTATTAGCTGTGGTATGAAATGGGATTATGTGTTTTATGTGTCTCTGGGTACATTCAAAGAATATTAAAGGACATCCACTTACAAAATAGATAGCATTAGCAGCAATACATACTGCTGCATCTGAAAGTGATTATTTAATGATACAGATTTAGCTTATTTTATATTTCTTCACAAGACAATATTTTAACAGTTAGCAAAAGTGTAATGTCCACAAGGGCAGGGGCGGACTGCATGGGTCAATAATCCAGGCCGGGAATGTGACTCATTTCCAGGCCCCCCTTTTCAGACAAAGCACCAGAACTCTAATTTGTATGTCAAGTGCCACAAGAATCTCCTTCTCTGTTGCCACAACAAAACATAGAAACTTTGACTAATTATTCACACAGTGGTAATGAGAAATCATTTATAAGTCTCAATTTTCTCCTAGTTTCAGACGCAGTTGTAATTTTTTTTTTTATCATTAATTGTATTATTTATCACTACTTCATTCAGTTCAGTTCATTGTGTATTTTTATGAGTAATTTAATTTGTTACTTCATTAATTCATCCATGCATTCGCAGACTCAACAAATGTGATGTCCCATTTATTGGAAGGTCTTTTTTATTTTGAAATCACTCGAACACGCTTGTTACTTAATGCTTAGAAACAATGGGCTCCCTGTTTTAATAGCATCAAATGAATATTTCAAACCAACCTTAATGGAAAAGGAACACTTACATCACTTACATACATCAGTGTGATAAGAACTATCCCCAATGACAAATTTTAGACAAATTTCTTAGACATGTACTTTGCCTTTTTTTTGTTTTTTGTGATCCATATCACATCCAATAACATGGAAGAGGCTGGGTTTATTACCTAGACTGCAGCTAGCCACCAGCAGGAGATCGAGACACTTGGGCTTCAGTTCTGAAGTCTATGGTGATTACACATTTCTGCTTGGTGCTGGGCAGATAACGTAACATGGGTTTATCTGAGCTTTTTGGCTGTAGCTGGAGAACAACCCTGAGCGGTGTGAACCAAACAGGTAATTTGCAGACTAGAAAACAAAAGCAATGAAAGTAAATTCAGGACTAAATGCATATTTTACTAATTTTGAAGCATAATATTCCCGTTACAAATATTTGATCTAAATCCAAATACTGTTTTATTAAATCTGTCCACTTCTGTGTCATTTACTTTACTAATAAATCATGAAGCAACCTTATATGTGCTTAAATGGATGTAATGAATTTGAAGCCATTACAGACATGCTTTCATAATGACAAGCCCTAATCAGATTGAATAAGACTAATAAGTGACTTTAATATTATATAGGGCGCTGCCTGGTTAACAGCCTATGACACATTAGACAGTAAAGACTCATCTGGCTCCTGCGTTGGACATCGTTACCTTCCAGTGGATTTATTGTAAACCTGAGATCATTCCTCCTCTGATTCTTGGTTTGAAACACGTCAGCAGTTTCCTCTCTTGTGCTCAGTCACACTTCAACAGCAAAAACTAGTGGTGTTTTGAGTGTGCTTGTCTGGGGAGAGAAAGACAGCGGGATAGAGTGATAACAGTCAAGACATGAAAGCACAGATAGAGTAGCAAGAGAGACAAAGCATTTAACAAGGCCTCATTCAATATGAGGATGATGTAGATAACTGACGGCAGCCAGTGAAGGCAGTATGAATGGCTGGCGCCCTTGTTTGTTGAGCTGTAAGGAGATTACTTACCACTGGCCACAACATCTTATCCCCCAAATCCCTCTCTAACACTAGGCAGTCAGCAGCAAATACAGATCTCATGCTCCTTCTTGCCACCCAATCCTGGCATCGTGCTTCATCCTGTGTGTCAGGATATAATCAAGACAACATGGAGCACAAAGGAGAATACAGACGTGGAAATCCAAAAACAAAGAGAGGGCTCTGAAAAAGCCTGAGGGGGACTTAAAAGATTAGAAAAGCCCCTCAGTGTATTCCAAACCAATCAAAAGCAGGGAAATGTGCACTTCTCATTAGAAATAAATAGAGGTCTGCATATGAGAAAAACGTCTAATTCTCAATTTCAACATGTAGCATACCGTTTTATAAATAAAAACAAAGGGGAAGTGGATCAGATAGAAGTTAAATATTTTAAGTAGTGTTTTCAATTGAAACAAAAATATCAAATGTGTGAGTTTAAGAAAATGTAATTCTGCACATCATGTGTGGCAGCTGAGAAACTGACAGGACTGAAAATGCTTTTTAGAATGAGAACTACACAGGGACACACAGGTCAAGTTTAAAGACATCTAAATGCTGTCTGTGACTCAGCTTCTCAAACTTTCAACCACCTTGAGGGAGGAGAAGCGTCTATTACGACTAATTCACATTAAAGCGCTAACTTGTGTAGTTCTGGCTCCATTTGAAAGAGAAGGAGGGCGAGGGATTACACCCAGGCTGGCGGCTGGCCAGGCTCAAACATTTGAAGATGTCTTTTGATCACCACTACATATAGTGTGTTTTCTTTTTGTCCCCAACGTTAATTAGCACAGCCGTCCCACAAGACTCATTGCTGCCGTCAGAAGCCTCTTAAGTTAGAATTCTCCATTAGTGAGCACACAAACGCTCAAACAGATTTGTTAAGTAAATGAGAGTGTCTTTATAGCAGCCCTCTGTGAGCAGTAAACAGACGTTTACATCACTGTAAAAAAAAACTGGCAGGATGTTGGGACATGGCCAAGACCCAGAGAGATGTTGCAGGAACCATACTACATACGTGCATTCGTTAAAAACAATCAAGGTGCAAAATATGGACATATGTTCACTCTACTGACACATTTCCCTTGCGGCCAACGGCAAAAATCAGACCAGTGGAGGGAATAAAAACATGATAAGTCGGCAAAATTCTCACAAACAATTGTTACTCTTCCCATCTGTCTTGTCAATAAGTACACCAGAGATGTCCACACTTTGTCTAATCCAATTTATTCTTTCTCAGTAAAAGAAAAAGTTGGAAAGGGGAAGCAGGGGGTAATGCAATGAAAACAAAAATTCAGAAATTTCCACGTTCATCTTCCCATCATATGACATTACAACCAAAACAAAGGCAGCTCTACACTAAAGTGTAACTAAATCTGCAATGCAAAAAGGGTTAAATAAGGTTTTCCATAAGATACAGAATATTTTTTTCATTACGCATTTTCTGCTCATTCTTTCCACCAGGAACACATTGAGACAGGAATTATTTGCTGATTTGAACTCGCTCACCCCATCCCTCTTTCCTCATCTTCAGCAAAACAAAAAAGACAGTGGTGGAGAGGCAGTGAGGAGAAAAGGAGGAGGGAAAGGAGGAAAAGCAGAGCAATCAATAAAGAAGAAGATGAGAAAAGGAAAGTCAAAGGCAGGAGGAGGATGTGGGCTCATCATGCCAGCAGGAAATTAAAGCATGGGGCAGAGGGATGAAAATAGGAGCATTTAGGTATGGGGAAGAAGAATGAAACCAAAATAATATTAAGTCTTGTTTCAAAGTTATTGGAGAAATGACCTTAAACAATGTCGATAAGTGAAATGAAGGGCTTAGACATTAAGAGAAACCTGAACATCAAAAAAGTCCAACAGGCACCACTGAGTGATGCTCTGCCAATTTCTGCTTCAGTCCAAATTCTGCAGCCGCCTTTCACTTTGCCTGTTTGTGCTCAAAGAGAACAACAGCTAAGCACATAAAACAACTTAAGGTGGTGTGAGGATGTGTACAATGCAGACGTTCCAGGTCCAGTCATAAACCATATAAGCACACTTTAATGTCCGCCACGTCCTGTAAATGTACTTCTTCCTGAAGTTTGCACGCATCCAGCACATGTAATCCACATGTTGCGGAAAAAAGGACGATGGCTGCGAAGAGAAAATGTCTTCACGTTGAGGGTAAGGAAGATAAAGGTTAAGACAAAAAAGGAAGACCGAGAAAATCCTCGACAAATTAAGTCTTGGATCAATCACATCCCAACGTTGAAGACGTGTTCAATCCAAGGACGAGTAGCTTGCAGTTCCCACTATCAGTGTGTGTGTTTGAGTTGGGCTCACACTGCAGCGTCTGAATTTGGATTTCATTGTTTACAACTTCACAACGATCTGAAAACAAAGGAGTGTCCGGTTTGGAGGTGTGAAAGTTGTTGGGAGGAAGGGCAAACAGTGGGCTCTGATATCCTGAGGTGGATGATTATCAGGTGTTTGTGTTTCTAAAGGTTAAGGATTAAAGGTGGGAGGTGGCCAGGGGGTAAGACACTGACTTAAACTGAGGCTGGCTATCTTCGTTTGCTTCACAAAGTCCATGCTTGGCGCAGAGTTGAAAGCAGCTCTGTCTGACTTTGAGGTAAAGAACAGTCTATAAACAGCGCCAAAGCAAAAGTGTACACAAAGGGTGACCATCCCTTACTCCTCCTCCTCGTCATTCTTTGTTGTTGGGTGTTTTTCTTTTAATTTTTGAGGTAAAGAGTACAGTCTTAAACTGGCTTCCAGGACAAACGCTTGTAATTCCTTTCTTCATCCTTTAATTCGTTCTTGCTCCACTCACCCTTGTGAAGTCAGGAGCTTGCAAAAAATGTGGAGAAAATATTTCCTTAGCTCTTTTACTGTTCTTTTATTCCTGGGTACGAGTATTTTCCTAAAGGCATCTTAGCAGCAGGGATACGATCAAGCCAACAGAAGCTGAAAACAACCCAGATATGGGGAAAGAGTGGGATGTAAAAAGAAAGGAGCATAATTTAAAGAAACAAGTGGAGGTTTGTATCCAAAAAACCTGCAGAAATCTGGAAAATAAGAGACCCAAAAAAAGAAAAATCAAATCCCTGTTAGTGCCAAGATACTGTCTGATCGCTGAGATTCTTCAGGAGCATTCCTCCCCGATGCGCTGGCATGAGCGGCCCACCTTGCGGTCGAGCTTGACCATCTTCAAGACAGCCTCCTGACGACCACGGCCCAGGTGGTCGAACAGACAATCGTGTTGCTCTGGGAGCCGGTGGAGCATACAGAAGACGTAACCTGGAGGGCGGGAGAGGGGTGTGGATGCAAGAAAGAAAGAGCAGTCAATTTGACAAGTTTAGTGAAGGTACGAATATTACTACGGCTGCACTTTAATGGAACTTTTAACAACTTGAATCACAATCAGAACAGAATATCACAAGATACACTGTACACGAACAAGAGCTCGATCGATTTATAAGTCAGCTATATGGAAAACAGCTGATATGAGGCTTGATTTAATATTTTTATAACAATTTTTCTATTAAAAAAAGGAAGATAAGCTTCATATTTGCAATATTTGTATCAGAAATACTGTATGTTGAAATAGCTTGCAAGACATTCATTTATTTTTGGTGTTAAGTGTGGAGCAAGGCAGTCAGGAAAGACTGGTTAGTGGACAACTCCGCAAACCTGGCAGTGGCACACACCTGAGACACCCAAGGAGCACGGCAGCAGCTAACGCTGGGTGTCCTCCCTACAAACCTCTGCTCGAGACAATAACCTGGAGAATCTTTTCACTGCTTCACTGTGCATAGGGTCACTTCCCCATCACTTCTGCACTGAACTGTAACCATACCATTTGTCAGAGCTGGCCGAGCTCTGAACCTGCCGTGCTTGGAGACGTCCAACAGAAAACATCATGGTTAAGGGGCCTGCTTGAGTAATTAATAAGCTCCTTAGTCAGATAGTCCGCCTGCACATAGGTAAGTGAGACATACAATTCAAATAAACTGCATACACTGCAGGGATTGACTTGTTACCAGGTGAATGTGAAGGGGCTAGCTAACGAGAATAGGCCTAGCAGTTGAAAGTAGCATGAAAGGTAAAGTTCAGTTTGACAGGGTCAAGCATCTTAAAAACAAGAGTTTCAAGACGACAGAGAGCAGATAATATTTACAGCCTCTGCATGCCTTTGTAAAGCGTTTAGTTACCAGAGAAGACAAGCTCATCGCCTCCTCTTTTGACTCCATTGAACAAAGGCAGACACCCCTCATTTCTCTCACTGACTCCTTCTCTTCTGAAGCGCTCTCAACAGAAGGCCCCACCGCTGCAGGAGGCTCGTTTAGCTCAAAGAAGCTCGTTAGCGCTCATGGTTTTAAATTCATTCATTAATACACATAATAACACTGCTGGCGCTCAATGAGCAGGGATGAAATGCCCAGTTTGACAGCTGGTTGCTATGCAATTACAAGTGATTACAGTTCACACAATGGGAGTGTAAGGGAGAAAGTTGTGTAACGTTTGAGTGTATTAAAAAGAGATGGGTGTAGTCGCTGCTTACTGCAAGTGATATTCCCTACAGACATTCATTTGTCAAATAATTTAGCAGTACAACAGATTTCCATTCCACCATTTGTCCTAAATTTAACAACTCCCACTGATAATAAGCCCAATATTTAGAAGTCTGTCAACACACTGCATTCAAAGATAGGGATATGAGAACATGATAACGGTGCTGAAGTTTTGTAACTTTACAGTGAAATAAGTTCCGTTTTTAAATATCAATGAGCTGGAGGGAAATTTAGTGATTGAAACTTTCTTTAGGGTTATATTGTGCTATATTATGCTACAATGCTAACAGCCCAGATGTTCTCTTCTGCAAAGAACAGCCTGTACATCTCAAGCCAGTTTCTTTATAAAAATTCTACATGGTTTTTGAGTTTTCCTCAAGAAGACAAGTCAAAACATTTTCTGAAGCACCACTTCACAACATGATTCATAACTGCAAAGGTTAATGAAAATTTTTTTGCAAGTTCTGCTGCGTAAACGAAAATTTGGCAGATGGATGGATGGAAATATTGATCACCCTGCACTAAATGTCAAATATAAAATGCACATACACCTATTGTACAGAAATACTTGAAACATAACCAGTTACTGGAGTGAGAAGATTGATTAATAGAATGACTTTATAAGTGGTTTTCATCATCCCTGCTGCTGCACAACATGCAGCCTGCTGGCAAGAGAAAATGGATTGCAGCCATTATGACTAGAATGTACCACGTGACTGAGTGAAAATGAACATACAGGAAATCCAGAATACCATGCCCTGTTTTCCATATTTGGAACAGACCATATTTTTAATGTTTTAATCAAATGTCAAATAGATAACTGCTTAAGGAAACGATAATGTAGTAAGTTCTCAAATCAGACATTTTAGGACCATTGCTTTCAAAGAGAAAGACAATGAAAGTTGGGTCTCCATGTTACATGAGAGCTTGTTTGATTTAATCATCTCTTTATGTTGCAGTGCTTTTAGTGTGTGTGAGACTCTCATCTTGTAAGATGAATATCACAGTCACTATGCAACAGCAGAAGTCGACTGAGTGTGACAACGTAAGATCAGATAGTGTGGTGGAGCTATCATTTCTTCCCCATTTACAGTCTGAAAAGTGTTCGTGCTATCAACTCATTATCAGACCTTCTTGGCTTACATTCTGCAAAACCATTAGCACAGTAATCTGCAATTACTGCAGTAGTCAGAAATCACTGTAATTGCCACCATTTCCCCTTCAGTCTGTGAAAAGCATGTTTTCATCGTAACCACTGAACTATTAAGGATGGATGGCCCATGCATTAAGCTGTGCCTGGTGGAAAAAAGGAAAGTCAATTTCCAATTTAGAAATTAGTGTGTGGGTTTAAGCAGATGGTCTTTAAGCAGTGAAGAGCTGTGACTTTTTAAGTACTTCAATTTGTATGCAAACAAGTTGATTAGCAAACCAAGTATTGGTTTAAACTGCATTAGTGTTTGTGGTAATTGGCTTATGTTTTATGTGCAATGTGAACCATTCAGGCTTTCCGTAATGGTCCCCCTAAGGCACTATGGCCATCGACATTTCTGTCAACAGCACAAACGCACATGCAGGCGTAAAATGCATTTAAATTCATAAACCTATGACCAAGTTAACTAACATTTATTTGTGAGGCCAATACTGACCACTTCAAAAGTAACGTATTGCCCTTTGCACACTAATTCATGTGTAAGCCATGACGTATGAGCTATTAGTGTGAACAATGAAAAGATATCTGCTGAGTGTTCTAATGCATGATCATGTATACAGAGTTAAATCATCGTACCACAGCGACAGGAACCCAGCTCTTGCTGAACCAGCTCCAGTTTGGTTTGGCAGCGGTGGCAACGTTTGCGGCTCCGCTGTTTGGAGCCACCGCGAGACGAGGATGAGGATGACGACGCAGACAAAGATGACGACGATGATAAAGACTCCTCACCCTCTGGCACCACACCCACCCTGGCTCGCTTCTCAGGTGAAGCATCGCTTTCTGACTCAGAGGCTGGAGGGCAATATAAGCACATACAAAAAAATTGAGAGAAAAAAGCTATTACTTACATTACTACAACAACATTTTTTTTACCATTACATTTTACATTGAACATATTTTTTTTTTGCTCATAAAAATAAAACACACATCCTTGATGATCGTCGATCATGGCACTGTAGTATAACTTAAAGTCAGGAGCCTGGTCAAATGACTTTGAGAAGATGAAAAATCAGTTTTATGATTCTAAAAAATACAAAAGTATGTGAAGGTTAATCGACCTGCTAGAAATGGTTTTGAATAATTAGTCTACCAATGGATTTGCCTGTTCTAGTTTTTATCATTCGCATAACCTCAAGTGAATCCAGAGAGTATTCATCTCCGACTGCTAGCTTTGACTAGAATTTCAAGATAAAAACAATTCTCCAATAATGGGCTCCATAACATTTCATTTAATATATAAGACATTATCTCTGATATAGTGAGCTATGAAACTGCAAGAGAACAGATGATAGCACACAGGGACAAAAACACCTTTGTGTTAAATAAAAAGGTGCTTTGGAGATGAATGGTTCTCCTGCATTAGATTAAATACAACCCAGCACCTGAGACAGGAAGAGCTTCTAGCAAATTTCCAATGGTGGCTGGAATTTCAACTCAGCTTTTCTCATCAATCCTGCAGACTTTTTCCCCCAGCCCTGCGGAATGCAGATCAGTGCTCAATAAATCTCTGAGAACTAGGCCAGGCTGAGGCAGCCAGATCCTCCAGCCTTCCCCATCGATCCCTATGTGTGTGTGAGTATGTGTCTCTGTACATGTCCAAGTGCATGCTGTGAAGAAAAAAGGTAAATCTCTACTGCCAATTTACACAGGCTGTGAGTCGACAACTGGCAAGAAAAAAAAGAAAGAAGTAATTTGACGCTTCTAAATTATATTGATATTGACAAATATTGTATAAAAGACTGGTAAAGTCAAAACGTATCCACACTTTAAAAACATATATAGAAAGATTGAAAAAGGTGAAACATCAACTCAGCCACAGCATAAGATGACGCTGTGTGTGCACAAATGTTATGGTATGGTATGGTGCTCACATGATCCCACTGCATCAGACAAGGGATCAACAGGTTCATGCACCGTTTCCTCACCTCGCCCACTCTGCAGTTGTCCTAAGCTATGTGCGTGTGTTCATGTGTGTGAAGGCAGCACATTGTGTCAGCTAAAAAGGTGAAAGCACCATAAAGTGTTTTTTAAACATCCAACTCGTTCAGATTTCTCTGATCAATGCTGGTGATGATGCTATGGTGCAAGTTTATTTCTCAAATGGATGTAAACACAACACCAAACCACTGAGTTACAACCCTCCCTTCTGTATGAGCTTTACTATTTATAATCTTCATTATATGTCTCGGTTATTGTTCTGTTGTACTACTCACAACAGCTTTACTGTCTTTACAGTCATGATCTATTGTGTCCCCCACATACTACCCTCTGCTGTGTCCCCTAGAAGAACAGTTACCTGGCCATTTTGAATCATTTCAATGTCATCAATATTACTGAGTCACACAATGTATAACAAAATAATGGACATCACAATGAGGCATACCTGACTCAAAGGAGCGTTTTGTGGGGGTGGAGAGTGACCCAAAGACTGTGTCTGAGCTGGATACTTCTGAGAGAGATAAAGAGAGAAAAAGAGAGGCAAAGAGAGAGAAAATGAGAAAGGAAAATGGAAGTAGAGAGAGGACATAAGGAAGTTAGTTTTTAGTTCTTATCATCTCTCATAAAAGTGTAAAACTAAATTAAATGCATATCGATATTGATTTAGAACAGACCAATAAATAACTCAACAATAAATAGAAATGCAAGTTGTATAGAAAGTCATAAAAAGCATGCATCCACACACTCAGCTGGTTGCCTGGATACTCTGGTAACGTTTTCCACATGGAAGCAAAATAAAAAGACAGAGACTAGGGTGTGTGGAATCCTTTATTATACTCCCCCACAGCAATAGATATCTGTGACAGGAAAACTGCAGCATGCATGTGTGTAGACTGAAGCCAGCCGACAGACAGCCGACTGTGGGTGTGGAAAAAAAATACTATGTTATATGAAATAAAAGTCTGAGACCTCTGAATGGGAAAGAGGTATCTGCTGTATGATCCGTGTGATCCTGACACAGTTTTAAAAGTTAATTCAGAGTTCAATACTCTAAAAAGTCACATGTAGACATTTCATTTAAAAAAAACTAGAGGGGCTCTCAGTAGAGTGCATACCTCCACCAAGACCCAACTCTTATGAAACCACATTTAAATACACTAGATTCAAGTTTTTATTTGGATCTGCACCAAATTGTACACACACAGACCAACATTGTATTGATTCTTCCTTGGCACAAGTCCCATCAAGTTTCGTGGAAGTAATTTTTATATAATTTTGCTTACGAACAAACAAACTAATGAATACACAAACAGACGGAGTGAAAACGTAACCTCCTCTGCAGAGATAAAAAATACTGCAATTCTTCAGCTCTGCTAATTATAAATCACATGTCATGGTTGAGTAGTGATACTTAATATTTCCTGATGAATTAAGCTGGTATTAATTACTTTCTGTTAGTCATATGAGTTCATGGTAAAATTGATGCATATTAGTCAAGGAAGAAGAATAATTAGACCAAACCTGAACCATAGCTGACAACTCCAAAACACAAAAACATTTCAAGTAACAACAAAAGATGTAACACAAGGTGTTTAATGATTCATTTTATAGGGTTCTTTACTGAACATTTTACTTGTTGATGACTGTTTTAGAGGGAAATGAGCTAGTTTTATGAGATGATCTTTATCTAAATCTAAATCTTCTGTATATTATGACAAAAAATAACAGAAAACCAAGTGCGGGCAAACTTTTTGGTCTATTTGGTGGCCACTTTATTGTCCTGTCCTGCATTGGCCGCCACAAATAACCTTGTCACTGTATAGTGATGACAGATGCCCTGGCACTTGTAGGTGTCCTCTTAAAACCTTCACTTGTGAATAGATACCCTTTCCTATCATTTCACTATCTGTGCCATGAGGACAAATATAGCCAGGACAGGGGCACTGCAGAAACTAGCAGTCTTCTACAGACAGATACACTGGACAAAAGGCTACAGTAGGTGTTCTGAGCATGTTACACTACATTCCCATTCTGCACAGGCGTGTTAGATTAGAAATGCTCTACTATTTAGGTTCAAAGATAAAGGAGGAAAAGACTTATCAGTGAACTCTGACACATCTGAAATAATAAAGAGGACTTGGTCCTGCACCGTCTGAGCTGAAAAGAAAACCTGATAAGATTAGTTTCTCACTAATTAATGCTCTCTTACCGTCCTGAGCAGGTAGAGATGTCACTCCTGTCTCTCCTGGTGACGGCTCCTCTGACGTGTTCGGCATCGACATCAGTGACTGACTAATGCTGCTGTTTGTTTCATTACAGAAGATGTCTGCTTGGCTGCTGCTGCTGCTGCTGCTGGAGCTTGAGGAGGCCTTTGGGGCACAGTCATTGTCTGGCTGCTTCTTCTGAATGTCTACAAAAGAAGGCAGATGGTGAGACATTTGTGCGCACATATTTGAAAGCATCTATTTATTGGTGTATGGAGTGGTTGTTCAGTTGGACAGTGGGCCAAACAAGTGTGGCATTGAGAGAACTCTGGTGCATCAAAGGATGACAACCAACTTCAAACAGAAACAGTGGTACACTGTGAGCATTGTTCTGATTTTATGTGAATGGACATCATTTTCTACTATAACCTCTAACACTGATTGTATTAAAGGATGAAATAAAGCACAAGGTACAAAACATTCTTATGAAAAAAGATATGGAAAAATCCAACACATGAAGTTTTCTAAATAGTGGAGCCCAACCGATATATCAGTTGGCCAATAATATTGCACGATATGAGTCTCATATCAGCATCTGCATTAATGTTTGCTGATATGCAACTTTTATTTTACAGAATGAACAATGCAGAAAAGATGTGAATAAAAGAATAGGTTGAATTACTTAATTCAAGTTCAATATATATTTGGCCATCCATCCTTGGTATTTGTGTTTTCTTTAGATTCATAACGGTTATGGTTGAACTGTAAAATATTCAGCCTCAATTCAATTCCTCTGTTATAAGGATTTGATAATGACCCCATAAAATCAGTTTTAGCATTTACCAAACAAACACTTAAGAAGAAAAAGAACTTACCTGCAAAACATTTTGAGCAAAGATTCATGGTCTTACTCGACCTGATAAAAAAGAGCAGAAAAGCAAAGCACATGTTAATCAAAAACAGAAGAGTGAATTTCAGAAAATTGCAGAATGGTGATGCAAAAGGTCTAAGTGCATTATACTAGTTATCCACATATAAAGAGTAAAATGTTTCCACAACCTTGAGTCACAGACTGAGACTTAATTTATCACATGGGATCCTGGTAAAAAAAAAAAATCACGATAAGGAGCGTGATCCTGACTAGAGTTATACATAATTCACTGAATGAAAAGCTGCCATGCTATGAGGCCTTTGAGGTATAAGTAGGAGGCCAGACCACATCAGCTGAAATTATTTTCTGTCTTGCAACCATTGCAGTAATACTAAATAGTAAATCAAAAACAAGAAGCTACTAAGTTATATGAATGAAAGTATTTGATCCTTTGATCCGTTGTTTGTCTGCCTCTCTAATGTACAACAATTATTTTGTTTTAGAATGATATTTTATTCATTATCAAACTTTTTACCAAGATGTGTTGAATGAGTAGTATTTTAATTATTGTATTGTATCAGAAATTGCATGATCAGTTGTCCCAATCCCTCACAAACCAACACTGATTCTAACATTGATTCCATAATTGCAGATATAGATCTTTGATAGAAAATTGTCATGGGGTCGATCACTAAAGCCTCGCTGATTTCAGTGGCACATCTCTTTCACAGCAGATGGCTCTGGCTTTCCTCCGAGAGGGCTCCTCTCATTTCCTCTTCAGCCCTCGTCCTTACTGGCTGCGCATTGACCGTGACGGTCACTGCTATCAGTCACATTCTATTTATTTTGGGCGCTTCGTTGCACACCTTTGTCCTCATTTCTAAATGTAGGGTCAGCCGCAGTCAACCTGAGGGCTGTCTGTCAGTCGCCCGGTGTAGGGTATTGGGTAGTAAAGAGAAAGGGGAAAGCCAGAGTTGAGGAATAGAAGAGAAATTGCTTCATGACACAGGCAGGAAGGAAGCTAGCACTGGATAAACAAGACATATCCTGTTGTCAACCTTACAAATCAGAGGTAATCAAATCACACATTAATTAAGGAAATAAAAGGGGTGAGAGGGGGTAAGAGGAAACATGCAGGACAGGAACACCTACATGCCTGTTAGGCTGAGTGAAGTTTAAACAGAGTGCTCAACAATCAATCTGTTTCATACTTGGCCCACTGCTGTTACTAATGAGAACGCCTGATTGAAACAGACAGGAAGACGGGCTGCGTCGCCTCAGTAATTCAGTTTGACTGACACAAGGGAGCAGAGGCTTCGATGGGTGATAAATGTTTTGAGGGAATTAAATGCTGCGAAACACTCTACTGACATGATCGGTTAAATAAAAAACAACTTTAGAAATACAGATACAAGTCTGTTAATAAAGTTTTCCCAGGCAGACCTTATTAAATGATGGCTTATCTATAAGAGGAAAGGAAGTGACAGAGAACGGCTGTGTTACCAGGGGAGGAAAAATAACTGCAGTTCTACATTCACGTTAATTCTTTTTCAAATTAAACTAATTTGTACATAATCAATCTGTGTAGTATTTTTTTACTTAATTAATTGAAGTATTTTTTTAACTGGTTCAACAAATTTATTTTTGTCAGTGCAGCAACTTCCATCTTGAAAACCAACACAACCTAAATTTGACTGAATACATGTTCATAAATACAGTAAAAATGTAGGGAATCCATAATCACAAGGAATATGTTTTACACTGCCTAAATTAATTTAATCATTTTGCTTTCTAAATCAGGTTTTGACCTGATTAATCATATGGGATTTAAAAGGTCAGCAAATTCAGAAAAATATTAAAATATGAATGTTACTATATAAAAATATCTTGTTTTGTCAAAACAGCCCAAAGCCCAGGAATATTCAATTTACTATTACGCTGTATAAAAACTTAAAACATGTTTAGAGTTGAGGAAGTGGAAACACACATTTTTTGCATAAACTTAAATAAATAAACAGAATATAAATGAACATTTTTTTCTAATACATTTCCCCCCATTTTTAAGGCATCAACATTGCAATTTATACAGATATACATTAGCCAGGAATATCTTGGTGTTAACAGGTAAGTGTAGTGGAAACTGACATCGAACCCTCCGTTCTGTCTTCTGCACAGTGAAAAGGGCAATCTGTCACTACAGTGGCATTAACAGTGTACTCTTAAAGGTCCAAAGTCTTGAATTAAAATTATTATGAGCCAACAGCATTTTATTACTTCTGCAATGCAACCTCTGCCAGTCATGCAATCGATAACTCAATACAAGTAATTGCAATTTTTTATACATAGCAATATACGGCTAAATAATACATTAATGGATTGGGCAATTACTTAAAGAATCCAGCAATTTTCTATTTGAAACCACAGTCTTCATTATTTCAATGTTGTATAGCTTTTATGCCGATATGAAATTATTACAGGAGGAAGGTTTGAATTTTAGGATGTATATAAATATGATGCACAGGATCCCCTTTAACTGATAACAGTATACATAGATATACACTCTACCATATATACCATGAGATGATGTGTCAGCTGGCACAGTTTTTTTTTCTGTTTAAACTATGGTAACTACACTGTTCATTACTTTGAATTATAATGCTAGGCTCAGCGACATTATGTTGTTAATCACTGAACAAGAGTACTCTCTGGAAAATTGGATTTATATCACAATTACATCAGGATTTTAAAGTCACCAGACTGGCTGCAAACAGTCCCTACTATCTGGTTATTTAACACTGTAAATAAGACTGAAGATAAAGTCACACTTCAGTAAATTTAATGTTAAAGAAATAGTATCAAAGCACAGCAGCTTACCACGGTGGCAACAAACAGAAGCTGTATATTTAGCCATGTGTGACATTTCTCTGTGTTTGGACATGACAGAGATACAGGACTCAACTTGCTGTGTGCGACAAGTCCCAGTTAAGCTACACATGTCGGCCTTGACAAGGATTTGCACCAACACATGCAAACAATTATCTGAGACCAGCACAAACAATCCACACCTGCAGGGGATGATGCAACATTTAAACACAACACATTCAACCCATCTGTGATCAGCCAGATGTACTTATATTAGATTTATACTTAATGCAAATAAATACAGTCTTCTCCACCCAATTAGTTAATTAATAGGTTTGAGAGACCACTTAGATCACTTAGGCCCTGTTCAGATGTCGCATTAACATCTGTGTCGGACGATACAATCACGAGTGGACAGTGATGAGTATATCAGTTCACACCAGATATCAGAATGCATCTTGAGTGGCCGCTTGTGATCACTCACTTCCGCTCACGCTGCATATGCAAATCAACCTGAAATCAACATGTAGGCTACATCAATGTTGCTTAGACTAAATGTGTTGTTGTTATTAGCCAGTCTGACTATGACAGACAGATCTGTTGATAATGAGAGTGTGTGGACATGTCTTTCTATAGTTGTGAGGACAGTTTTGGCTGCTCTTCACAACTTCAGAGTGTTTTTTGAAGGTTAAGAGATTATGGTTAGGTTGGGTTAGGGTTAGGTATTTTGTTGACGGTTAAGGTTAGGATACAGGGAATTCATTATTCTTTCAAAAGAAAAATGTGTGTGAGAGAGACAGAAAATGGGGGAGGAGAGATGAGCAAATCAATGTGATGTAGAGCACTACATTGACAAAGTAAACTTTTACCCATTTGAAATACTGGAAAATAGGAAATGTGGTGGTCAATGTTGATACTGTGGTGGACAACCACAGATAAGTCAATACGTGGGAAACACTGTGTGAAAGTGTTTCTGAAACTGTAGCAAGCCAGAGGATGTCAGCTGTTCTTCACAATCTTCTTCTTCATGTAATCATCATACTAACACACCAGCAGCATTTAAAAAAAAACAACTAACTGGTGTTTCCTACCACTCTTTCCATTCCAATTCTAATGACTGTATGCAACTTCCCTTATCCTATGATTAGATCCAAGGGCCCTCACACTTTCCAAACAAAGCTTATAAGGAGAGGTGGTTTAGGTATGAAAACTATCTATGCAAGAATCCTGTCAAACAGTATGGTTAGAGTCTACATATGAAGGCCACAAAAGCACGGTTCAGTGCACAAAACAAATCTTAAACTAAGACGTTGCAAGAGGCCTTTGCCCACAGCACACTATTTGGCAAAGAATTGTGATGCTGAAAAGAGGCAACAATTGCTATTGCAACTTAAAACTGCAAAGACATGGACCCATATTTGGATGGTCATGAACTGGTATGAGTAAAGAGTAATGATATCCATCTGAACACGATATTACCTTTTATCAGGATATAAGATTAAGATCATGTCACACAGCCCAAGTCTGATATTAAAGTCTCGGGACGGATATAATTTTAGAAGTAGCATATGTTACATTATTCTTAAGCTTATCCAGCCAGTCAGTGGTTAAGATGTCACCTCCAGCAGATCATCCCCTAAAATATGCTAATAGCTAATGAGGTACTTAGTGTACTACAGCAACTCTCATAGCTTATATAAATAAAAATGTGGGGAAAAAAAATTATCTTCACCAGTCTGGTTAGGTGTCACACTATATCACTCACTTTCAACCGAGCTGACATTACAAATAAAGCTATGGTCTGCAAATAAGTCCAACAAACCATTATGTGTGTTTTACAAACATAATACAGACAAACAAAGTGGAACCTTTATACTGAAGATGGTTCATGATAACAACATGCAACAATAAACAAATGCAAAATTATATAGTATTATAATGTACAAGCAAATGCATGTTCATTGAGCTTTAAAGTGCCATCATTCCAAATTATTGTATTGTATTGTATTACTTAGAGATGCTCCGATACTGACACCAGCATAGGAATTGCCTCAGATACTGGTGAACATGATAGGACAGGCTTCAGCAAGTATGCAAATCAATATACTGATCCGAAACCACGTAGGTAAAGTTTAGCTTCACCCAGATACACCTGCAACTTTCTTTTCCTGTAAATCACTTATTCTTTTTCAGTTTTGAGGGATGGCCCTACCTAAAATGTATTTTATTTCTATAAGCTGTGGCAGCACTTGAACAGCTTTTTAAAATAAGTAGTGTATTGTTGTGTATTCCTGGATTTATTTATTTATGTTCGTTTTCAGTTATGACTGTCAAACTAGAAAGTAAAAGGGTTCTATGGCATTCATTCTATAAATGTATTTGTTTTTCAAATGGTTTAACGTGAGCCAGGCAATACAACAATGATGGCAGTCATCACTTCCATAGTAGCATAGGGCTATTAAAATATGTTATATGAGTAGTTGTTTTTTTAAATACACTGGTATCGGATAGGTACTCTGTATCGATCGAGGTATTGGAATCAGAAATTAAAGAATAGGATAAGAATATCTCTAGTATTGCTATGTAAGCGACAATTCAAATTATGATTACTGCTGCAAATGTGCTATGTGGGTGAATTTCATAAACATCTGACAATACCAGTTAATACGTGGCAAATGAAGATATCATTGCTTGGAATAAATATCTAATACATATCTTAGTCTGTTATGACTGAGTTAAGCTTGGGAGAACTGATGTGTCCCAACATATAAGATGCACACATGAGGATTAATGTGCTGAGCAAAGCTTTGACATGCACAATAAGCTGATATGTTAGTGTTGGCCTTTACAGGCAGAAACCTCCGTGTCTATTCCCCACCACATACTGTACATGGTTTACACCCGAGTCCAGCTGACGGCTGAGCCCGAGCCATCTGCTTCATTTATGAACTCACTACTTAACGATCCTGCCCCACCTGTCACGTTACCTGGAGGGCTTATCCCACAGCCCTGCTCCCTGCCTCCACCGGGAGAAGCTTACCGAGGGCGGTTGGTGTTAGCTAGCGGCTAATGCTACAAAACAATGGGGAGGAGGGGGGGGGGCTAACAAGAAAAGCAGCTCATCCCTGTTTGAGCTTCTGATGCTAGCGGCTAGCCGCGGTGCTAGCTGTCTGTGGAGAGAGGTTTCAAAGCAAGACATGTGAGAGGGGCTCCTTCTTACCCCCAGAATCCACAGGGGCAGCGCGGCGGTATAACGCTGACGTTACTCGGCGGCTTGCTGCCCTCGCTCCCCGTGTCCCCCATGTCTGTCTCTTCCGTTCGAGGCTTCTCCGCGAAGCAGGTGAATCCGGGGATGGAGTGAGGGCCTCGTATTTGCGTGTAGATTCCCCCTCTGGGTCTCACGAGTACGGAGCTGGAACCCCGGCCGGATTATCCTCCACACTTTCGCTAGACGAGGAACGTGTCGCCGACACGAGCGGCACCGTGCTCCGCGGAATGGGGACCAGTCTAAATCGGCATCGGGACACCGGAGCCGTCGGAGGCAGCGACGGACAGAAACACCGGGGAATCCTCTGGGCCGATCAGCTGCAGACAGGGACAGACCACTGTCGCGGAGGGGGGGGGGGCGTGTGGGGGGAAGTGGACACACAAAAGGTAGACTGGTGTGTTTGTACTGAATGAAAAGCGACAAAGATACAGTTGTGCTCATTTCAAATGTTGCACGTGAGAAGTGTAGCTGGAACCAGGGGAGTGATGGTTGATTTGAAGAAGTAGTTGTGCGCTCAAGTTACAATGGTACGATCCATACAAAACTACAAATAGAGTCCTCAACACTGGTCATGTACGGTGCAGCCAGTTTGGTTAGCAGAGGGGTTCCGAGTAAGAGTCACGTCTCTTCTTCAACAATACTTATTATTATTACTTAATTTTATCGGCACAAACTAATACAACATTTGGGTCCAAACATTGTAAAAGGTATTCAAGTATAAAACAAACCCTCTAGTAGAAAAAAAACCCCGAAATATATTAAAATCAACATCATCGTTCATTCTAAAAAACGTACAGGCCCTCTAATGTTGCAAAACAAGCATGTAACATAGTTGAGAGTCTTTTATCTGAGTCCACGAAGAGTGACCTCATTTAAGTGGAGTCAGGTCCATTATTTCTTATGTGTGAGAGGGCACACAAAGATGTGTCTTCACTCTGTGTGCCAGTCTTACAGAAACCCATTCTTCAGCTGGAGTGCTGCTTCACCTTCTCATGCACACTCCCTCTCTGTGAGCAGACAACCCGAATGGTGTCAAAGTCACTCTCAATGCACAATATATACTGCTGATAAAGTGGAGGGGCATATATATATATATATATGTGTTGAGGACTTGGTAGATCTTATATCTTTTTCTCTCCTTAGATATCGCAATGCTATGTCACCTAATTGTCTCTATGAAAAGCATGTCTATAACTATAAGCATGGTTATGTTTCATAGAAAAAGAAAAGTAATATAATAAATATATGTTGATATGTCAAATTATGTAGTACACAGGTGTGAATAATGAAATATTCGGTGGCTGAGCTCCATTGAGCTGCTTCAGTTTGAGGGTCCTGATACATATGTTTATTCACAGTGACTTTCACAGTACATTATCAGTCCAACAGATCACACTGTATTTCAGAACAAAACCAATCTTGCTAATTGTGTTGCTGTGCATGCTCCGCTCTTGCACCCACTGTAGTTTCTGGCTGTTAAGCAGCTCTTTGATCAGCAGATAGTGAGATGGTAGGGAGGCTGGTTTCACTGGCTTACACAGCCTGATGCACGGGTGGCTTCACTCCACATTGCGCACACAGTGGGAGGCTGGACTGCTGATGTGTATCTCTGCATATGAAAAATCGGAAAAGGTGATGTAGAGACAGAGAAAGAGGTAGGTAAAAAAACTTTGGGAGGGAATGTTTAGTTCAGGAGGGGGGCATGAAGCAGTGCAAATAGCTTTCACCAGCTGCCTGGCAGGATTCTTTCTGTATAACTTATTCCTAACAAGTATATTAGTTTCACCCTGCTACACCTGCAATTTTCTTTTCCCTGGAAATCATTTATTCGTTTTCTGTTTTTCCTTAAAATGTATTTTATTTCTATAAACTGTGGCTGCATTTGAACAGCTGTTTAAAAGACATTAGCGTTGTGTATACCTGGATTATTTATTTATGTTCGTTTTTATTTATGACTGTCAACTTAGAAAATATTGTGTTTTAATAAATTGTATAAATGTATTGTTTTTTTCAAAAAACAATCTGTCTAGAAAACTCTCTGTGGGCCTCTGTCATAATATTTTGGTTAGGGATAAAGCATTGTAAAGGTAGAAAACTTAAAGGTCTGGGTGTTCCAATGATCACAGTAACTTGGAAGCAGTTAGGAACAACTAGGGCTCTTCAAGAGTTGATCATCCATTGTGGGGAGGGCCTTGCATGGAGGTGGTCAAGGATCCAACAGGCAGAGCGTAAAGCTGGGATAGTTCACTCAAAAATGAAAATTCACTCATTATCTACTCACAACTATGCTGATGGAGGGGTGGGTGAAGTGTTTGAGAACACAAAGCTTTTGTAGTTTCAGGGGTAAACAGCATTGCGGCCAAGTCCACTACAATTGAAGTTACTGGGGACCAGAAAATGCCTCCATACTACTCCTGTGATGTCATCTAAATACCTAAATACTACTACTACTACTACCTGTAAGCCCAGACATTCAAATTCGACTCAAAGCAGCGTCATTTACACTGTTTTGTTCTGCCCCTCACACTGATTGTTACCATTACATGCACATTAAATGCATGTTAATCTATGTTTTATCTCTTCAGCTTCAGGGTGACACTGTCCTCCAGTCTGTTTGTCCAACACTTACTATTGGATGACTTTGAAATGTGGCTAATGATCGACTGATCTAAAGGTCCCAAGAGGATGAAAGACAGTTCGCACTGATGTCCCCCTTCTCCCTTTCATCAACCTTTCAAAAGTTCCACTTGTTCAACAAAGTTCATGACAGGCGACATCTAGAATTGATGATGAGCTTCTGCTCTG
The DNA here is from genome assembly GCF_024713975.1 of Paralichthys olivaceus. Taxonomy (NCBI): domain Eukaryota; kingdom Metazoa; phylum Chordata; class Actinopteri; order Pleuronectiformes; family Paralichthyidae; genus Paralichthys; species Paralichthys olivaceus. The sequence goes on from NC_091093.1 coordinate 12,910,634, forward strand.
CCTCAGGTGGTCTTTGAGATGAATGCTAACAGCTGTGAACAATGTTACATGCTCAATATCAGCATACAATACCCAATAGGCATTCCTCATTTTTCACTCATCAGGCAGAGGTGTCACACATTTTAGCCATATCCAGCTCAGTGCTGTAGTGCTAGTTCCAGGGCCCTTGTATTGCATCTGCTCTATCACTGACATGGCTTACTGGTACAAACAAATAGAGCAGAGCAGCTCTTATTTTCACCAGCCACACCTGTGCTTTTGTGTTTTGACATGTCAGAATACCTACTACCTTTTAGTTGTTGTCATGCATGTTAACTTTTGGCTTGTGCTCCCTATACTTCCAATAGCACACTGAGTCCTACAAGTTATAACAGTGGTCATTGGAAAGAGGAGAGATGTTTCATCATTGTGTGCACCTTTTACAGTCCCGAGCTCTCACTACAGCCACCTCCCAGATACTTAATACGATTCCACTGTTGTTCTGCATTTTTCAAACATTAGCTCTTGCATGTGTGTTTGTCCAACATTGAACTCACCTGAAGGTGTGGCCTGGAGGATGAAACAAGGGCTCCTTTGTCCTCTGTAGCTCTATGGATTGCACTCAAGCCTAGAAGTGTACATTAACAGTATATAATCATGTTGATTTTTTGAATTGTATATCTATCAACCAAACAAGTTAACCAAAATGCCAGGGTCAGCAGGTTTTGGCTTTAAAGTTAACCCAAGTAATAACTTAACTTGTGAGATGTATCAGAAGCATTTACTTCACAAAGTCTTCAGTTTGTTGAGAAAACCAAAATGTATAATATGGCTGATGTCGCAAATGATGACAGCCTTAGCGATCTGGCTTGCAGTTTGGGAATGGGGCTGTTTCGTGTTCACAAATATTGACGGAGCTGTGTGCGACAACAGAAATAGCATCACGGAATTCTGTTTTTCACCTCAAAATGACTTTCAGAAAGATGCAGCACTTAACTTCGGAGCCAGGAGGTTTGGATTCCCCTTCAGCAAGACCTGCCAAGATGCAGCTTCTGTCTGCAGGGAAGGACAAGTGGGCCCTGGGTGGAAAGAAGATAGATAGCTGATAGTTCATTAGCTAGTTAGGCACAAGGAGGGGAATACCGCAGAGGATTGCAGAATCTCCTTTTGTCAGTGTTGCTAAGGAGCCTGTGTTTCAGGGCAGGGCCAAGAATTCCAGCTTAACAACGATTGTCTTTTCTTTGTTGACATTTTGTCGCCTTAAGACATTGTATTTCTGATGGGACATATTGTTTCAAATGAATAAATAAATCAAAATCATAATTCATGATCGCAAACATGCCCATGTTAAGCCCCAGTTTTGGCCCCGCAGTGGGAAAAAAATGGTTGTTGCTTCTCTCTCCACAGCCTGAGTCCAGCCTCGGGCTTGGTCGTCCTCTGGAGATTTGCAGAACACTTCAAAGACAGATCCCCTCTTCTTACATAAAGTATAACCCCCCCACCACCACCCCCTAACAACCCCCCATCCCCGCAATAAACACAAGAACTTAAGGAATTAATTAGACACTGGATCAAACACTGCTTAGTGAATTCAGCTCACTGAAGATACCAGGAATAGTGAAATCATATGCTGAGCGCTGTATGCAGGGCTATCTTTGATATGTATGTAGAAGCCTGTATTTCATATCAGATCCAGCATGACAGCTTAGGCTAGCTGTCTCTTGACCCCTCTCTTATTCACTGAGGGAGACAGGGATAGGGATATTTTGCAGACTTTGCTCCTCACACTGAGAGGCGGCACCACAGCCTTGTAGAGATGCAGAGGAAAATTCTTCCTTGATAAAGCAGCTGCTCCTTTAAGGACCATTCTTTAAAGATAGTCTGCCATGAGGGCACTTCCCAAATTCATTTTCCCATAGCTCCACATCAAAGAAGCAGAGGTTCTGATCTGACAAACATTCGATTATTGTGTTGATGTTATAGGTGAAAAGGTGGAGTTTCTGATGTAATCTGTGAGTGTGTTGTTGATGTATTTTTTGGGTTACCCTGTACGACCTAACCAATATCCAAAGTTTCCTCTCCATCCTGACACACATAATATCTGTATTTATTTATACAATGACAAATCACATCCTGCACAGAACATGTTGATTACCCAGCTACACTTGTATCACTCCGTGTGTCGATATAAGTTGATTCATGGCTGCTAATATGAGATGCAGGCGCTCTGCAACATGCTATAAATGGATTGTATGGGAAATCCATGCCAACAAATTTGTCCATAGATGAGACTCTTTATCTTTGAGTGCCATCCCTGGAAAGGCAAGTAGGACTGTTATTGACCAGAGGTCGAACAACATATCACAGCTTGTAGATTTACATCAGAAACTGGATTACATAATTTAAGTGTAAAACAGCACAATTGATTTTAAAAGCTGTTTAATTTGACAAAACATCTAATAGTAATATTTACTTTTGACAAGGGATATAGGGATATATATATTGTCACTACAAAATATAAAATTCCTGCCTCTCATCTCATTCTTCCTATTGCTATATTGCAAAATACTTGACAATGCAGTTTATGTATCCTATTTTCTGTGTTTATTGAATCCAATGAGATGATGCTAAGTCCAAATGCTTTTTTTTTTATCAGTGGCCTTTTCTGCTTCACAAATCCTCAATGACAGGTGAGGAAAATCATATTTGACAAGAAGCTGAGAGATCATATCTGAGTGAAGCAGCAGTGGCTGTAGGCAATGTTCAGAAGTACACACAGGCAGGATAAACATCAGAAAGGACCCTGCCAGGCAGCCGGTGAAAGCAATTTGCACTGCTTCATTTGGGGCAAAATGCCCCCCTCCCAAACGAAACATTCCCTTGCAAAGTTTTTTTATTTACCTACCTCTTTCTCTGTCTCTACATCATAATTTCTGATTTTTCATATGCACAGACACACATCAGCAGTCCAGCCAGCGAAACCAGCCTCCCTACCATCTCACTATCTGCTGATCAAAGAGCCTTTAAACAGCCAGAAACTACAGCGGGTGCAAGAGCAGAGCATGCACAGCAACACAATTAGCAAGCTGCACTTTTTTATATGCTGAATTCCACTCTTGATCTCTGACATTTTCACACACAAGCAGAGCTGTGCATATGTGTGCATGCAAATTAGGTATATATAGGAGCAGAAACACACAAATACCACAACTTAACACACTCTCTCACACACACACTCACACACACAGTGTATATAAAGTAAGATGGACTGGTTTCACATGTGAGTGCCACTGATCTTTAAGCTGCTCAATTAAAGTTAGTGAGGAGCCTATAACAGGGCAAGCGAGGGGAGAAGGATAGAGATCAAACGAAATACAAAGGAAATCCTGGCAGGACAAAGACCAAGTAAGAGTCTGTAAGAGAATCAAAGGAGAGGGAGCATATGAGTGAGAGATCCCTTCGATTGCTCAGTTGGCAGAGCATAGGACTATAATAGGTATCCTGACATCTTTAGGTTGCTGGTTCTACTCCAGCTTGAAGGAGTAGTGTTTCGTGTCTGAGTATTATGACTATAAAGATCTTTGAAACTGAAAGTGAGATAGGCAGAGAACAGGTTTACAAGGGGAGGACAGGGAAGAGATGGATAAAACAGAAAGAGAGATGAGCATACATCCAAAAGAAGAAAGAGAAAGGACGGCAGAAAAAACAAAACAAAAAAAGTCACCAAGAAATTCAGGGTACTGAAGTGTCTCCCCAGTTAAGTGATGAGTCACTGTAAGAGTCATTCTAATTGGAAAATCCCCTTAAGCTTGGCAGCAAAAACAGAGGTCACCTCATGTCTTTAACACTTCATCAGCAGCAGTATCCACCGGCCTGGGCTCAGCTCCTCCACACCTGGCAAACTAAGCAAAATGCACACCGAAGATTGGAGAGCAGGTTTGTCTTGTGTGTGTGTGAGAGATACGGTAGCTCAAGATACCAGAGGGTTGAGATTTAAGAGAATCTTTGAGTGTACAATCGTAGAAAAGGTATTTCAAATTAAATGTCATATTTTACCAGCATTTACTGTATTTCAAAGTACAATATGTCATAATTGATGTATCCTAAAGTAGAAGTAAAGCTAAAGCAAATTAGAAAACACTTTCTACTAGTAGTTCACCAAGTTTTCATTGTTGTCTAAGTTCCCGTACTGTGAAGAAGAAGAACCATAGACTAAAAGATGGACGGCATGTGAGCTCCAAATAATGTTGATCGCAACCGGATGACTGGCTGCAGTATAAGTCATAAACCCCATCTCCTCCATGTTAGAGAATGGGACAAGTCAAAGTACACGTCCAGTAAATTTTTCTTAAAGATGGTGTCTGTCTGTCAAAAGTGAAGCCAAATCATCTGGATTGCCGCCTGGTGGCTGGCTGCAGTATAATTTGTAAAACCTGCATCCTCTATGTAAGTGGGTGGGGCATGGATAAGCTAAGAGGTAGAAATGATCTTAAAAAATTGGGTCTCATTCATGATTTATTTCATTTAGTTCTTATCACACTGATGCATGTGCAAGGGCTCATGTTTCTAATAAGTTTGGTTTTGAATAATTATTCGATACTATAATATGTGGTGACACACGTAATGATTGACAGCTGAGACTAAAACACGATTGGTTGAGAGCATGTATCGATAAGATCTTGCTACCGTAGCTCCACCCCCCAATCATTACTGCACTGATGCTGGCTCCTAATTTGCAAGACGCAGCATTCATGTCAGGAATATTTAAAACAAACTCATTCATGTCGGCAAACAAAAGGCCGTCAAACATTATTAATAAGACATTTGAGAGAGAGCAGTCAAAAAACAATAAAATCATTATAATTCAAATGAAAAGCTTTTTTTTTTTCTAATGTTCTGCACACTATAGCCAATGCCAGGACATTCCTGGGAGCAGTGCCAGGTGGGAGTGAGCCCTAAATCTGTGTGAGGGATCTGGATGTGGATCCTCTACTGTAAAGGGATCACAGACACAGTGCATGTGAAACGGCTGTGGCTCACTTCACCGCCACTGCTTATTCAAGTGTGCCCTCCAATGGAGGAAAACAGGTCATGTTGACAAAACAGACTCCTCTGCTGGATGTTAAAGTGATACTACTCCTCCCACCTGTATTTGGAAAATATTATTTTTACCTCTGACTTTGAGTGGCTTTTCAACAACCACTTTGAAAATACACTTCTTGAAGGTACTTCTTCCCATTAAGTCTAATATAAAATAGAATTGGCACAAATATTATGTTAAACTTTAATTCAGGAACAATTCATAGTGAACCGAATTCACACTGAGACCAAATACGTTTCTCCCCCTGGAGTCTTGAAATACTATTTTTGATCATCTAAAACCAATCAGATGAAACACAGACTTCACTTGTAGCATATGTTCATTAGCAACACATTATAATACAGTTTTTGGAAAGGTCGCTGAATGATTGCAAGGTTCTAAACCAAATGCTAATTCAGTAACTGATTGGAAAAGCACAGTAATGTGATTGAAATGATATGCAGATGAGTTCTCATCAGAGCTATCCATTAATGAGATGATATTTCAGTGTACTGTGTGTGTGTGTGTGTGTGTGTGTGTGTGTGTGTGTGTGTGTGTGTGTGTGTGTGTGTGTGTGTGTGTGTGTGTGTGTGTGTGTGTGTGTGTGTGTATGTCCTTGTAAGAAAGGCTACTAGCATATATACAGAATGTGTGTATGCTAGAGTGCACATTCACTGTCATGGGAACATTAAATCAATCTACCACTGCTCTTTATTGCAAAGTTTGATTAAGACGTGCAATAATTATCAGATGAAGCATGTGCACTTACAGCTTACATGACCAGTTCCTCTACTCTTAGGAAAGTTTAGAGACAAAGTTATATGTATAGCCATGTGAAATTTTACAAGTCAGGAATGAGTTATTATTTATAGTTATATATGAGCTATTACCTCACAGCTGAGAGAGGAATATTATGCATTTGAACCCACTAAATATTTATATTTCACAGATGAATCAAGTTGCTTTGAAAATTATGAAATACAACTCATTGTTGACGTTACATCTGAGAAGTTCCCCTCTAAACTTCTCAGATGGTTAGAAGAGACCAAATACCAAAAATCTCACAAAAAACAAATAACTTAATAAGTAAAGTGAGAAAGATTTTATGTTTTCCTCTATTTTCCAATCAATCATCACATGACTGATGACCGAATTTATCAAGTGGCCCTTGGGATGGTTACAACCTCCAGCTTGGGAACCATTTTACTACATTAAAATAATCAACTTTGTATAAGGTAGATAAACTAGCTCCACATCAACTAACTTAGACATTGCATTTGTGTTAACTAACTATTCCAAAATGATCATATTTCAGCTGTAGGACACATAATACTGCAGAAGCAGTGCTTTCACTTTTGAAACTTTGAGCGCATTTTCCTGATGTCACTTCTATTCTTTCACTCAGGATTATAAATGCAGGACTTAATTAATGTATTGGATATTTGTGCATTGTTGTATTGGTATTTAAATGTTTTGACTTATTATTTCACCAATAATCAATAAAAATAGAAAATGTCAAGGAAGAAGCATGTGCTTTTTTGTTTGATAGGATTAAACGTGATATTTAGCAAGCTGATATTCATTGTACTGAACAGAGATATATATTCACCCTTTAGAATGAAACATGCCCCACCTACTACAAACAAGTTGACTCATTCTGTAATACTATCAAACCTCAAACTCCACTGCCGTTCAATGGAGAATTGTCTTGCATCATCTCAGACGCAGCAACACCTTATAGAGACATTTTTTTAAACTTAAATTTCTTAAGATGATAAATGTTTTTTTTCTTTCATCCTGAGACTCAATGCCCATTAAATAATGATGAAACAGGATGTAACTGCAAAATTTCAAAATGAGTCCCACATTTAGGGGGAGAGGATAAACCCTGGGTATTTGTGTAAAAGCGATGAATCATAAATCTAACTTTGAGCTGATGAATTCCAGGAGAGTTCTGTATTTTGTCAACATTTATTCAGCCTTAATGTGGGGCCTGTTTGTTAGATTGCGCAAGACGACTGCTTTCTTTACCCCAGAGCCAAGCACGACGGACGGCACAACCACACATGCTGCTTCTACAGACAGTTCCAGGCGTAATTTGTTTTTCTGAAAATCCTCTTGCTCAGCGAAGCCAATGCAAATTTACTGGCACTACTGGAGAAAATCTTTTACAGCAGGGATTGCACATGGGAAATCATTGATTGACTCTGGTATATAGCGTTAAGTGCCACTAGAGGGCAACAAAGACCAAATCAAATCTCTGAGAGTGCTGAACCAAAATTTCATTCACTGGCTGTGTACCTTTATTGTCCCTGTTTAAAGTGTTACCCCAATTTTCATTCCTGTGTTTTTGAAAGAGATTTTCAGTGGCCATGCTGAGCTCATGCACCTAAAAAAAAACCTTGTAACCAACACATCCAATTGGCTGTGTTCTTATGAGTAACACGTGAGACATTATTTACAATTATGATAAATCAGCAGTCTACAATATTTTGTAGAATCACAAATTCTTTATTTGTTGGGTCCACTTCATGCTCACAAAGATTAATACCTTTATTAAACACCAGGTTACACAATGCAGTACTGTTCCAATATATTCCAGTGTGAAAGGAGAGAGAGCATCATTAAATAATATACAAACATCATGGAGTAAACATCTTATGATTGCTATTGCTTATGATCTCCTGCCCAACATTTGTGTATTTTCCTTAATGCATTTTGACCCTTTCCCTTTGCTCGAGTGCTGATTTGCGCGTATCTAAATCTTTGGCACTGTTGTCATTGACTACATGAGGAAATAGTTTAACTTGACAGCTTAGCTATAAGTGCAGTGAAAGTAAAATTCTACCAAACATTCAGTCGCATTCGATGAGATTAAATGGAGGCTACTTCTTCGTGTGGAGAGAGACATCACCTGGATATGGTCTGTCTGGCTGTGTTGTTGAAAATATCTACAGAAGTAACCTGGTTAACAAGGTCATGAAAACAGTATGTGCTTTTACTTTTGCCACACAGATATTCAGCGGGAGCCAGCTCTGATTTTTGACTGTGGCCCAGCTCCAGTTCCAGAAGCCAAATCTCCAGCCCATTATTTCCAAAACCAGACCCAGCATTTCACAACAAGCAACAGAAATTGACCTGGTTCTCACTCGTGTCCGTTTCTCATTCAGTTTTCTCAGGAGGAACAACCTCCATCAGCAGTTGCAGGTGCATAGTAATAGGCCCTGCAGGGGAGTAGAGGTCAAAGGTCATATCAGCACTGCTCAAGTCAATTCCCCATGGGGTCAGCAACGTGACACTGCATTTCATCCATCTGTTTTCTACCTTTTCAGAACATTTTTTGTGATTAAATGTTTTTCTAATGATTATGAGCCCATATAAATATTTATCGATTTGTAAACTTAGAATTTCAGTAAAAAAACAAAGTAAGCTCACTCATGAGTCTGCGAGCCCATTTGACCTTCACATGGACGAAAGGGTAGTAGAGGAGAAATCCGCTGAAGATGAAGATGGCACAGTAGAGGTATTCCAGTTCTGGCTTATCAACGATGGGGGCCAGGACTAGGTAACAGGACACCAGCACCACTATTACTGGCAGGACAATCGGCACCTTCAAGTAATCACAGAGTTACACAGGATCAAGTGTTTAGTTTTTACTTGTCCTTCTACTCTGGGATGTAAAATACAGAAAATATAGATTATTTATAGATTATAGATTACTCCAGGGTAATATGGAAATACTGTATATTTCTGTATGTTCAAAAACTGCAAAAGAATAAAGTATGAACTTGTACACATCCAAATTCAGAAGCCAATTAAGATGCAAGCAAAACAAAGTCCAAAACATATTTTTAAATATTATTTGATTTTAACTGTATTCTTTTATTGTATACTTTAGCTAATTTTTCATTTGTTGTTGTAGCTATTAATGCTAGTGGATGATAATGCCAGTGTTGTCTAGATGTGTCTAGACATTAAATTATCTAAATGAACGACAATATAAATATAAAGTTAGAACAACGTAAATTGCTATTAATATAGATACAATATAAATTGTATGCATCATTTTGTATGTTTTCCATTCAAATACAGTAATACAAAAATATAAATAACTACTGGGATGAAATTATGAAATTATACAAGCTTCACCTTCACTGGTCTATGGAGCTCCTTCCTTGTGAATCGCATCACTATGAGAGCCAGTGACGTCATACCATAAAACATCCACTGAGCAAAGCTGAAGTAGTTGATGAGGGTGTTAATGTCTGCTGGGATTATGTAGAAAATAGCCAAAAACCCCTAAAATATGAAACAGGAAGATACGCCAAAAAGAAACAGAAAAAAGATTGCTTTAGGGAGGATAATATATGATATTTTAGCGCAACACCATGCAAAAATGAAAAAGTGTGTAAATTAAACTGTAAAGTATATTGACTCACGTTGAATATGAGAGCAGGTGATGGAGTGTAGCGCCTTAGACTAATATAGGATAGAATTTTCACCATGTGACCCTCTCTACCAGACACATAGGCCAGTCTGTGGAAAAAGAAAGATTGAAGAATGTTTTATGATGCTGAATATTCTTTTTGTTTTGAACCCAGTTTCTGAATGACCTGTAATAATAATTTAAGAGGGAAGGGAAAGGGGAGGAAGAAGAAGAAGGGTTTGGGTAAAGAGGGCACAAATTTAAATGTATGATCAAAGTGTAGATGGAGATTAGAAGAGATTCTTATCCTGAGTATAAGGTGTATGTATCATTTATTTTATGTGCTTATTTATTTTTTTTAATATCATTTTTTGGGGTTATTTAGCTTTATTCCATGTCAATGTGAATCGAAAGCAATGCACATAAGGTTTGTAGGATTGCCAGACTGAATAGATGAACTATGTATATCCACTTATGTTATGGCACTTTCATATGGATTGTTACATACAATTCAAACAATAAAAACATGGTCATAAAAAAGAATATTATTTTTGTGTTGTTTTTCCATCTCTAATATACAAAGACACTCTCACTTTGTTTGTGCTTTCTGTCTCATACACACAAATATACACACTACACAGTTTTACAAATACAAAACATATTTGTATTTCCTTTATGATGTTACTTTTTACCTGCCAGCAGTGAAGCAACTTCCATTGGCAGAGCCGAACGTGGAAAAGACAACAAAGAGAGGAATGATCCAGGACATTGGGTGAAGAACTCTGTCTCCAAAAGTCTGAAGAGTCACAAACAGAACACTTAAGACCAGTGACACACCCGTGAATAGGGTTATACATATCACTATGAAACTTAATTCAAAATGTATTAGGGCAATCATGTTTTTGTCTTTTTTTGAAAATGTTATGTTTAAATATGAACTGTCTAATTAAAATATGTGCGGATACACAGGAAATTACAAAGCCCGATCATGGTGCAGAGAGATGTGTTATTGAAATTGACAGAAGTAAATAGTCAAAGTGTAGTAAAAAAAGATTTCTTTCCACTAGTTTAAAGAACATATTATAGAAGCAAAATAGCCCAAAATCTTGGGATTGACCAGTGAATGAAAAAAAAATCTTTGTTTGTGGCATCTCACGTCAACATGGTTTAAAGGGTAAGTGTGTAGAATTTGGTGACATCTAGTGGTGAAGTTGCATGTTGCAGCTGAATACCCCTCACCTCACCCTCTACTTCTAAACATGACAGAGAACTTGTGGCAGCCTTCAGTTGTTGAAAAAAGTGTTTAGTTTGTTTATTTTGGACTACTGTTAAAAACACGCCAGCCTCCGTGGAGAGGACCTGCTCCCAATGTGAATGTTAAGTATTTAAGTATATAGGGCCCTTTCTAGGTAAAGAAAACAATGATTTGTACAATTTAGATGAAACACACAAGTAAAAAAAACATCACTAGCATTATTTTATATTCAAGTCTTACACACTGAACTTTTTTTAATTTAAATCACACATTTACACACATGTGAAAAAATGACTGCACCCTACAGTTCATTTTATTTAACATCACTCTGACAAAATTCTTTTAAAACTCCATAGCAATCTATGGCTCCTAACTACCCCAACACCAGGGCAACCTTTCTTACCACAGCAACAGCTGGAGACTGCAGAAGTTCAGTGGTCGTCATAACAGTGAAGTAAGAAACGTTGACCAACACATAGCACACGGAAACCAAGGGGATTCCAATGAGAATGGCCAGGGGCAGGTTTCTGAGAGGAATTAACAAAAACAAGTATTACAGAGGGAATCTTGTGTATTGTACAAATTAACAGGAAATTCTCTATCTAAAAACTCACCTTGTTCAGCGTACCTGTATGAACTGTGGTGCACTTAATTACAGTGTCAAATTTCAATTTCAATAAAAAATAGTTCAGACTTGAATTGTAGAGGGAAACATAAAAACATTACAAAACAAAATCATCAGCCTTTTACAATGAATCCTCGTCTTACCTGTATGGGTCTTTCAGCTCCTCTGTGATAAAATTCAGTTGATTCCTGGGAAACAAATAGAGGGAACATGTGGTTACTAAAGTATCATGAAATAAGAAAAATCTACCAATCTGTAGATATTTAATAATGAGCTTATATCTGCAAGATCTCTAAAGGCTGGGCCGCTCTCCTCTGCACAGCAGTGTGTACTTAACATGTATAGTTTTACTTGTAGTGCTGACCCTATGGAAGAAATCACTGTAATCCCTCCTCAGCATCTTCAGTGTCAGTGACATGATATTTAATGTGACATTTCACACAGGCTTTACCCTCTAATTGGCCCTATTCGTACAAAAGGTTAAAACCTGACACTTGCTTCCACCGCTGAATCCCAGCAGGAGTCAGTCACCTGCTCAAGCCCCCTCAGAAAAAGTGACCGGGGAGTATTCACCCCTCCAAAGTGACCTGATTGCACACAGTCAGGCAACAATGCTCTGCACCAGTAGAAAGATGGCAGGAGGCCACATAGAAACTCCCAGCTGGTCACAGTACTGGAGAAACAGCTGTTACTGTGGAAACCCTGTAGTTAGACATATCAAAATAACAAAGAGGAGAATATTATCCATAATGCTCAGTAATTGAGACACTCTAGCAATCATGCTTATCAGGGAGGTGGTGGTGAGAGGCTTCACTTGCTGGTGCTCTGTAATGCACAAACAACTCTCTAAACCAACACTGACATATCTTACTGTACAAGCACAGACTCAGTAAAGATTAAAAAACACACTTTGAGTATGGTCATGTATCGTATTGTTTAATATGCAGAGGGAACAACTGAGGGAACTGCTGCCAGAAGGAAACATATTCTACTCATATACAGGTTCATAGTTTGGGTTATTGCTTGCTTACAGTTCTGAAAATGCATCACTTTCCTCAAACTCTCCATTACCCTTGCTGCTCTTCTCAGCCTCTGTCTGACATTCTCAGTTCCAGCTTCCGTCTCTTTAAGGCCCCCCCTCCCGATAAAGCCCAGCCTGCTCTGATTGGCCAGCTGGCTCACTCTGTTGTGATTGGTCAACCGCATCCAGCGCTGTGTAGGAAATGTCGGCCTCTGCTCTCACTTGCCCTGACTTTGTTTGGGGTGTGCCAGACTAGCTGCTTGGTGTGCATTATGTAAATGTGGGGCATGACATCACGATGATGCAGAAGTATCAGTCGGATGTACTGACAAAGTATTTCAGGAGCTTCATGAGCATTTTTTGTGGGGAAGATTTTTTAACGTGCAGAAGTTTTAACTTGAACACACTAGAGGAAAGAAAAACTGAATAAGCATCATAGGCCATGTCTCCTTTATATCTAAAAGGACTTTGCTTTCACTGAGGCTGACTATATGATTGTGTGTGGGCTCACAAGCCTGGTTTCTCATCTCAGAGAATTTACATCTCCTGGGTAACTGTTTCTGTGAAGGCATTATGTGGAATAAGACCTATTATGGAGACAACAATAAGTGTGTCTCAGGGTTGAACACATTTGAGCAAAACGGCAAGAGGCAAGACAGCAGCCGAAGGGCCGGGTCATGTACTGTTGTGTTTCTGTGTACTTTGTGGAACGCAAAAAAAGTGTGCAACTGCCACATGAAAAACAGAGCATAATGTGTGAAAGAGCAGGGTCAAACCTGTTCATCGTACTAAACGGAAAAAATTGTGACTGTTACCATCCATCATAAGCCCAAAGCCCATTATAAAATGCAAGTCCAAATGCTCCAAAGGACGAAGATGCACCGTCAAACGCATTTGACAAAGTCTCAGTGTTTCCTGGAAAGACATGTACAAAGACACACAGAATTAATCATATATTTAAAGCTGAGCTGCACATTAAAGACAATGATAGAAGTAAACCCACCTTGAGCCAACATAACGATGCCAGCTACCACTATGACCAGAATGATGAAGAGTTTAGCTGCAGTGAATAAGTTCTGCACGTAGCTCGCCAGTTTGACACTCAGACAGTTGACTGAGACGATCAAAACTGAGAAAAAGAAAATACTTACTGAACAACTGAAATAGGTGGCATCTCTCAAAGATGAATTATTATTTATAACACCTCTGTTACTTGAATTTCTTTTTCTAAAATGTGCGTTTTTCATAATGTCTATTGCACTGTTGCCCCTATGGTTAACAATCAATACGTCTTTTATCAGGTTAGTGTCATCAATTTGAAATATTCTTTTTTTACAATTAAAAATTTAAATTTGTGTTTGTGTTAATTTATTTTCAATTGGTATGTCATTTTTAACCATTGGTTTGATTTGGAAACATAACTCAGAGGTAAGACTTACATATGGCTGCCGCTGACAGACACTTCGTAACAACAAGGGGAGGAGTGCAGCCGGGGTAGAAAGGGGTGGAGGCGTATTCTGCGAAGCTCAGTGTGATGATGGCGAAGGCAGAGGGCTTCAACACCATGACGGTGGTCCAGGAGTAAAGGTAGGCGACAAGGGGGCCAAACCCCTCCATTAAATATGAATAATCTCCCCCTGATTTGGTGATCATGGTGCCAAGCTCAGCGTAGCACAGTGCTCCTGCAGACAGAGGGGGGATTATATTCCAACTCACACCATTGTGGCTAAAACCAGGTACTTTTAAGATTTAAAATGTATTTTAATAGCATCAACCCCAAGTAGAACAATTCAACCACGATTGATGACTATGAGACTAAAAACTTAATGCGAAATATAATAATCTATTCCTAATTTCGTGATTTGTTTTTTTTAAAGGCAGAAAACTTTGTTCAGTAGATGTTTATTGTTTCTCCTGTGGTTTTATGGCAGTAAAAGATAAAATGACAGGTGACCTGATTCCATTACAATGCGGTAAAAAAACGAATTACCTTTTAGTATGTCAACGGTTTGCCAAGCTTGTTAACCAACTGATTATGGTGCCAATAAACTTTAACATTTGTCACCATCATAATAAAGGACACAGAGTCCCACCTAAAGTTGAGGTTTGCTCCTTGGAAATCATTTAAAAAAAACAATGTTGATAAATGTCGAAACAAACCGACTGAAAAGTTCTACAGTTCTTGAATTTACAGCTGCAGATAAAGCAAATCTCCTTTCTTTGTCTTGCACGCTTCTCTGCATTTAGTGATTCGGTCCACTGGGGCTCTCCAGTCAAAGAAGTATGACTTACAGCTCTTTTACAAGGACAAAGATCACGACGCTGGGTTTTTCTCTCCACTGTCCCACAGTGCTCTCTCTTTGTGGGAACTGTTCGGTTTCTCTCTGTAATATTGTAAGGTCTCAAATTCGCAAGAAAAACAAGTACTGTGAGCATGTTGCTTCATCTGAGATACATTTTTGATATTCTCCCAGCACAGTTTGACCTGCTCTTTAGCTCACAGACTGACAACGTGACAACTCCTCAACTGCTTCTCAACCTTGCAACATTAAAGTATTGTTGTGCCTTTGCTTTTTCCCTGCTCCACTTGCTAATACTTGTTTTTGTTGGTGTTCAGAATCATCCAGTTCACTTCTGTGACACTCACCACATTTAACTTGCCTCACCCTGCACTACTTTTGCTTGATTCTCCGCCTGCATGTGCCTGGACTCTGTGGATCTCAGAAAAGTCAATTCAGTTCTAAAAGTCAAACCTTTCAAACCAGTTTTGGTATCAAATTCTTCTTAACTCCTCTTTGTCTCTGTTTCTTTTCTCCTGGTTCATCAACATTGAGTTCAGCCAAAAACCTGAATCATTCCTCTTTCTGGAGCAGGCGGCCATACATTCACATCAGTTATAATCAGATATGAATGCAACTGGAAACAATGAAGTATGTTTTAGAATAAAAGACCTTTCATATTCTATAAAGTAATTTAAAATCCAATAAAAGCAATATCTTACATATCAATCGTATCTGTTTGTGTCTTTTATGGTCTTTTATACATACTGTCCCACAGTGAAGATAAACCAAGAACTCAAATGAATGTAATCCCACGTAGTACCTCACCATATACTCATGCACGAGGGTAGGGTATTAAACCTTACTCCCATCTGATGCTGTAATTCATTGATGTATTTATTTGGAGTTTGTGCTCACCCACAGTGGCTAACACGCCACAAGCAGCCCAGATGAGGAGGCACGGCCCCACAGCTCCAGAGTACAGCAGAACAGACTTTGGAGAAATGAAGATCCCAGATCCGATCATCGTCCCAACAATCAGACAGATGCCACTCACCAGACCAACCTGACCAAACACACACAGAGCAGAAGACAAATGTTATTTAATGCTCAAATTTGAGCTCTATTGAAAGATTTATATAGTGAATTTACGTACATTTCCTTGTACAACATTCTGGGATTGATGCTGTGATTTAGTATTATATTCATCAACTTTGTGTTGATTTGGTGGACAACAAACCAGAGTCAAAAGGCAAGTGAAGGTCAGACTCACATTCACACCAGTCCACCAAAGTCAACACATCATGTGGACAGTTGAAGACGGATTTTCATGTTGTCTGCTGTGTAATAAAAACTTCAACCACAAGCACTTGATGGGCCACAGGTCAGAAATCACTGACTGCAGCTTTAAGTTTGTTTGACTTTTTGCTTTTCATTAAAGTTGCAGGCTTTTTCCTGACCAAAAATTAGGCTTGGGTAGTACCGAGCTGTCAGCCTTGGTGGGGGGTTTACCAAGCCCAGGGCTATGCACAGATCTACTGAGTCAGCTTACAGTGTTCATTTTAGGTCTATTTATACGTGTTTGGACTGAAAAAAAGTTATTTTTACAGTTTTGACTGGCTCTGTCAGTAATTTACTGCTCCTCTCGGTGTCTCTATCATTCGCACTGTTGTTTAATGTCTAAAATCACAAATTCTGTGATTTAAATGCCTCATATAAAACTTTATAGCAGCCATAACCAATTCACAAATTACATTTTACAGCGACAACATCACTGTTTAGTTTCAGGGTGCAAAAAACAAGCATCTCTTGATACATGTGTAACCATTTCTTATTTAGTTGATCAATAACTGATGCTTGATTTGGTTTCAAGCCTCATTAACTGTGTGGCCAACAATTTGTTCTATACTCAAATGTCTCAACAACCGTTGGATGGATTGGCATGAATATCTGTACAGAGGACTCAAGATCATTAATGCTAATGACTTAGTTGACTTTTCATCTATTAACAACAGGTCAACAATTGTCCAGTATTTTTGTTTAAGACACAATACTATGTGACATCAGCAATTATTTTGTTCGTCAGTAGAGTACATATACCTGCACCAAGGGCCAACAGTTTCCACACTCAAATATCCTCCTCTTCATGTTTTCATCAAGGCCCATGAATTATTCTCTGAGAAATCAATAAAAATGTTGAAAAACGTTATGCTGGATCTTTGACCCTAGCCCCCTGACATGGATCTGTAGTTTTGTAGTTTTAGAAAGAAACATAACATCCTTGGCAAGTGCTGTTGTGTATGAAAATCCTCTAATAGAGGAAAATTGGCAGTAGACTCTTGTTTATCTGAGTACTTGCTCATTTTTACTTTGAATGGATGCTTCTAATCAAAATGTATCCCCCACATATACATGTGTCACAGATTTAATCATGATGAGTTCCTTTTTCCTTCTCAGCTAACCTGATATGTAAATTCACCTCATGGCTTGTGGGGTTTATGGGGCCCGGACAGCTAATGTGTGCAGATGGTTGCAGTGGTACTGCCTGGTACTGTGTCCCAGCCCCCATTTCTGTGAAAAGTTACTGGTGGGGCTGATCCTTCTGTGTGAACAACTAATGAGACACATTCTCAGGAACAGTCGGACATATCAAGGACAGTCAAACAGATACACACACACACACACACACACTCACATCTTTTTGAAGCACAGTGGCCTTAACGATCTGCTTGTCTTTGGTAAGAGCGTCCATGCTGTGGTCAGTGGAGCCATTCTGCGACTCCTTCCTCTTGTCGTCATCCATTTCGGTCTGGTAAACAGCCCAAAAATGCATCAACATGTTACAGTCTCATTTACTTTTTTATAACATGTTGGTTTCAAAAGTTACAACATCTTATCTCGGCTGTCTTTATCTAAGATCATCACCTGCTGCAATAAGATTTATATGGGAGCACTGTGCCCTACTGTCAGCATTCCCTCTCATCTGGTAAAACAATGAAGCTCACACAAGCAGAAGTACCCAGAGAAAATCCACACCAAGGCAAATTTATTTACATTGTTAATCCGCTGATCTCACTGTTTTTTTCCCACTACAAGTCACTGATCCAGATCTGCTTCCCAGATTTTTGACTTTGCACAGTTTTTCTTTAGCTTTTACTAATGAACAGTGGTTCTGAGCCACACCAGGTGATATATTAGAGTAATAAGAAAGGATTGAGGTGTTTCACATTTCAGAAACACATTTTACTACTGAAAAGCAGCTTTTACATGGTTTAGGTTGGCTTCTCGTGTTACAGAATATAAATCAAAACCTTGCAAATTTCCCTCAGGACACAGACCACAGAGCTATTGTTCCATGTTTGTTGCATAACTTTTGTTGTAAATTACAGATGATATGAAAATGACCTGAGTAAAGTAAAAGAGGTTTGGTGCCGTCAGTTGCTCCCAATAATAATGTTTAACTTCACATTATCATTACCATCTTGTCACATGACAAACACGCTGTCTTGTCAACTAAGTGTCAAGAAAGGTATAATATTTTTTATGTAATGAAACGCTGAATTACATTTGAAAATCACTTTGTTAATGAGTCACTTGATATATGATATTAAATGAATAAGTAAATATTTCAGCAGATGTGTCACTTACATATATGTCGGACTGAAACCACTTCAGTGATGTTCCATGAACTTTAGATGTTTTGTTTGTTTTTTTCAAACCCAGGTACAGTGATTTGACCCCTCTATTGATACTGAGCCAAGTTAAATGAAGGAAAGCAGGAATGTGTGGTGCAAGTGAAAACCTGAGCACGCCCCTCCGGGGGGAGGATCCCGGATTCTGATTGGACCTCCTGGATGAAAAGCGAGGTTGGTGAAGACACAAGAGGAGAATAAAGGAAAGACAGTTTAGTTTAGAGTTAATGATATCCACAGATCAGAGCTCAGAGCAGACATGTTATTTGACAAGTTTACAGTAAGAAAACCAATTTATACAGTAATGCGACAATATCAGATCCTATTGATAACTCATACCATCATCTGTTGTTTCAGATACAGTCCATCAATCCCTTCAAAATGCAACTGGGACTCATAAGATTCAAAAAGACTGATCCAATATAAGAAATTTCATCTCTTTTCAGTTTTGACACAACATCTCAGAGACCCTTCCTCCGCTCTGAGCTCACAAGACTTTATTCACAATGCTTCTTTGATACGGATATGTGACACCCCTGCATGTGTGTCCATGCACATTTGTGTGTGGTTGTGTTTGTGTGTCACATTCCCCTTCTACTCTGTCCCTCCCTCTCCCAGATACTTCCCTTTACCAGTCCTTCACTGCCAGAGAAGTTTCATGTTATGCTGCAATGTTGACATTATCAATATATTATCAGGTATTACCACAAACATACACTTAAGCATGATTTATTTTCAAGAGTAAAGCTTCTGCTGTGTTAATCCATGTCCATTGACCCTGCTTAGGTGTGTGTGTAAGCTCCAGCTTTAAGTTGTAACCTTCCAAATGAGAAGGGTTGAGCTAAATATGTGAAGAATGTCTATATTGTTTGACAAAAGGAAGAAAGAAACACTTTGCTGCAGATTTGTGGATTGTTTTCTGTGGATTTTCAGCACAAACTGTTGTAACTGAATGCTTGTTGAATGTCTTATCAAATTCCTTATCGTAAAAAAGTAGATGTAGCAATAATTTCAGTAATTCAGTCTTCAAGAGTCAAATGGTTTGATGAAAGTGCAAGGTGCAGTGTGATATATTCTCAATGACACACAATCATGTTATGATCATTAACATTATCATTAAGTAAAAGCAAATGTAGGTCTGGCTGAACTAACAATTTCTATGGTTTTTCATTCAAACATTAATTCTAACAGTTATGTCTTAATTTTGTGTTTATGATACATCCTCAACAAATCAGGACATCAACCAATAACCAAATGCTGACAGTCTGATAGTTTGTCTGTCTAACACACTCATGAATTGTACACACTGACTTCCTGTGG
This sequence comes from Paralichthys olivaceus, assembly GCF_024713975.1. NCBI lineage: Eukaryota > Metazoa > Chordata > Actinopteri > Pleuronectiformes > Paralichthyidae > Paralichthys > Paralichthys olivaceus. The sequence goes on from NC_091093.1 coordinate 12,930,311, forward strand.
TGACTGCTGTTCGCTGAGGCATTTGTTGCAGACACAGTTGCTGCAGACAGACAGCCTTGCCTGCTCATGTTAATCTGCTAATACAAGGGCAAATTTTCATATGAACTCAATCACCCTGCACAGGAACTTATGACCAATACCAGGGTGCAAGTTTCAGACACATTCACCAGGGCTTAGGATCTGAATAAGTGCATTGACAGCTTCAAATTTAGAATCGTGTTTAGGAGTTGGTTATTTCAGTGCTGCGTATAACTAATGCAGGAGGAAGCAAGTCTTCAAATATTATAAAAATATTTTGTGAGAAAATAAAAATCTGCCATAGACTATGGACATAAATAAACATAGACATAACATTTTTCAGATTTCAAAATTAGATTCACATACAGAGATTTGCCATTATTGAATTGGCACCATTTGTGGGACTGTTCTCAGGGAGGGATATTGAGGGTGGGTCTGGGGTCAATTGACAGTTAAAAAAAAAGGATAATAAAATAAACAAATAAGAAGCAAAGAGACTGTCATTGCAGTTCAAGAAACATAAAGGATATGTACAAAACACACACAATGAAAAAACATTAAGAAAAAACACCCACTGAGATTATTTTTTAATCAATTACATTTTTATACGCCAGTATTGGCTTTGTTTTAATGGTGTTTGAGTGAATTTATAAGATATTCATATGTCAACTGGTACATAACATATAGCTCTATTGAATGTAGGATAGTAGTTGCTGAGAGAAATTTGAGTTTCAATGCAAAATTTCATAATGAGGGAAGTTGTTTGGATTATTTCAAACCTACGTTGAGCTGTCCATGATTGTGAAGTATGTTTAGATAGTAGTCCATCATAAATGCAAATCAACTTGAATCCTTGATTTTATTCTCTTTCATGTCATTTCGCTGTTGTCGTCCTGTGCCTCTTGGTTGAGAGTATTGAGGCACAAGTGTGTGTCGTGTGCACAAACGTGAACAGCGAACATTCAGGCTACAAACGTGATGTAAATTACGCCGTTCCGAGTCAAATTTGAAGGTCCGGGCTCACAAATACTTGGTGATTCGTGATTCGCCAAACATGTTGTGCAAAAAATAGAAATAACTGTTGAAATTTGAAAAATCGGGAACATTTCTTTAAAAGACAGTGAAAGAAAGGGAAGAATTACACAAGTTGTGTTTTTGCAGTAACTGTGCGTAGCTGTAGGTCCTCCAGCCTGCAGGGGGCGATAGCAACTCATCTCTCTGTAGATGACTTCCCCCACAACAACAGGGACCAGGTGAATGAGCAACAACAACTGTCAGGAGCGTTTGGATACATTTTATAAAGATGAACACGACCCTGAAGCGCTGGAAGGAGGCGGCCACACTCATCTTAGCCGCAGGCCGCCGGCTCGCTCCGGCCGGTTTGTCGTCCAGGACCCCGGAGGCTCCAGGCTCCCCGCTGGCGAGCAGCTGTGGACGCTCACACCTGCCGCACACGACCGCCTTCGACTACGACGTTTTGCTGCTGAAACGAAGCAGTAAAAGCGGATTCATGCCCAACGCGTACGTGTTTCCCGGCGGTAAGGTGGACTCCTCGGACTTCTCCAGTGAATGGGTCGACGTCTTCCAGTCCTTCAGAGACTCTGCCAGCTTCGGTCTGAGAAGCGTCACACAACCGGCGGAGAGCAGACCCCCGATCTTCGCCACAGACCGACTGAGCCTGGGCTCTCCTGTCCCGGGAGAGGTGGCCTTCAGGATCTGCGCCCTGAGGGAGACGTTTGAGGAGTGCGGTGTGCTGCTGGCTGTGTCTCAACAGGAAGAGAAAGAGTTATTACTAAGAGACACGGAGGCCACGACGGCCACATGTGAAGTAAACGGGTTGTGCAGCAGCGAGCTGAGCAGGTGGAGGTCTCTGGTGATCCAGAACTCCTCCAACTTCATCAGGATGTGCAGGGAGCTGCAGGTGCTGCCCAACATCTGGGCTCTGCATGAATGGAGCAACTGGCTGACCCCTGTGGCTGGATACAGCGCCGCGAGGTTTGACACAGCTTTCTTCATCTGCTGCCTGCAGGAGACCCCACAGACCCTGCAGGACGATAGGGAGATAGTGCGCTGCCAGGTGATGCAGGAAGGGAGCACATCTTACAGCATCACGTGTTGCTTTGCAGAGATTTGTTTTAAGAACAGTTAAATCAGTACAAATGAAAAGAAATGATAAACTTCAGTCTATAGCACTTGGTTTTCAAAATACATGAGAATAAAACAAAACAATACATTAAAAACAAAAAGCTTACCTTATAACCAAAATGTTTCATAAAAAGACCACTATAAAGGTATGTTTTAAGAAAATATCTGTGATGAGTCGTCAGTCATCCAGCTCATGGTATCTTCAGGAGTTGAGCATGTGTGCATAGGCATCTGAACACAAACACAAGCGAGTTCAGTTGCCTATATAAGGTACACATGGGTACAACGCCTGAAGAAACAAGTAAAGCAACCATGTAGTCACGTAGTAGTTAATACAGTCATGTTATGTAGTTTTTGATGTTTAAAAGCTTCTATAAAAGAAATAGTTATTCCAACAGGATTTAAAAGCATAGATTCAGTGAACTGAAACAAATAGGGCCATGTAAATAATCACAAGCTTGAAGTGATCATCTTAGAAAATATGGTCATTGTCTTTTTTTGTGTGTTGCAAACCAAAGAGACAGATGAAATTGGAATGATATGATGATATGATTCCACAATATTAGTAGTAAAAGTTTTGATACTGATATATTGTCTTATATATGTATATTAAAAAAATGATCATTCCCAATATGTCATTATACTTTCTCCTTATGACAAAAAAATGTAATTGAGGCTTGATATTTTACAGTCTAACTATAAACTTTTGCTGTTGAAAAATACCAAATATATAGAATCTAAAGTAAGAAATAAATGCACATCTTTGCTGCATTGCTTATTCTATGTCAACCAACATAAATTCTGATAGCATTATGTCTGTGAAAGGCAGGTAAATCGGTCTGGTTCTAGTGTTTGTACCAATTCAGAGAAATAACAGTCAGAAGTCAGAACATGATGGAGTATGTCTTTGAGATTAAACCTAATATAATAACTTCCACAAATTACTCAATCTTGCTTTGTGATCATTTGAGCATTTCCAACACATACAAACTGCCCTGTTCCGATCATCTATACAGACACTATGAAACAGCTTTTAGGGAATAAAATGGTTCACTGACCATGTCAGCTAAAGTACAACGATGTATATAACTTCAACAAATAATCAACACATCCCAGAGAGCTCAGTATAAACAAGCTACCAGTTATAAAGTTCACCAGTGACTGTTCTGCTGCTGAAATGGCGGTTTAAAGGTTGACTGTTCCAGTGGTTGTTAGGAAATTTAAGATATCAAAAATCTTTGGTGGGTCAATTACAGTAGAGTTGTTCAGTGTTTGTTCCTAATTACAACAGCTGAACACAAATACTTTTTAACTGCCATTAGATGCACTGATCTAAATCAGTCATATGGTTATAAAACACAATCCCTTTTTCTGTGTTTCAGTGGTCCACGCCATCAGAAGTCCTGCAGAGCTACCAGGCACAGGAATTTTGGATCCCCCCTCCGCAGTTCTACGAGCTCAGCCGCATATGTCACTTCCCCTTGCTGAATGACCTCCACAACTTTTCCAGACAGCGTGCCACGAAGGGCTGCGAGCAGTGGCTGCCTGTAGTTTTCCCAGAAGATGAACACCACATATCAGTGCTTCCAGGTACCTCAGTCTGTGTTGTTTTATTAATAATGAATGACTGTGAGGTTTTCTTGTGAATAATAACGCTATAGGTATTCGTTTTATGAGATGGTCACTGGTTAGATTAGTGTTTTGGCCTATTTTCTTATTTTTATCTCCTGTCGTTCTAGGTGACAAACTTTACCCGTTGGACAATTCAGGAAAGACTCAGGTGGATTCAAGCACAGACCCTCAGCTGGAGGAACCTCAGGACAGTTCTGCTCTGCACCGCATAGTGATTTTGAATCCATATTCAACAACTCTACAGATCACCATCAAACCCAAGTACAGCCACTTGCTGCCAATCATAAAGCCAACCTCGGCTCATGAGCCTCAAAGTCAGCTTTGACTTGCGTTCACGCTCCTCTGTGCACAGTATAATGACAAGAAACTTAATGAAACAAAACAAGTTTAATATTTTGATTGTTACGCTTTTTCATTTACACTTTCAACCTCAAGTATTCCTAATTATTACATTAGATTGTGATGTATTTCTTTCAATATTTCTTTCGGTCGTCTGGTTTCAATGACCTAACCTGTATTTCAAACCTCATTATCAAAAGAGCTTAATATGATATGAGAAGAATAGATGACTTGATTGATAACTGATTTTGGTGCCAAAGCAGAGGGGAAGAGTGAAGAGAAGAATTTAAGTGCAGTGAAGAAATTCCCTCTGGAATGTTCATCTATAACTGTCAAACCTGTCATAATTAAAGTATCTTTGTTGAATTAAAGTGAAGATATAATATTTAGGATGTAGTTCTCAAGTAGGATAAACGTGGGAAGTGTGGAGCAGTTCAATGATTCCACTGATCTATAAAACGATGTATTACTTTTTATTTTATCTCTTTAAGTTTATTTATTTGTCAGGATCCTGTGGAATTGATGGCTCTGTAGAGGGGGAGAAGTTCCAGGCTCTCTTGTGGTCCAGCACAGAGAGCCTGACAGGACAGGGAGGAGAAATCTAAAGTTACAGATTGACACACAGTTTATATGCTTGTGGTTATGTGCCTTACTGTACACAGTACCTCTACTTCTAATGTTTTATCTGGTTTGGTTCATTTAAAATGTGTTTTGTTTGATTAAAGGAGCTCAAACATGACAGTCAAATCTCATGTTGTTATCGTTTACTGCTTTAAAGTCTCACATGGATGTTTTCTGGTCAGAATTGTTCTTTACATTATACTTTGCTTCTCGCTACAGAGAAAATGATTATGTAACTGTTTGACTTTGACCAAACTGATTAGGGTTTCTTGTAACCATAGAAACAGGTTGTCTACTAAATATATGAAAAGCATTTTAGAGACGACACATGCAGCCCATAGGTGATGTGTTGGTGTGGTCCCTCTCAGTACGAGTGCTCATGTCAGCGGTGGAGGCTCTGCGGGGCTTCACCCTCTCTCCTGTGGGTGTCTTCCCTGCTAACAGCTGGGCCCATGGCAAATTAATGACTCATAAGGAATAATCTCTGTCATATTGCTTGTACCCTGTGTATGCCATTCATGAATTGATTTATTATTGAACGCAAATTCATTCATTATTCATTTGATTGTTTCACAAATGCCATCTCAAACTGCTTTTGGCGGATTTGTGATACATGTTATGATGTTTTGTTGTTTGTGTATGTGAAGGCTTAACAATTTTTATTGTCTACTATCACATAATATCAAGATAAACATTCATATCAGTCGATAACTGTAATGATTAATGTCACATTATTATTTCTTTTAGTTTTACAGACTGATTTTTGCTCCTGAGTGAAGGTTGTGGTTTTAACCTCATTAGCAGAGAATGACAAACAACATTTTACAAATCTGAGGTAGATGAAGTGTTTTATACTTCTTCACTGTGTTTACACCGATACATAATCATCATATTTAAATATATTGGACTTTAGTCATATTGATATTGATTTTTAAAAAGTGCTGCTTTAGTTATTTAAATTTTTAGATAGTAAGATATTTAAATGTGTTTTCATAAGGGGGAGTGTTGGGCCTTGGTAACTGTGTATATGCAAACAATACTTACACCATCACAGATTTCTGTTTCCTCATAATCAGGTTTCTGTTTTCAGTATCTTGGCCTGTGTCTTGGCTTCCTTAAACAGTCTAGGTGGTATAATGTATATGCAATGTGTCAGTGTTGATCTTACGTGTTAAATCAAAAATGAAGTTATTTCAGTGGATGTTGAGCAAAATTAGATGTACAGATATTGATATGATATAGCTAAATAAAAGAGAGAAGAAGAGATCGAAGATCAGTACTGTGGAAATCACTGTGACCATGCACGCTTTTTAAAACCCATTTCTGTCAGTGTGGGAAAACATGCTGATGTTTTTCTCATGTCTGCTCTCCTCACACTACGTCTTCGCGTGTGTCTGTGTGTGGGATGGTGGTGTCGGGGGGGGGGTTGAAATAACACTGCTCAATCTACCATGCTGTTTGTGGTGGAGAGTCAGTTGAGGGTTTCTATGGCAACCCACAGCCTTGAAAACCCACTATCTTCGTCCAGATGAGGTGATGATGCAGTGGTCTGTCTCTGCCAAGTGTGTAGCATGAGTGTATGTGTGTGTTTGTGTGTCCTCCCAGTGAACCAGTCTGCTTAGTTTATTAGTTTCCAGGCGACAGAGTGAAGCGACACAAGGCTCTTAAATGCACGAGTGGAGATAAAATGCCTTCAAACACCTGCAGAGAAAGTGGATTTACTCACCTGTAAAGGGTACATTTTTTATACCTAATGAAGCACATACTCTGAAACTTTAATGCTGTGGCTATTTTGAGCTGTGGCTTGCATAATGGAGATTGCAACACAATCATTTGAGCATGAAACAGTCTCAAAAGTTGCATTCGACTGGGACTGTTGCACGAGCAAAATGTGAGGGACCAATTTTTTAAGAGTTTCTGGAGGCTTTATCATCCACTATTTTAGTCTGTCCCCCTTCTTTCTTCCCCATGCATGTTTAATTAATAGCCTTTATATTTTTGGATCTCTGGATGACAATGTTAGTCTGTTGCGAACTTCAAGTCATTCTTGACTCTGTTAATGGAGGTTAATGCCTGTGTGAAATGGGTGTGAAAAAAACAACACGGATAAACAAGTTGTCTGAAAGCCTTCTTGTGAATCGGGTATGAGTGTGACGTGCCACTGATTTTCGTGCATCAAAGTCCTGCCAAAAATAATAGCTCTCGTCTGTGACCTCAGTGATTTTGGAGTCCAGTGAGTGTTGTTCTGTTAATGGTTTTGAACCTCAAGTGGTTGAGAAGAGACAGACAGGAACAGAGGAGATAAAACACAGTGGAAAAAGACATTTCAGTGTACCTGCTGAACAAACACCTTTTCTGCAGCTTTTTTGCAATATTATTTTACAGTTTTTTAAATATAAGAAAAATGTAATCGTGCTGCAGTGAATGCATTACTCCCACAAGGAGTCAGCCCTGGGCTCTGAGGAGGAGGAGGGCAGCCATAATTAAATTCGATCCTGTGAGATTTCTGCCTCCACAGCCTGTAACTAAGGCTCGATGGTTGTTAAATGCCAGGGGTGTACAATTATAAGCAAACCTCCTTAAGAATGGAGGAGGTGATCTTTAGAGTCAGTTTATAGCTAATTTCATGTGCAGCTGATGAGTCGTATTACAACAGACTTTTCATTAGATATCACAACAGAGCAATAGTAATACAAAAATTACACTTTATGAAATGATGATGATGACGAGTTGCTGACGTCTCTCAGCAACTGTGCTGTAGATGATGATACACATGGATTTACTTATCTTGAGGTCACTCTGTGCTGCAGAGGACAGACAGAATCTTTACTGATATATTGTATGAACATAGAAAGTAAGAGAAATAAAGTGCAATGAAATCAGGCTACAACAAAATGTACTTGTCTGCCTATTGAGCGTGCATCTTGATTTTAGCCAAATGTTTCTCAGAAATGGAAATACAAGCATCCAATTCATATCATTTTAAGTTTCAATTTGTTTTATTTGGCAAGTGATTGTAATTTCTAATTTAAAACTGTTAAATGAATCCCAAACTGTTCTGTAGTAGTTCCTCTGAACCCGCTCCAGGACAACTACTCCAGCCCTCTTACCAGAGGCTTTGGCTTTGGCAGCCTTCAGGCTTCACTCCTCCTATGTACCATTCTTAGGATTACCTTCAAAGACTCTTACAACTAAAACCATTAGGGAGTTAAAGTGTTGGTGTTAGTTTGCTTTCCATTTTAAATCGAACACTATTTTAAACCTAGGGGTGGTTACGTCTATAATCCTCTACTTAAAATACCCTGTGCACTTATCTGGCCTTGCAGTCATTACAAACTGGGCTAAAACCATTAGCTCTAACTCAAAATACATATTCCAAAGAACTCACACGTAAAAAAAAGGTGTCATTCACTTCTTGCATTGATACAAAAACGTTGTTTTGCGACTCTTTCCTCAAACTGAGAGCATGTTTTGAAGTGCATTTCAAAAGATTTTATTATAATAAATATACTTAATTGTATGTACATTATCTGACAAAGCAGTGAACTGTATACAAACCCCTCTATTCACATGTTGTAATGTATACATTCAACACTGATTGCAAGAGAAGAATAAACCCTGTGAAGGAACATGAACAGGCTTACAGTGAATGGGTGCATTATTAAAAAATACTGTGGACGTCTCTCAGGTCCCTTATGTAGCACATTGTGATTTGATGCAATGAAGTATAAGATACAGGCCTACTGCACAATCTGACTGTACTATAGATCTTTGTGTTGTATTCAAACTGTGCTAAAAAAGGAGTGTGGACCAGTGCAGTGTTGTTCACATCCAAAGGTTAACTTTAAACATTTGGCTCACTTAGTTTAAACTTCTCTGACTATATGGTTCCCCCTGCTTCTCTTTGCTGGAAATAAAGTCATAAACTCAAAGCATCAATCAGCAGAACATCAAGGGGGGGAATACTTAACAGTAGGCTACATTTACGCTTGAGCTTTTCCCACTAATCCACTTGGATTACGTGTTGCTTGTATCATCCTGATGGCCAGACACTGTCACGTAATGGTATGTCTTCCACACACCCATTTCCTCCAAAAGTACCTTTTGGCCCCTGAAAAAGACTTTTTTAATCTTTGCATCGTCCATTCTCCCAGACTGACACACAATGGCTCTATACTGTTCTACATTTTTATCTAGTGCAACTCCTCAAACTCCATCGATTACATTCACAAATCCAGATTAATAACTTGTCCACATAAAAAAGCTCGGTCCCTCTCATGTGGAGCTGCAGGCTCTTACACCCACTCTCTTCCCGTGGGCAGCTCCGGCAGGGTGTCGGTCCATCACCAGGGTGGGCTGTGGGCGCAGGACGGTTCAGGACATGTTGATGACCAGGTATCCTAGAACCACAGCGACAAAGACGATGACAAAGAATCCGATCACGGCGCAGATCGTGGCGAACCCAGCATCCCTGCTGCCGCCTCCGTCCTCCTCTTTGGGCTCCTCCTCGCAGATGGAGATGACTCCCACGGAGGAATTCCCCAAGCTCATGTTGGACTTGAGCTCCGCGCCCGCCTCCTGCTTCGCCTCCACGGCCCACGGCGCCACCTGCACCTTCATCTCCATCTCCTCCATCATCTGGCTCACCTGGGTGATCTCGGAGCGCAGTTCCCGCAGGTCCGCCGTGTCGATGTTGCTGTCCGCCTCGTACTTCATGTTCTGCACGCTCATGGCCCGCGCCGCCACCGTGGTGGTGCTGCCGGTCATGCCCGTCTGGATGAGGTGCCTCGTCGGTACCTTGAGGGGGAAATCCTGCCCTATCTCCAGGGACCTTTTCATGTCCACCTCCAGGAGCTCCATGCTGCTGGAGAACAGCACCCATAGGCGCTCGTACTCTGCCCGGTCCTCCTTGGTGATGGTCTTGTCTTTGAGCAGAGAGGTCAGCTTAGTCCTGTTGGCCACGGCCAGCTCCTGGGCCTTCTTGCGGGTCCTCTTCAGCTCCTCTCGCAGGTTCTGAGAGTCCGAGGTGCTTCCCAGGGCGATGACCAGATGCCTGTAGCAGGCGGTCACTTTGTTCAAAGCGTCCAGCATTGTTTTGCACTCCTCTTTCCCCATGGTCGATTGGAAAACTTATATCCTCGTCAGAATGGTGAAACAACAAGCAGAGGAGGCTTGAGGAGAAATGGCGAGCTGTTAGTGCGGGGCTAACAGCGCTTTAGTCCTCAGTTTAGTTTCCACAGGAGCACATCCCCAGCCCTGCAAATCCCCTCAACGCACCAGTCAGAGCAGATTCCTCTCTATCCATGCTCTTTCCTGTCTGCGAGTAGCCACAGAGAGCGGCTTAAATTAATGCGTCCGTAAATGGCTTTAGGTCCCTTCGCGCCTCCACACTCGGGATCAAACAGCGCCGGAGCACCTCTCCTGCAGGACGCATGCGAATGGATGCGAAACAATCCAACCTCTCTCGTTTTTTGAAAAAGAGGATGATGATCCAGATTCAGCCACAGGTGTCAAAACATCCGCCTAACTGCTGTTTGTGTGTGTGTGGGGGGGGGGGGGGGGGCGGCGCCTCTCTCTCGTCCAGCAGTCTGTGGATGTTGGAGCGATGTTTTTGCGCGCCTGGAGAAAAATGGAGATCTTCAGTCAGAGTTTAAAAACAACGGAGGGAGATCATCCTCCACGAGGAGCCGAGCGAGCCATGGTGATTTGGTTTTGATTCGTGTAAGTGTGTGTGCGCGTGTATGTGTGTGTGTGTGCGTGTGTGTGTGCGGGGGGAGCTGTCCACTTCAGCACCCAATCGATGGTGTTTAAATACCAGCGAGCGCCTTCTGTGGTCACGTGCTCGCACACAAACAGAGCCATTCAGCTGCAGGCGGAGAGGCGGGGCAGGGAAAACACAGCAGCTCCGCTCCCATTGGTCCAGTCCCACAGTAAACACATCCTATCATTGGCTGATCTGTGAAGCTGGCAGGGCCGTGATGCCCATCAGCCGGTGATGTCAGACCAGAAAGCCCCCAACCTATCTGCCGCTATATCTGCCGTTTGTCAGCACGATCCTCGCGTGCCTTTCAGCCACAGCTAATGACTGACCAGATCTTAACCAGGCTGATGTGATTTTCAGATGCAGGTCTGCGACAGGATCAAGGAGGTTTAAAAGCAACTGTTGTCACTCCCCTCATTTTAACTCACTTGATTTTATTGATGGTGCAGACATTGGATAAGTTTCAGATGTGTGCACAACTGAAAACTCACATATTCATTTGTTCTCTGCACTGTTGATGGGGATAAAGCAGAGAGGATGCCATCAGCTGGATAATGTGTTGTTTACCCGCTGGGTTCCTGCTGTGTTGAGAGCTGACATGGAGATAAGGTGTGTGGTGTTTGCTCTGCTTTGCTCTTTTTGCATTATTGAAGCGAATGAGGCCTAATGATGCAGAGACTGGTAAAGCTTCAATGTACTGAAGTGACTGGAGGCCAAAGGAACTGAGGGGGGGGCTCATTGATAAAGATTTATTTATTTTATTACATTTAATTCTAATTTTAAAAAGTCTGTTTCACTCACTATAACATTATGCATAACCCCATAATCTTGTGCATGGAACTCCATATGTTTGAACTGCAGTGATGTCAGACTAATATAGAAAGTATCTGGGCTGAGTCAGATGTTTTGTTAAGATCTGGCTTTTCTTTGAATGTGTTTCCACAGCAACCGCTCACCTCTCAGCAAAGCACTTTTCTGTTCTCCACAATATTCAATTACTGAGGGTGTAGGAACTCAGCAGTCAGTGTGTTGTATTTGGTACTCACGACTTAGCTGTTGTCAACAGACAAATACAAATTGGTGACAGGTAGTTGAATAGTCTTTTGAAAATTATATATAGTTTATAGCGAGGTTTGGAAATTATATGGTTTGAATTCCATGGGTCTATAACATTAATTTAATGATGATCTTATTTTTTTACAAGAAGAATATATGTAGTCTGTAGTCAGTCTGTACTTGTGATGATATGAAGACGGGGTTATATCGCAGGGCCATATCGTAAACGTTGTCTGTGGTGTCTGTGTTCTTGTAATAAGATTGGTGATAAACTGGTCTGATAGATTCCAGTGTCAGGGTGAGGCAGACATGATGTGTTGTGATTGCTTTCAGAGTGGACCCATCATGGAAAAAGCAATGTCTGTTCCTGTGCAGAGGCTCGCAGTGGTTTGCTGCTACACTGCAAAGAATGACAAGACAGAGGCAGATCCAGATGTTGATATATTGTTGTCACACTAATGAAATGAAAAGATGTTAAATTCCTGGAATTTGTCAGGATAATAGCTGCTAGGTCTAATCCAAAGTGAGGGTGGTATTTGTCTATTGAAATTTGACTTAATTTTATATTATTAGACATTTAAAGTTAAGATCTAGATCTACCTGGCCAAACACTTTCTTTTCATTTTGCCCAAAAGGAAATCTTAAAATGTGCAAGACTATAATCACACATCAAATAAGTTTGATTTCAAACAAAGCAGGAACTACAGCACATACCACTGCCAAAGACCAACAGCCCCTTAAATTCATTCAAGCTGCACCAAATTTCCCACACTCATGTCCTTAAATGAGACTAATAGTTTCCATCAATATTTTTGAATTATTCTCTAATTCACTGGGTTCTTCCTTGGTTCACATCCCATCGTTCCACCAAGTTTTGTGGAAATCAGTTCAATTGTTTTTGTGTAATCTTGCTTACACACAAACACATTAACAAACAGACAGACAGGGAAAACATAACATAACACACTGTCCTAACTCATGGGCATATAATCTATGTGTGTTTGGCTGATACTTGCTGTGGCAAAACCTGGAGCTTTGAATGGAAGCATACCCAGGTTCAAGAGGTTAAGATGAAGAGGAAATCAGAGGAGAGGACAATAAGCTGCCTTGGAGGCAGACAACTGGTGCTATAAAATGATCTACAAACTATAATCCAGATTAGCAGGTCCCTAAAGGTCCTGGGATTAGCAGTATAATGCCCACTAATGTATCTTTTAATGGAGGTTGTCATCTCTCTCGACATTTTCATCATATGGAATCAACGGTTTTAGGCAGGAAATGGATCCTGCTGGACCTCGTTACGTTTCATGTGAGATAATGGTCAAAGGGGGACCGACATAAAGATGTTTCTAAAATGCATTAACATCCCGAGCAAACACATCAGGAAACTCTTGAATAACCTCTTCCAGCTCCTGTTGTTAATCCTAGTGAAAAGCTCCTGCACTTTTTGCACTTCACTCTAGGATTCAGTTGTGCTTTCTAGATAAGGCACATTTGGGGCTCTTACAAAACAGAAACATATTTGTTTTGCAACATTTAATAAAAGTCACATGTCAACTGCTGGAAAGCCCCAAGCACAGCCCCACTAGTTTGCTCTCAAAAGCTTCAGAGTCCGTAGGGCTTGGCTGGAGACTAGAATGATTTAATAAGTGTATAGCTGCTGTCAGACATGCAGTGTTCAGGTTTGCTCTCAAACTACTTTTTACTTCTTCCTTTTACTACTCCTTTTTACTTTTCACTGCTATCATTTATGTGAATGCACATTGTGCACTTTGTTTACAATTTTGACACTAAAAGAATCGTCTGAAGTTTGGAATGATGTGGTTTGGTTTTTTGAGAGGCGGGGGCTCGATGTAGGCCCTTCTGCCTCTCTGTCTGTTTGCATGTTTCAGATTTTTTGAAATCCTCACACACTAAGGGAAGGACATACAAACTCCTCTTTGAAAGCACCCGTTCAGAATTAATGAGGTCTGAGTCCAGGACCTTCTTAACCTAAGCCAGTGTGTAACCACAAACCTCTGAGCATCTGTGTGGTCACAGCAGCATCTCCTAAAATAACCACTCATACGACTCCAAGTTTAACATCTAACTTCTAATCTGGTGGTAGAGTGCCAAGACCAGGATCAGTGTACCCGTGTACAGCCATATAATCTTACATGATCACAAAAAGCCATCTTGATGTCTTGTTAGAGTATTGGAAAAAAGCCAAAGATTACTTGTCTGGGCCCCAGATTTAGATTTAGAAGTGCGTTACCACTTGTTTTAAGTGGTTTGGGATGGTTTAACAGCAAGGTGGGCGATTGAGGGAGGGTGTTTGTGGAAGTAAGAGAAAGATTCAGTCAGTTAGAAACAGAAGCAGAGAGAGAGAGTGAGGGAGAGAGAGAAAGAGGAAGTCTGTCTTTGTTGAATTATTGATGGACCTCATCCACTAGTGGTCTCTTACACAGCGCAGCGTGCAGCAGTGGGGTGAGTCATGCATGCCTCAACTCCACAAAGGTCCAGACTGAGGAGGATACACTCAACCTTGACCTACACACACACACACACACACACACACACGTTCATATACACATATTTTTGGGGATGTTTCATTAACATAAAGCATCCCCTGGCCACTTACCTTTACCGTACCCTACATCTACCTCTGATGCTACCAACCCCCAACTACCCACTGTCCTTACTCTGGCTGCTGCATCACATTTTCCCACAATCAATACAAAGTTTATGTTAGGGCTTTTAAGGTAAGCTCAGCTTCCCTTTTAATAGAGAGTGGAGAGACGAGCATTGTGTGTGTAGGCTGACTGACTGAACCTGTGATATAAAACAACCTTTCACCCTCTATAAGACACAGTGAGATTGCATCTATTTAGCATATGTAGGTTCATATGAAGCTCAGAATGTAACTCATTGTATGGATTTAACAAATAAGGGGTTGATTAAGCCTTTTTCAGACATGAAACGCAGACAATGAGAACACTCTAAATAATCATAAGCATTAGCTGAAGAACCAGCTGTTGATGATATCAGAAGTCAGATCCATGACCTTTTTCACCGTTTCCAAACATGAAGCAGCTGAAATGGGTCCGGACAATTTCCAGAGTTTGTCCTTCACATCAGAAGAACGCAGTAGGATATTGTCCAAATCAGACACATTCACGGCAACATTTCTGGAACATTCAGACGAGGAATAGTACCTGGATGGACCATGCAGGAGAAACATTTTGTTTACAGCGTCACCAAAAGCTCTCGAATCTTGTAATCTCTTTGATGTCTGTGTCTACACTTCTTTTTAATCCTTTCAGTTTTACATCTGTCACATGTTAGAAATGTCATCATCATGCCCACTTACTCACAGTGAATTTTCCCAGAAATGTTCCTGCAGTATTCTCACATGGGCTCACTCAGGCATTATCTAGAGATTTTACTCTGGGGCTGGCAGGAAAGGTTCCAGAAAATGTTTGTGGCAACTGACTCTGATATCTACATTTTCACATGTGTCTGAAACCTTGAGGGAACAGGAGCTGGTGTGCAAATTTGACCCAGTTAGCCAATTTCCCATTTTCATTTATTCTGCTTGCAAAGCTAACTGGCTAATACCAGCAGCCTAAACAGACGTATAATGCTAAATAACCAAATGTCTTTTGTTGGATTTCTATTTAAAACCACATTCTTGGGTCTTTAAATGTCTTTTTTTCAGCCTTATAGACATAATTTTATTGGATCTATTTGATTGCATCTATGTTGTAAATGATATATAATTTTACAGGTCGTCATATTATTACTACATCTTTTTATTAACTTTGTAATGCATATATTGTACCTTTTCCCTTGTTGTCATAATAATATTTCATTATTTTAGCTTTTAAACAAACCTTTTTTTTTTTTTTTTGTCTCGGCTCATCAGTGAAATGTGAAGCACATGATCTGCGCTGACCTGTATGAAAAGTGCCCCACAAATAAAGTTTAACTGATTGAACACTGAGGTAGTTTTCCTCATCACATAAGAGAACCTAGATTCCCTCAGCCAGGACTTGGAATGACTGGACGTATAGTAAACCATGTGCGTCATTTGTTTTAAGTAGAGTAAGCCCGTCTACTGGGCTGCAGTATATAGTTAACTTCCCATGCAAAAATGAGATGAGCCAAAGGGATCCTTGGCATCTGGTGGGTCATGGCTTAACTCTATTCCTGTCACATCACGGTAAACTCCAGGGAACCAGAGGCAGGTTAGAGTGGTGAGGTTGTGTTTGGAGAACAATGTAAGCACAACAGGTTAGTCACATGGTTTTCTCTGTGAATGTTGTAGATCTAAATTAGCCTTGTACCATTTACTCAAAAGCCCGACTTCACCGTCTCTCTCCACTTCACAGTCTGTCATCATGCGGTGTGAAGGAGGTGCTTGTTTGTCCTTCACTGATGACTTGATGTACTAACACTGAACAACCTGCACAACATGGAAAACAAAGTGAAGGGAGGGGAATAAATTGATGTCCTTCACCGGGCTTTCAAGAGACGATAAACTCTGCCACAACAACACACTTTAAGAGAGATACATTAGTGACCTTTAATGATCCTGAGACACCTTGTCAGATTTTTGCTGCACTCATTGTACTCCAGCTGGGTGTCTTGCTGTACGTGCATTCTCCAATCAAACAGCGAGCCCATGTGCGGCCTAGAGGGGGAGGAAAGGTCTTGTCTCCTCAACTGTTTTACTCCCACAGTTTTTGAGAAGACAACAGATCGCCCTACTGAGAAAATCCCCTCTTAAAGGCTTCTAGGTTGGATTTGTGTATGTGCGAGGCGAAGGTGGATGCAGCGGAGATAAGCCCGTGCGAGGTCAGAGGCCATTTCATCATTGCCCAGCTCTCGTGTTAATGTCATTCTTCATGACACCATGGACAAGAGTCCTCAAAAGTCAAAACTTTTGTCCCCCCCATTCTCTCTTATGTTTGTGTGTGTGAAGGAGGGTTTGAATACATCATTTCTCCTGGTTATTTGTGGCAGAGACAGATGGTTGTGTACAGTCAGTTGTTTGGAATGTGCATTAGCAGAATTAGACCTTGAAAGGTCATGTGATGTTTGAACTCAATGTCACTGACAATTGCTTACATACATATTCAATTCATATATATATATTATAAATAGCCTATACTGCTGTGCCTTTAAAAAATGGAGAATCATCTTCATCCTCAATCTCACATGTTTTATAATAATCATCATGATTAACAGACACTTTAAAAATCAAATCTTATCCTGGATTGTTTGATATAATGTGTGATCTACGTGATTTATGTGTGCTAATTTAATGCAACATTAGCTAAATCAAGTTCTATTATCCTAATGTAATGAGTAAAAGGCCATTCACAGAGCACATGCCTCCGCCAAGGCCCAACAGTCCCCTTATAGAAACACTTTTATATTTATATTTTTATTTGGATCTGTACCAAATTACACATACTCATTGATATCAGTCCCCTTTACATGCCTGATCTGAGAAACCAACAAAAATGTAGTGGGTTCATCTGTAACCAATTTCACATCCACCAGGTTTCCTGGTAATCTGCTCAGTAGTTAATGTGTAATCATGTTAACAAACAAACAAATGCAGCAGAAACTATACATCCTATAACTGCATATACTTGTCATACATGTCACCCAGCTAATCCCATTTCTTTTCTTCTTCCTCCTTTTTCTCTCTTTACCACGCATGCCACGCACCATGATGAGTCATGTTCAATGTCACAAAGGCACAAACACTGAGGCGCTCTCTCAATTCTCTGGCTTGTCAAATTAGCTTGTTCTTTCAGGTGTCACGTTTCCATCACAGACGATCGGAGCCAGTGCCGATAATAACCTGTATCCACTATCGTCATGATAGTGGATACATGAGAACGAATGAGGATTATATCCATTCCCATTGCAGACAAAAGACAGATGTTAGGGCTTTAGTGGGTTTTTTGACCAGTGGAAAACAAGGTTTCCTGTGAAGAAACCCCAAAGTCTGTGAGTCCTTGTGAGTGGACACTGGGAGTGGCAAGTGAGAACAGTACCATGTGACTGATTGAAGTTACACCATTGGTTGGCTGGGCCCAGTGTTAGGAAGTTTCCCAAATGGCCAGTGCTTATTGAAAAAGAAATGCAGAGAGCAGTGTCTATTACCAAACCCCTTCAGTCCTGGCTAGCCATAATATTATTATTGTCATTTTTCCCCAATATAATATGTACAAGGGAATTTCTCTAGTTCCACAAGGAGCATTTACAGACAGTGTGTTGTGATCCAGAGACACTGGCTGTATGTTATCTACAATATCCAGTTATATAATCAATAGGTGATGTATTTATTGTTTTATAAATTATCATCACTGACTCTCTGTCATCCCCTGGGTCAGAACCTGCCTAAGTACATTTATCAGTTTTAAAAAACCTTCTATACCCTCCATGTCGACCTCTGATCTATACGACAAACTGAGAAACTTCAAGATTTTTACTTTTTCAGTAGAGCTACATATATTTAATTCCCATTTATATCCAAATAGCATGTGTTTTTACGGAAATTTGGACTTACTTAAATAAATAACACGGCACACAACACCAGAGGTAGATTACAACATATCATTTAAGATAAGGGGTTTCCTGAGGCGTTGATACAGGCGTTGATAGTAATACTGATGTAATTTTAAAGCACCCATTACATTTTAATTTATCAGTCTATAAAATTGTCAATAAGTGAGACTGTTGTTCCCAGGTCAAGTGACAGACAGGTATCAGTGCTACCATTGGTCTGGACTTGTGTCCTGTCATGAACTCTCCAGTTAGTTCATCTTTTGCGTGAGTTCTTCTTTCTCTCTTACTCTTCAAATTTATTTTTTGCTCATATCCTTCGATGTAAGCAATGCCCTATGTTTTCCCTTTTTAGTCCTACGCACGCACATACACACACACACACACACACACACACACACACACACACAGAAACACTGATGAGGGGACCGGCTACAGTCGCATCTCATACTCTCTCCAAACCACTCTCCTCTCCTCTCCACTCCACTCTACTTCACATCATTTCACTCCAAAACCCAGCATGTCCACAAAGGGCGATGGAGGGGAGGGGGGGGTTCAAAAATAATAATGCACATGGGAACCCAGGGCCCCCCGGCGGGAGATTTTATTTGTTACATGAGCACTTAGCATTCATTATTTAATCGGATACAAGACTCCTGATTGCATCAAGAGTTAAAATCAAATAACCCGGCTTGTCTGTGATTGTTAGTCACATGCTCTGATGCTTTCTGTGCAGCGACCAGGTTGGAGATGTTTGGGGGGGGGGGGGGTACTTGAGGAGGCCTGTAGGAGGATGCATGGGACAGTTTACATGTCGTCACTGTGGCTGCTCCTTTGGCAGTCAGTCAGATGTTCATCTAGCCATAATGGAGAGAGAGAGAGAGAGAGAGAGAGAGAGAGAGAGAGAGAGAGAGAGAAGTAGTTCTGGAAATGGAAAGGGCGTCAGTCCCCTGATCCAGCCTTTAAGCTGCTTTAGAGGATTGCTGTTTTTTTTTCTCTCTCCCTCCCTTTAACACAGACAGTTGATATTGTCTCTGAACCGGAACAGGAGAGGGCAGAATCCCCAGCTTTCACTGCGCAGCCGCAGACACAGGGCAGGGAAGGGCCAAGCTGCTTTGTCTTGGCCCCATAATCCTCTCTTGGGAGACACGTGACAGTGGAGAGTGCAGCGAGGAAGGTCCTGCTGCTCCCTGCTGGGGACGAGTGGGCCCCTGCACCCGGGTGACCACAAGAAACCCTGTCCAAGTCCAGCTAAATAATTTACTGAGTAAGACCATGGGCTCTATTTTAATAAACTAGGCACAAGTTCATTTAAGGTGTGTCCAAATCAACTTATGCTAGTTTAACAGTGGTCAAAAAGTTTGCTGTGCCAGGCGTATGGTTCGCAGAGGGTTCTGCTTGATCTCTTAATTAATCATTGGGATGTTTTTGGGTCAAATGGAATAAAACAATCAGAGTATCATCTTCCATTCCCTTTAAAAATCTGTTTTCACCCTGACAGATGACTTTAGGAGCGGATTTGCCAGAAACACCTTCACTATCTGTGTGTGTACACATGTTATGCACCTGCCTGTAAAGATCTATGTTTCTATTTTGATATCATAACAGTGACTGTGCCTCTGACTTCAGACCAGGGTTTTATTGAGGGAAAAAGCATAATCATTTTTTCCGCTGCCTGTTAAATTTTCTGTCCACGTCTCATTTTAACACGTCCAAGAGCACCGATGACACAACTGCATTCAAGAGTAAATACTTCATTACCATATCAACAGAGGTGAATTTGTCTCGGTGAGTTCACCAAAACACAGAGGAGGGAAATACATCTGACCCACTGGATAAAGTGTATTTTAAAAATGACATCCTGCCTTTGCACATTTCAGAAAGAAAATGAAAAAGGGCAGTTAGCTATGTGAGAGGGGTCACTTATAATCTAATATATTTTTAATATATTAGAAAAATTACACCAATATCATCAAGCATGTATTATGGTGAAGTTTAATGCCAAGGTTATTGTAGCGATGCCAAGTGGATCCACCGAGTTTGGGGCTTTTGAGAGGCAGACTGGGTTCAGAGCAGGCAAACCGCAGCACTGTAAAATATTCATTCAGTCACTTGCTCCTCTCAAATTTGAAGCAGCAGAACATTGCAAACATAGCTGATTTGAGAACTGTCTATACAAACATAAACCTGTGACAGGAATTTATGAAGACACAACTTTCACTGTGAAAGTTTGAGCAATGCAAGTTCACAGAGTTTGATCACTGTTTTTCATATCATATGGAAATAAATGAGAATGAATAGTGGAAAAATTATATATTCAGAATTGACAAACACTTCAACATCTGTAAAAATGTTGAGAATTAAAAAACAATTGTTCTCTCCATTATCGTAGAGGCGGTGGCCTAGTGGACTAAGTCGACCACAAATCAGACTGAAGGTCGCTGATTCAAGACTGAGGATAGCCAAAAGGAAAAATGTACCTGGATCTGCTGGAGTCCAGAGGACGGATGGACTCTCCCTATCCTGAGCAAGGCACCTTACACCTTACATCTGCTCCCCGGGCGCTTTAGTAGCTGCCCACTGCTCCATGTGGTCACTGCTCACACAGGATGGGTTAAAGGCAGAGACTTAATTCCCCCCCCATGTTGCAAGTAGTTGTGTGCTGTGTGTTGCATGATTTGTGGGAATCTTAATTAATGCACTTAAGATTAGTTCACAACTTTAAGTAAACTATTCTGTAATTCATGGACACAAACTATTTATTTAAGGCTGTTGCTGATAAAGAATGAATAATAAAAAAGGGGAGACTATGCCTGTTAGCCTACATAGCATAAATGGTCTGTAATAATATAACGTTTTACTCTTGTGTACCACTCAAAGCTCTCTATCACACATCAATCACATATTGCTGGCACAGCTGTCAGAAGCTATTTATAGTTTATAAAGACACTTGGGCATGCAGAATGGGAGATACTGGGATCTAACTGCTGACCCTCTGGTTATAATGGCAAACCCGCTTTACCTCCTGAGCATGTGTATCTCTGTTAACACATGCATAGTCACATTCATCAGCTGTCCCCTTTCTTATTGTATATTATCTTAATCTTAATACGTCTTGAGACTGACTAATATTATCACAACAAATAAACCAACAAGATAAATGAACAACTAGATAAATACATGCTGTCCTTTGGATATTATGGAGAGAGAGAGAGAGAGAGAGAGAGGGAACGAGAAACAGAGAGAGGGGGTGAGGGAGAGAGAGACAGAGATGGGGTTGAGGGAGAGAGAGGGGGAAAGAGAGAGAGTGACAGAGAGAGAGAGAGAAACTGAGATAAGGGGTGAGGGAGAGAGAGAGAGGGGTGAGGGAGAGAGAGGGGGAAAGAGAGAGAGTGACAGAGAGAGAGAGAGAGAAACTGAGATAAGGGGTGAGGGAGAGAGAGACAGAGAGGGGGGTGAGGGAGAGAGAGGGGGAAAGAGAGAGAGTGGCAGAGAGAGAGAAAGAGAGAGGGAGTGGGAGTGTGTGTACAACAGCGCCTTGTAGTGGAGAACTGGGGTTGTCGCAGTTTATGTGGTTGTAGTTCCGTGATGATCCACCGGGGGGCACCGTTCAACAACAATATCATTTTCCTGCACATTAGCGAATGACACCGGAGAAAGCCGAAGCGGACCCGGAAGCTCCCTCGTTACTGGTGTGGCTGTCAGAGATGTGCCGCTGCTGCCGCTTTGTACCCGGAGCTTCTGTGAAACACGTTTCTGTGTCATGAACACGTCCTCAGCGGAGTGAACCAGGGACATTCAGGTAAGTGGTGTCACTGCTGTCCGGGGGGCTCGGCTGTAGCACTCGTCGCTAGCTGGAGGTGTTAGCAGGCTAGCTAGTGTTAGCTTCCGCTTGTGGCTAGTTAGCGAGATTTACCAGCCTTCGTGTGTGTGTGTGTGTGTGTGTGTGTGTGTGTGTGTGTGTGTGTGTGTGTGTGTGTGTGTGTGTGTGTGTCAGTCACGACCTCTCTGGTTCTCGTCGCAGCAGAGGGGTTGAACCCGGGTCTTGTTGGTCAGTGACAGCTTCACTGTCCTGAGGGTTTGAGCAGATGGAGGATGATGGAGGATGAGAGGTGGCGGTGAGAGGCTGCTGCTGTGTCGCTGTGTGTGGAAGGTCTCTAATCTCAGTCACACTCACTCACTAATCTGCTGAGGTGCTACAGATTGTGGTTGTCTGGGTTCAAGGTTAGACAGTCACCCTGCACACGCTGTTATCTTCTGCCTCCTCATGGAATCGTGACTGTAGCGGGAACATGTCAGTGCGCTGACCTCAGGCGGGCGCACATGCATGGTTCTGCAGGTGGTGGCTCACACCAGTGCGCTTCGTTTGGCTCCGTAAAGGAGGAGGACCATCACTATTCGATTTAAGACCAACCCAGAGGTGATGGATGGTCAGTAAATGTGAGTTCATTACTTCTGTGGTGTGGAGGTTTCATGGAGGGGGTCAAACCAGGGCTGCGTGAGATGGCCCAAACTTACAGATCAATAATCATTTTCATATTATTCCATATCGATAATCATCATTAAATGTCACCGTAATCTTTTTTGGCAGATTTTTGCTCCAGGGTGAAGGTTGTGGTTTTAAACTCTTTAACACGTTATCATTGTGTTAAGTAAAAACACTCTGGAGTTATTTATCACCTCAGTTATGTCAATATTTAAAAGATTATGTGATTTCAGGCTGTTAGCAAATGATACCCGCAATGTCACCACATTGCTATGAATAGCTGGCGTGATGGGTGTGTTTCCTGGGAGTAAAAAGGGAACACTTGCAAAATCATGGACCTCGAGGAAGCAGGCATTACGCAAAATGTGGCAATATGTGGCTCAGTTTGAACATTGATTTTCCAGTTTAAGAATAATTGTCCTAAAGATTCATGTAGTGTTGAACACCCTAAGGTTTTAATGTTTGGTTCATTTAATCTTCATGTTTTTCTGAGTAATAAAACAATATTAATCTTTATCACAATATAATTTTTGTATAAAAGAAATGTAACAAAGGCCAATATTGAAAGAGTGCTTATCTATTGTACATGCACAGTGAGGAGGTGTAACTCAGAATTGATTAACCTCCAATTTAATTTTAAAATATTTTGCTGTTTATTTAGTGTTCGCTCATCAAGAAGAGATTAAAATGTGGCATTTGTTGTGAAAATCTTCTTTATATAGTTTTTGGCCATATCATCCAGCCCTTGTCGTTGTTTCTACTGTACATTACAATGCTATAAGCTATGATAAGTATATCAAGAGGTGTTTCTGTTATGTTGCCTACACTTATTCACTGTTTCATCAATCAGTGAAAACATTCCAACTGAAAATAGACTAGACTGCATTAGTTTGAGTTGGATGTTGCTTGTGAACTGGCAATTGAGTCTCTGTGTTAATCTGAAGTTGTCAAGACTTGACACATTTTGTGTATCTGTCTTTTTCAGGTGAAAACCTACATGCCAGTCTGCATGTGTGATTCGTTTTCAATGCTGGTCCAGGAGGTAAACCACACAGCATGCTATTGTGAGGAGGAAACCTATTAGGTAGGTTGTCACTTC
This sequence comes from Paralichthys olivaceus, assembly GCF_024713975.1. Lineage (NCBI taxonomy): Eukaryota > Metazoa > Chordata > Actinopteri > Pleuronectiformes > Paralichthyidae > Paralichthys > Paralichthys olivaceus. Next base: position 12,954,029 of record NC_091093.1, read on the forward strand.
ACTTGCACCTCTTCTGCTTTCACAGTAAACAGAGAAAATGCTTATGAGCAAAAGCTGGAAGAGTAGCATTCCTGCTTCCAGGAAGGATCCGAGTGGTGAGCAGACTTCAGTTCACTGACAGGGAGCATTTACCTGATTAGTCATTTGCAACCCAGTCAATTTTTTTTACAGTTTCTTGTGGTTTTTTTGTGTGAAAAAAAATCACAAAACATTTTTTTTAAGTCTCATGCTTCCATTAATCTCCAGAAATGAAAAACAAGCCTTTTGGGATAGAAGAGTGGGAGGGGTGCTGAACAAATGCCCACTTCAGTTGTGGGACAAATTGAGTTTAGAGCTGAGTGAGTGAGTTTACCCTGTGGTATTTGATAAATGTTTGTATCTGGAGCTGCTTTCAGACACACAATGAACTCCAGATAATCTCCTGAATTTATCTGGAGGGGTTGTATGTGAGAGTGCATATTTCCAAGTCAGTTGCTGTGGACATTTCCCAGAGTTTCTCCTGCCACCCTCTTGTAAAAACCAGAGTGAGCCCATGTGAGAATACAGCAGGAGATTCTCTGGATGATTCACCACGAGCAAGAGGGGGTGTTGATGATGTTTCTAACATAAATGGACACAAAACTGAAAAAACAAGTAAAGCAAGCGAAGTAAACACTGAAGTTTACTTTGTGTTTGTTTGATTCACTGAAGAGTTTATGAGACACATATTTAAACACAAGCAGACACACACATACACACAAAACCAATAGGAAACGCTGAAATACTAACCTAATACAATACAAAAATGGGACTGGGACTATAATACAGAAACTAAGCAATTCTCTATGCAGGAAAAAACCCTGCTTAGTATGTAGTGACTCTGCAGTGGAGTCAGTCAGCACAGTTATCAGAGCAGGATGACACTGAAGGGAGTGAGTAGCTGTGTTTTTCAGGGGGAAGAGAAGAAGAGAGATAAGGAGAGGGGGAGAGGAGGGGCACCAGTGGCTCTTGTGTTGTGCCCTCTGACGGGGAAGGGCAGACAGCTGGAAAAGCAGCTGCTGTGGCTTTAATGGACCTGCCTTTCATTGACCACAGAGAAATCAATATGTCTTAAATTAGCCCGCAGCGCTTTTCTGCCCTCGTAAGAACAACATTTATCTTCATGTTTACCAGAAAAACAGCTGAGTTCAGCATTGGTGATGTGGCACAAACAACATTATTTTTAATTGATTAAACATGTCATATAAACAATGACATGCTTTGTTGGACACACGTAGTGTCGGCACAGCATTACACTTTGCAGGTCATAATTTTCTTCACGTTACTATAATTACTTTTTATTTAATAGTCGCATTTCTTCATGATAGATTTGACGGAGGTTAGGTTTTCTAGTGGATATTAATTCCGAAAATGCTTGCTAGCATTTCTCCTCAGCAGCTGTGGTTTCACTAGCATTCAGCTTTGTGAACATCTCTTTACATATCATCCCAGCACATGCACGACTACAAGCAATTTCAAAGCCAATCAGCTCTTGTCTGTCAGTGAATTAGCCCCTAGGGTAATATGTTGTGCCTTCCGGTGTGGAAACCATATCCAGGCCAAGACTCTGGCTTCCTGTCGTTGTGCACTGTTTACAGACCGGGTTTCTTTAATCACACAAGTCCAACGTTTCTCCACTCAAACCACAAACTGCTATCTGCATATGAATGCAGAGAACTCTAAAAGCCATTTCGATAAATGAGTTGCACTTCTTTTGCTCTCCACACGGACTGTTAACTTGCTGACAACCAAATCCTGCTACACCTTATTGGTAAAACTAGATAGATAATCCAGGAAGCAACCAGCCCCCAAATCCTGTCCCTCATCCACAGATGCGTATTTACACGCACAATCTGTTACTGATTGAGCACCTTGTCTCTTATAATTCCCACTGACAAAGACTTGGAAAGCTCTCTATTTTCTTTTTCTGTTATTGCAACACACTGCTGTGATTAATTCAACTGAGGCAAAGTGTGAGTCATGTCAATCAGTCATTATCAACATCTGAGCTGACGCTTTCAAATCCTGAGGCATCTCGTCCTTTCTGGTCAATTTATTTGCTAGATGATGCAGTTAACTCTGGTCTGGGTCACAGATCCAGCTGATCTTTTTATGTAGAAATCATTCAATGATGTTCTTCTCTGTCATGTCATTCATTTGTACTGCAGCTGTTTTGTTGTTTTTATTTATTACACATACGCTCACTAGGCAGTGCGATATGATAAAAGTTTCATATACTGAAATGAAATCTATCGTTAATTAAATATTTTCTTGACCATGCAAATATGCAGGTGTAAGTTGTATCATCAGCCATTAACTTCTTCTGCCCTACTGCCTCTTCAAGAGATCGTCTGTTGTGTGCAAAAGCCTTTTGTAATGTCTGATTTGTTTTAAGCACCCAACTACTTTTGTGGATCTCGTTCAAAGACTTGTGTTTAACGTCATTTTTTCACAAGTGGTAAAACCCCCCTTGGGAACAATAAAGTATTCTGAGAGGTCAGTGGTACCTGCGTCTGTCGTGTGGGATACCAAAGTATGGTTCTTTGTCAGACTTTTCACACCCAAACCACATCCATGTGGCACAGGTCGCCCCTCTATTCGGAACACGCTCCTCTGTCTTTTGTCTGGTCATAAAACTCCATGTTGGTTTGTGTTGTCGTCATGCAAAGTTCCTGTCTGCATCTGTGCTGTGTGCGAGTAGGCAAATCATCTGCAGCCAAATGACTGACATTTTTTTCCATAAAGACTGAGGGTGATTTACTGACTGAGGGTGACTTGTGTTACAGTGAAAAAAATCGATAAAGAAGAAGAATATGAAATGTATAATCTATTGTCATATTATATATATAATAGATTGTTATCTGTCACAGCCCTAATGCTCACACTCAAAAAAACGTCGAGTGGTGTTTGGTGCTGCATTTATGACAGCTGATGTGGCCTGAGCAAATAAGCACTTTGGAGAGATATCAGGCATCCATCATTTCCTCATTGTGCCCAGTGCAAAACAATCCTGCTGCTGTTCTTCATGAGGATATTAATGCATATGATGTCTATTAATCAATTCAAAATTCCATATTGAAAAGTATTGTGATGTGGCTGACACCCTCAAACACACACACATACACACACAGTGAGTTTGTAGAGTTTTTCATTGTCTCAGTCTTCAGTGAAATAAAGGGTTTCCCGCAAATATGTGAACTTAAGAATATTCAACTTTCAAAGTTCACATCACATATACTACATTATTACATTATGGCTTTGTCAATTTTGAGTTTCAGTCTAAAAAGAACAACTCCAATCTTTATCCACGACACTTTGCCCCTCCAGGGGGCGGGTGTAAGTGGATGTGTTTCCACTCTGAACTTGACGTGCCCTCATTGAGACAGGGTCTCTCTGGCACCAGGGTCAAGTTTGTCTGAGACACTAACCCAGCATGACCTCGAGAAATCTCAACAACATTTCTTCATCCAATATTTCATCCTAATAGAAATACACACACAATGTAAACTCAGATTTAGCAGTCAAGAAACACAGTTGTATTTGTATTAATTTGTCAGTCTGCTTATAATTTTTAAAGCTTTTGCAACTTCTGTTCAAGTGTGAAATCTGTGTTTCTCCTTCAATTATTATATGTTTGAATACGAAGACACACTCTTGTACTGAAGTGTTCTTGCTACATAGTCTAAGGATGCAATTATTAAGTCAGAAGTATAGATGTAAAAATCACAGTTAACATTGGTGTGAAACCCACCATGACAAGTACGTACAGGGTTTCTACAGGCGTCACCAAAATAAAGTTAAGACCTTTAAGACCTTTTAAATACCACATGGAATGACATTTAAAACCTGTATCAACATCGCACCAATAGTATGAAAATATGTAGGAAAACCTGAAGAAAGAATATGAACTACAAGTATTGAGTTTTATATCACATTTTTAGTGATTCCCAGCTGAAAACAAATTCCTCAAAATGGGGATTGTATAACAGGCGTGCTATGTTTAGCACACACCTGTCTATTAATCTATTTTCCTTTTTATTCATTTATTCGTACATTGTGTTAATAGAATGCCTCTGTTACCATGAAATCAATGTGTGGCCTGGACACTGAGATATGTTCTCTGCTTTGGACTTTCAGCTCCACAGGCCTCTTCTCCTTTTGCATTTTAGTTTTGTAAGCAATTCTTACAACACCCACTGAAATGGAAAGTTTTTGGATGCCAGCATAAGAAGTGCGGTGTTTAGGAAGCAGTCTGGTTGGCTAGTCAGCAAAAGAACTGACAGCTTGGCTCTGCACCACCCTGCTCACTGGAAATGTTTCATTCAAGTTAAATGATGAGCAAAAGGAAGAAGTAATTTGTGTCAAAGCAAGAATGAAATGAGCAGCTGTTCCAGTTAAATCAGTTCTGTGGCTTTGTGAAGATTACACAATGACTACCTTTACATGGATAGCAATATTCTGACTATTGACTTTTTTCTGAATAAAATATAATTTCAAGTGTGATGTCTACATTAGTTGCTAATAGAATATTCTATTCATATTTCTGTTTATGTGTTATGGAGCATAATCTGATTATAACTCACATCAACATTACATCCTACTACGTGTTTACACTTAAACCCAGTCTGTCATCGAACAGTTGGTAACTGCTGTACTCGTCTGAGTATTAAGAATACATGTATACTGTCTTTTGTTTTACCTCCCTGTACTAAAAGATGAAAATGATCTATAAATAATGAGTTTTAAAAAAAAGAATACATGTATACAAAGCATGTCTAAGGTCGGAGAACTCCACATGTCTTAAATTGATTATTCCTTATCCCGAGTTTGACCTTATTCTGGCGAAGATAATCAGGAAATGACATTTACGTGACATTAGAGTCTTATTTAGACGATTGTCTCTGGTTCATATCAGAATATTGGTCCATGTAAACGTGTCTAATATGTGTTGGAAAAAACTCTTCAGTGGAATGTTGACAGTCTAAATCAGGATGCAGCACATGCATAAGAACCTCCTTATGTGTTTCCTATGTGAGATTATGCAAAAATCTTAGTATACTGCTATAGGTATACCGCTGTATTGCTATGTCAAAAGAATCAGCAAAATGTTATCCAACGGATTTAAACAAGTCCATGTTACAGCTCTAGGTGAAATTCTTCAGGTTAGTGCATGTGTCAGCTTATTTGGCATCTCTCTCCTTCTCTGTTGTAACACAGATTTAAGGAGGGAGGCAGATTCAGGTCTCTAAAGCGCTTAGAAAATACAAACCAAATAAAGGCAGGACATATCATATTTTCATTGTATTTAAGTGGTATCCTAATTTTGTGCCATATGGCAGCAAAGATTAGATTTAAAAACATTGTGTTGCAGTTATGTTGTAAGCTCCTTAAAGCACCTAGAGCCACAGATTATTCAGTATATTTTCATAGCTCCTTGTTTTATGATTTTCTGTTGTCTCAGTGAGTCACAGCGAAGCCTGTCAGCAGCAGGTAACTGGGTCTACAGATTATTATTAGCCTGTATTCCTCATGCACATGTACTTCAGCTGCAGGATCAGTTTCCTAAAGGGACCCAGGCGGCCATTGATTCATCTTGAAACCGTGGACATTGTTCTCTAATGACCTTGACATGAAAACAGAAGAGAAAACCTCCAGTGACTCACGTCTCATGTAATAACAGCTGCTCAGCTCCAAGGGCACTAAGCTTGAAGAGTTCAGTCCAATGAACTGCCCTCCCCTACTATTTACTTTTTCCCATACATACAGTAATGTTTTTTTGTGTTGTGTGTTTAACCTTGTTTTAATGATATATAATTATGTAATTATAATTTTCTCTACCTCAGACTCCTCATTACTCAATTCCCTTTGTCAAAAATCTTTGATAGTCATTTATGTATTTTTCCTAGCACACATTATTGAGGACCAGTTTCCTGTGTCCTCCGTACATTGTAACGGTTGTCATAAAAAAATATATATATATATTTGTAGCTATTGAAATAAATGCTGGATACATGTTGTCAATTATATTGTGAGTCAGAAGCCCTAAATTCAATCTTCCTTTGACTGTGTCCCCTCTCTGCAGAGCAGGATGCAGTCTTCAAACCACAGACTGCGAGACATGGAGCAGCACCACCCACTGCTGTCAGCAGGTGCAGATGTGGAGACGGGTAGCCTGGCAGCCGGAGTGATGGTTGGGAGTCCGCACGCGGGCCACACCACAGGGAACCGCACACTGTGGTTCATTCAGGACAGCTGCGGCATGGTGTGTGCAGCAATAACCTGGTTCCTGGTTCTATACGCCGAATTTGTGGTGAACTTTGTCATGCTGCTTCCTGCCAAGAACTTCTGGTACTCACTCCTGAACGGGGCCACCTTCAACTCACTGGCTGTCCTCGCATTGGCGTCACATATGCGCACCATGTTGACTGACCCGGTAAGGATGTTAAAGAGAGGATGAGGTTGAGGACACATTTGCAGAAAGGAGTGTACGGGGAATAAACCAGGGTTTGAAAGTTAATAAATGGTAGAATAAACATGGATAAAGTTAGTGACGAAAACAAAGGATACCATAAATCTGGAGAGCTACAACAATGATTTAGCATTATACTGTATTTACTGTTGAAACAAAATGTCAGTTTGTTGTGTTGTGACTAGTCATACTAAAAATCTATTTATGGAATCTGGAGATAGATTTGCTAATCAAGCAGTAAGCACAAACTCACTGATGTAATCTGGGTACACTCAGCTGAGGGTACTGTGTATAGAGCAGCCTTCTAAACTCTCTGAGTGTCGACTGCTACAACAATTTAATTTTATAATCTGTGTTTGAAGTTTTTCAACTAAGTGTCCCGAGAAATCAAAGGCCCAGGAACGAAGTTGTTAACTTGTTTGTTTTCACCACATCTGAACAACAGTAAAATGCTCTTTGATCTTTCACTAACGGATCTCACAAGTATTGATCCCATCACAAATGTTTTTCAAATTTGAATCAAACAATTCCATTAGTGCAATTTTCAGTTTTCTCCTCAAGGTTCAGTTAAATGAATAGAATTTGGGCCATCCACAGCAGCTTCTTTTTTCTCTTGTGTGATTCAACACCTTGTCGTATTTCCAAGCATTCGATTAGTTGGTGTTCTAACCTACTGGGGTGACACAGTAAAAAGCTTAGCCTGAGAGCTAGAGAGATTATCCTGCCGTTATTAACATTGTGGCTAATCTCTAAAACTAGGGTTTTGACTAAGCTTTAAGTTCAAGTATATATCCTGAATTGTGTTAAGCCACAGAAATGAGAACTAATAGTTGGTGTTTTAAATCCTGAAAGAAGACACTCTTTCACTTCTGTTAGTCTGTGCCACCTAACATTTCCTCAAAACTAACAGCCTTTGTCTTTCACTGACTTAGGGGGCAGTTCCTAAGGGCAACGCCACCAAGGAGTACATGGAGAGCTTGCAGTTGAAGCCTGGTGAGGTTATCTACAAGTGCCCGAAGTGTTGCAGCATCAAGCCTGAGAGGGCACATCACTGCAGGTCTGTGAAGCTGTTTAGTTGTGAAATGCTCTCCCTAAGCTTGTAGCATCCAAAATGTGTTTTTCAAACGTTTGTATTCATATATTTTTGTGTAAACGGCAAAGCAGTGTAATTGATGACATTAGCACTGGCCGTCAGTGTGTGATGCATTAACATCTTGTCTCTCCTGCCTGCAGCATTTGTAAAAGATGTATCCGGAAGATGGATCACCACTGTCCCTGGGTCAATAACTGTGTGGGAGAAAAGAATCAGAGATTTTTTGTTCTTTTCACTGTAAGTACACAGAAGTACTTCTGGAGTTCTCTGTTTAATTCCACCAACAGGGTGTTACAGGGATTAGAAAAAAACAAATTTTCTTTTAAATCACTGAATGTTCTTTATTTATATTTTAGTATTTACATGTGAAAATATCATAATAATAAAATGATCTTGCTTGTATTTAATGTTGAAATACTCAGCTGCAGTTCATAACTCAGCAGTGAAATAGCCATTTGTCACTGTCCTGAAAACATCAGCACTTTTACGGCATCACATGCTGACAGGAACTTGTTTATGACAAACATAAAGTCATCACATATGGCGGAGCAGTGCAAGGTCACTAGCACAAAGGCATTTTTATTATGCTCTCCTTTCAGACTTCCATTAATAAAGAAGGTAACAGTAAAAAATATGAAGATCACCTGAAATGTTATATTTTTTAAATTAGACTGAAAGCCTGAAGGCTTTAAAGTTTAACGGCTAACATGAAAGTAAAAATGCTGCATTACCACAGTGTACACAAACCCACCTGGTGGTGTGTGAGTGGAGTGGCTCCTCCTTTTTGCCTTCACTCACTGTCATCCCCTTTTCTGTTTTTCCCTCCACAGATGTACATAGCATTGATCTCTGCCCACGCCCTGGGCCTCAGTGGAATGCACTTCTTCAACTGCATTAAAGTCCAGTGGAACGGTGAGGCCTCTCTGTCTCAAAGCTTCAACTACAACATGAGTTTGAGTCAAAACCAGAAACACTGAAAATGATTGAAGTGTCGCGTATGAGTCAGAAACACAATTGAACAAGTGATCGTAACAGTTCACAGAGATGAAAAGACAGTCATAGCCGAGTTTGGAGGAAAAAGAAAGAAATTCTTATCTGGTTGTAAGAGCAGCTGCTGCACAGGTCACTGGAGTTGTCATTCATCTTTTCTCGCTCCCTTGTGAATCTCCCTGTAGGAATGAACCAGAAAATGAAGGCAATATATCATTCTTAGAAATCTAACTTATACTGCCCTCTACAGGATGATACTCTGACTCAGCAAATAAATATTTTCATGGATCATGGTTTTGGATAGGATGAAATAAAGTTACTGTGTGCACATCCAGTCCCATGCTTAGGTCAGGCTGTGACATCAGCTAGACAGCAATGAGGGAACATACCAGTAACTTGTATTGGACCTAAGGAGGCAACATGTCAGTTTGTGACCCATTTGGCAGGATTTCACCCTTTTGTCTATTTTGGCTTTGAGGTTATTTGGCCTTTGGGATATTTCATCTTCAAGATGAATTGTTTATTTAGTCTATGTTTTTTTTGTTGATATTTTAGTTGTTTAAAAAACCTGTCTTCTCTTTCTCTGATCAGAGTGCAGTGATTTCTCTCCAGGGGTGTCTGTGCTGCTCCTCATCTTCCTCTGTCTCGAAGCCATCCTCTTTCTCACTTTCACAGCCGTAATGTTTGGTACACAGATCCACTCCATCTGCAATGACGAGACGGTCAGTATCTACTGTACCCCCCCCCATAGCTTTCTCTCTTTGTTCGCTGGCACCTTTATGTTTGGCTGTGTTCTTAGTCCTGATAAATGCCTTTGGTTCTTCAAGTGTGTGTGTTCCTGTGTTTGTGCGTGCCTAAGCTCTTCTCTGGCTTGTCTCAATGCCCTTTCCCATGTTAATGTAATTGTGTATCTTACTAGGTAAATGAGCTAAAGCAAATTCCTAACTTGATGAAGAATATTTTGTTCACAGACCTGTTTAAATGTCTTGCAGGAGATTGAACGTCTTAAAAATGAGAAGCCCACATGGGAGCGTCACGTGAGATGGGACGGAATGAAATCTGTGTTTGGGGGTCCACCATCTTTGCTATGGTGCAATCCCTTCACAGGCCTGCGTCTGCGGCGCGTGTTGCTGTTGACCCACAGTCGCCGCAGCGGGTCTGAGTTTTCGGTCTAATCCAGCTCATCAACACTTGATCCTCCCTACAGCTAGATTTCTTGTACGCCCTCTCCTGGTCTGGGGCTTAGATGGACCACTGCTCCCTGAACCTGCCTCTCATCTGTGGGTGTCAGGCAGACTGGCTGCACCAGTCGGACCCCAGTGAATCAATCGACCACCACTGAGAGCTGGGATTCTCACTCTAACATGCTGACGTAGACCCAAAACCTTTGGTCTGCACAAGTCTGCTAAACAACTGGAATATTGTTTTTAACATAAGCAGCTCTCTGGTTTGTTTGTCTTTTTTTGGATAAGCATGCAGTATGTAACACAAGTGAGTCTTTTATTCCTTGTGAGACCATCCGAGCTGCTGTTTCAACTCAACTTATGTACCTTCAATACACAACTTCAGCAGTTTGTCTTCGCTGCTACGCACACGAGATTCAAGATTAGTGTTTGGATTTTTTAGGGAGGGATCAGCAATATATCCTCCATCATCACTGGACCCAGACAAGTGAATCAAGAGGGGAAAATACTTGAAAGTGTTGCGTCTGACCCAGACAAGAGGATGGCAGTGAAGGACATGCACCACTCACATGACTCTTGAGAAAGCAGCCTGGACAAGGAGCACCATGGACATCCTGAATTATACTGTTCTGCCTTGATTTGCATGTATGACAGCTCAATCAGTCAGTATCTCTGCCAGGAAAAGAGACTTTTTACTCTCTTCAAATCAATGAACAGGTAACTGTGAACACAAGCCTCATTCTTAGTCAAGAGGACTGGGTGGCTTTTCCTATCTGTTCATCTCCTCCATCAGTTTTCCTGCCTCTGCTTGAAATATTTTTAGATGTAAATCAAGTCAGTATAAATTAATTCTCCTTCTTTTTTTTTTGACCTGCTGAAGCTTCTGTAAGCTTCATCACAGTGACCACTCCTCGGCAGTTGACCTTAATGACTCACTAGGGATGATGACAGTTATTCTAAATATTCATGTGGCGGGGGGGAAATATCACAGTTTTGTATTAGTCATATACGTGTGGTCAGTTTTCCATTCCACTGCTCTTACATGCTGCTTCACGTCTCACTGTCTACAAGTGGTGGGTGACCCACAGACCAATGATACTCCTCGCTATGTTTTTTATATACAACCAAGTGATTCAGGTTAAACTACGTTGGCTGCTGAAAAGACTCAATGTTATGAAGTTATAATGGTTTTATTTCTACACAGTTTTGTTCTGTGTGGAAAACTGGAAGCTCTGTCTGTGTGTAGTAGGAATCCGCATGAGAGATCAGTAAGACTTCATAGCATTTAAACCGTGGAAAACAACCCGACAACCCCCACCTCAATTCAGAGCCAAGTCTCGGACGTGGTTGCTTAGCCTGCTCCTTGGCCAACGAAGGGTTCAACATTTTGGAAAAAAAGAGAATTTAAAATAGTTGTACGGCCTCCTCTGGCTCGTGGTGAGCTCATTCTTATCCACAGAGCCAAGCTCCATTGTGTAGCCTGTAGAATTATAAAGGAGCTGCTTTGCTGAAAGAGGCTGAGGTACAGGGCTCATTATACAAACTCTCTAATACTGAACAAAGTCTCTGTGAGCTCAGCACATGCTTGTGAGGCCTTTCCTACTTGACTCCAGAAATATTGGGCCTGTGGCATCATGTGGCACGACAGAAGCAGATACCCTCCCAGTGTCGCTAGGACACTTAATCCATGCCTTCAAAATCATTCTGTCAAGGGACTTTATTAGCTTGAAAGATTTTTGTTATTGCCATATTTATGAAAGTGTTTTCTCACTTTGTGACAACTAAATCCCCTGTTTTTTTACTCTGCATAAGTCATGGGCCTGTTTGCACTGGATGAATGTGGCTTTTTAAGTCAGGAGTTTCAAGATTTAAAGGCAAGTCCTGACTTACAGGCCGGTATTTTCGAAGTGTTGTCAAATCAAGATTCTCAAAAGTCTCTTTTTTTTATGGCGTGTTGGACAATATATTGCTGTTTGTTCTCATCTGTGGTCGCCAGGAGAAGAAACTCCTCTGTTTACACTAAATGATGATATCTGATAGCTTTTAAACATATGCTGTCATTTGAATGTAACAGTTCAATATTTTGGGACTAAGGGACACGTCGCTGAAAGCTAACTGATATCAGGGGATTTTATTAATGCTGGCCTCTTATTTCCTGTTTATTCTGCTAGACTGCATCCCCTCTGTTGTCTGGATATACATGTTGGAGAATCACTTTCCTGCTCAAGCAGTGTCATACTGTGTCAGTATTCAGCAAGTCCCTTGTCCTAAGATACTCAGTGTACTTTTTAACACACGTACAAATCATAGGCATTAGACAGATTGTATTGTATTTTAAGGCTTCTCAGAAAACGACAAAAATAAATCATACTGTTAAGTTTTGCAGATGCACCCATATCCCGCTGATAAATCGACCGCTGTGAAATGAATAGTATTAATGGTAAAACTACATCCAGAGCCACTCAGAGGCCGTTAACTGATAAACACAAAATGCCTTTACACTACAAGAAAATATCTGAGCCCTGACTAATGTAGCAGTGGCAGGAGTAACACACAGCCTAACTTTAACTTATATTTGTTGGAGGTTTCAGAGCTAACAGATTCATATTATGTGACGAATGGTTTAAAATATTTGACTTGGCTTGATTGATATTAGCAACTACTTCACTATGGGATAGTTGTGCTTCATGACCAAACTCACATGTTAAATCATCATGTCTTGAGGTGGGATTCTGTAACAGGGTATGTGGTTTGAAATTCAGCAATAGAATAAATTAATGATGATTTTAAAGGGTTATAGTGGTACGTGTATTTTGAGTGATTCTCCACTTTGCTGTTTGCCTAAGTAAAACAACAATTAACATGGAGAGAGCTGTAGGACATGTGAAACTTTGTAAACCAATTCAACACTACTCTGTCGAAAGGTTTTTGTCACTAGTTTGGGATTTTTGTGCCAAAATTCTCAGATAAAGAGCATTTTGTGATATATAGTAGTGATTTTTAACAGGCTGGAGGTTTAACCACAGATTTACCATCATTACCAACATTGCCATGAGAAGGTGCAAAAGGTTTTATTTCATCCAGAACAAAAGTCCTTCAGCTTTATAAACAAACTATAAAAGTTACTATTAACAGTATATAAATGGAATGTTTTATTCAAGCTTTTTTAATTAATGTCTCACAATCTTACAATGTCTTCTATCTTTAATGTCATTCTTTTGCATAATAAACTTGATTAAAGTCATAGATTGTGATTGATTGTCCATAATTTACTATAACTTATGTTCTATTCCTGAGTTTTGTTTCTGGATATAATAGAAAGTGTTGTGGGTTTAACTCTGACACAACCTGCTGCAGATCTATAAAATAAAACACAAGTGAGGTAGATAATTTGATACCATTTTATCTATCAGAAGATGTAGTATAAATCTGGAGAAAATGATTGCCTCTATGAGAATGAGCAACTTAATATAAAACACGAGTGGCACTGAGTCTATACCTCCATCAACATTCCTCTTTTAGTCAATCTAGTCAAGCTGCACCACTTTTCACACACTCATTGCTCACAAACAAACAGACAGTGGTGAAAACATAACCTTTGTGGAGGTAATAATGTTCTATGTAGAGAGAGAGAGTTTTTGAATTCCACTTATGGGATGAGGAATATCACAAAGCACAGGCAATAAATCAAACCCTGAACATTAAAATAAAAACAGCGTTGATGAAGATATTACAACAATGTGTTTAGCACCGAAATTGCAATGATGATTGAACAAAACGTACTTGATACTTGTAAAACACATATAACGATATAAATCAAATTAAACGTCATCATAAATAATAAAACCCCAATCAAAACCTTTGAGAAGAAACAACATTTTGTCCAGTAGGTGGCGGTGTGGTGTTTCCTTCTGGTGAGATCTGCCAATCAACTCAGAAAAGGGTTCATAATCCCTGAGTGAAGACTCTCAGGCCGCACGCTTTCTAAAAGCCTCGAGATAACTGTGTCCTAAATGTTGAGCAAAACAAATACTAATAATAATTCTTGATTCCACGATATAAAATCATCATTCTTGTATTTTCTCCGCCTGTAAATACCTACTGTCGTGACCCTGAAAAACTAAACCAAGGGAACAGAAGCTTCCCCCCTTCCTTTACGTCATCCGCTGCGCAGTGAACGCGGCTGCACTTCCGCTGACACGATGTGAATATGGCGGCAAAGAGAAGCACGGACGGTGTGAGGACCGAGGTGGAGAGCATCGTCAACCGCTGGATAGTCGACTACTACCTGTCCCTGGCTCTGCAGGCGTTTGACCAGGAGCAGCTCAGAGACTTCTGCAGCATCAAACATGTCCTCGACAGTAAGTGAGCTCCTGGCTGCCATGTTGAGCTCCCGCTCCCCGCAGAGCTGCACTTTGTTTGGTCCAGGTGTGACCACAGCTTCACTTTCCCCTTGTGTTTTGTTTCCCGTTTGTTTGCTGTGTGTTATCAAATATACTTTATATTCACGGTGTCGCCAACAGCCCCGAGCAGTGTCTAACAACTAGCTTAGATACACAGCTAGCTCGTGGTTTGTTGATGGGAGTTTAACGTTGCTGCTGTTGTTGTTGTGATGTTTTTCATCAACTTTTGCGACATGGCTCAAGCTGCCTTTGAGTCTGTTTGGTTTCCCATAAACATAAAGCGACACATTCATTTTACTAGAAATTATATTCACAGTTACGTCATGTCCAGCGCTCAGCTTTTCAGACTGACAGTGAGGTTTTGTGTCACAGTATAAAACGAGATACAGTAAAGTAACAACAAATGCAAGGGGAATATTAAAACGTGTAGAAATAGTTTATAGATCTATGACAGAATAATGTGAGAATATATTCAGTGAAACGGATTGTACATTGATTGCGCAGAAATGAATGCTGTAGTCCACTGGCTGGTTTCACAGACTGTTCCTGTACATCCTGCTGATCTTCCATATCGAAGTGTGTGTATTATTTACTGCGCATGTGTGTATTCAGTAGAGGTGACCTGTGCATTCATTGTCTTGTCACAGGTGTCTTGGTTCGGTCTCTGGAATCCACTGATTCATTGCCAACAAAGATCCGTGTGTTGCAGTTTCTCTCCCGGATAAATGAGGGTGAAAGACTCGGTGAGACTGGATGCAATCCCCCTGGCACCTGAGCTCAGCAACTTTGCCAACAATTCATATTGTTTGGAATTTAATCTATCAGCATCTATGTTTATCATTATCTATTTGGACATAGTATAGAATATTAGAACTTGGCCCATGCCAGAATCTATCCATCCATCCATTGTCTTCCGGGCTCGGGTCACGGAGGTAGCCGGCCACGTAGGGTACCCGAGCAGTCCCTCCCCCCAGCCACGCCTTCCAGCTCTTCCTTCTACACCTACAGGCAACATAGACCCTATGCAGACCTGGCATTAACATCTGTCCCGATTGATTGCAGCCTATTGTGTCCTCAATGCTTCCTGAGATGTGATCACTCAGCCCATATGGGGAGGTATAGTCTGTGACACATGTGGCTACATTTGCTGCGTGACTGCATTTACGGGCCACATACAAAGGAACCAACACTCTGCTGACGTCCTCTGAACTCCTTCAGTTTAAACATATTTGTGCTTCTCAGTGTCAGTATGTTGATTTGTTTGAATCACTTTATACCAAATCTTTCTTCATTAGCTGCTTGCATTCATCCAGCACCTTCTCCGTCCGCTTGCTCTCTCTCGTGCCAACACACAGATCCTTTGTGCACACAAACAACGTTTTGTGAATTTGCAGATATTATCAGTGAGAGTATTGCTTCACTGATTTTAAGTTATATTGCACACAAAAACTACACCGATTAATCAAGTGTAACATTAAAAAGGAGAGATCAGCCCTGCAGTATTAGACACATTGAATTTGCAAGTGTAAAATGGAATTCAAGCAGTTCAGCATCCATTCAGTTCGACTAGTTCATTGTCACTTGACACCTCAGTGAACATTGCTTTGTTTTTACCTGCAGATGTGTCATCTGAGTCTATAACTCCTCTGGAATCAGCCTTAATGTTGCTTCAAGGCATGAGCCAGGACTGCAGCATCCCACAGCAGGAGTTTGAGAATGTGTGCAATTCAGTTAAAGAGATGGTAAAAAAAAACAAAAAACATATTGCTTACTTATGTTCTCCACTGGTTCAACTTTTACATTAATTTCCACTAAAAGCCTTCCTTCTCAAATCAAAAGCAAAACAGTATGAATTCTGATGCCAGTGCTGCAAAATGTATCTAATTGGTTTTGTCTTCAGATCATGGTGATTCTCATCAAGGCCGATAAATTTGACAAAGCAAAAGAGATGCTGACCAAGCACTTTCCCAATCCAATGGTTGGCAAGGTGAGTCCACTAACATCATGTTCACTCAGTAGCTCAAGCATTTCAGTGAGTTGAATTAGGATTTAAGTGTCATATGTACATTAATCATGCTATGTTTACATGCAGGTTGTATCCTGATTATTATCAGTTTTTGGAAGTATCCAGTTTTTGTGTTAAAGCAGTTCGTAACGTCATATCCCCAAGAACCCTTATCCTGGTTTTGTGAAACCAGATTTTACTTCTTGGAGCACTCTGTGAGTAACCGGGATAGTGGTACATGTATACATAAATTAAAGCGGCTTCATTTTCAATAGCCACTATTCAGGAGTCAAAATTGCCAGTAGGCTGTGTTGTTGTAACCACGGTAACTTAGTTGTTTGCGTAGGCATCCCAGGTGCCTGTGCAAACAGCTGACAGTAATAAGTAACCAGGTAACTTTATTTTGCTTATCATGTATAGGGGGATGTGAAACACCAGATTTCTCACTGTATATCCCAAATATAATCAAAACCAGAATGAGCCTCATAACAGGGATGCCAGTGTGCATGTAAACGCAGTCAGTGAGGCAGCAGGTGTGATGTTAAATCAGCAGATAATCAGTAGGTGGAGGAGATTAATTCTGTTTGTAGTGACACAACATACAGCTGCTACAAGCCATGTGAAATATATGTTGTCTCGTCTACAATGTTCAAAAAGCTGTTGTAATTGGTTTGAATGGGTATAGTGTGTGCTGTGTTTCACATAACTGAACTTGTGTCCTAGAAAGCTATATTCATGGGTCTCATCAATCAGAGGAGTAAAACACATGAAGTCATCCAGCGAATCGACTTCCGGCAGTTCAAGAAAGAGATGTTAGCCTTCTGCCAGAGGCTCTGCCCGTTCACCGTTCCTTTTCTGCACAAGGTGTGTTGCTGTGTATTCAGCACAAGATGAAGACAAAACATTTTTGATGGTGTATTTGAACTGAAATTTGTCATCACTAGAAGATGATTTGTCAACAACACTTAAGTTTATTTGCATGCATTGTGAAAATATTTTTGATTTGGGCTCGTTAAGAAACCTTTTGCCTGAGTTAACCTTAAAGGGATAGTTCACTGAAAAATGAAAATTCACTCATTATCCACTCACCACTACGCTGATGAAAGGGTGGGTGACACTTTTGGAGTTTCAGGGAAAAACAACATTGCAGCCAAATCCAATACAACTGAACTGGGGACCGATTCTTCAGACATAATAAATGAGAAAAAAACAGAAAATGCCTCCATACTGCTCATGTGGTGTCATCCAAGTGTCCGCAAGCATATTCAACTCGAAACAAGGTCGCACCAAGTTTTAAGCCTAAAAGTCCACCACAGGAAGTAGCGATGGTAACGATAATGATTTAATTTTCTGTTAACTATCCCATTAACATTTTTTTCAGCCAATACACAGATATGACACAGATGGTTTGTCGGGCAAGTACATTTTTTGATAATTTGTTGTGTTTTGAATTTGTTTGTGTTTACCAGGCAGCGAAACAGCTGATTGATACGAGACTTGCAGAGCAGGAAGACAATGCAGCTAGACCTGATGAGCAAGAGGAACCTGGCCCGTCATCTACAGCACAAATAAACGGCGTCCTGTTTGTGTCATGGTAGATGCTCTCCTTCCCTCCCTGCTAACTTCAGTTCTTTTCATAGAAGCTCATTATTATTATGAAAATACAAAATTTAACATGCTGTCTCTACCCCTGTCCTCACTGTACACAAGTATTAGGGCCTTATGAAGAAAAACTATTCTGAAATTTCTTCTATTAATATCACAAGAATAAAGTAATAATTTTACAAGAATAAAGAAAATAAATCTTTGTTAAGAATCACTTAACAAGTTATTAAGGCCACGTGTGGCACAAAGATTTCTGTCTCCACCAACTCTCTCTGCTGTGCATCTTCTTGCTGACGGTATAATTTTCAATACGCACTACGAGGGAGGGCCACAGCATCAATTTGATATCACAAAGTCAAAATCATTAGATTGTCTGGAAATGCCAGACTATTATTTTTTGGCTCAAGCATCCACTTCAAGCTCCTTTTCTTGTCTCTTTCTTATCTCCCAGTCACCATAATATTATCCAGAGGACCAGACTGGAGGCAGCTTACAAGATGCTGGCTCCACGATCAGATAAGAGGACATTCGCTCAGCTGGAGGAAGAGGTTGAGAGGGAGGAGCAGGAAAGAACAGACAACCTTCTTCTGCGCCTGTCACCCAGTTTCAAGGAGGGTACCAGTCTGGACTCGGAGCAGGACGGAGTGTTTCAGAGAGGCTCGGGCAGCCCGATGGAGGCTTCAGTAGCAGACCACCCACC
Source organism: Paralichthys olivaceus (assembly GCF_024713975.1). Classification (NCBI taxonomy): domain Eukaryota; kingdom Metazoa; phylum Chordata; class Actinopteri; order Pleuronectiformes; family Paralichthyidae; genus Paralichthys; species Paralichthys olivaceus. The sequence goes on from NC_091093.1 coordinate 12,972,496, forward strand.
ACAAACGGATGCTGTTCCTCAGACACAGGCAGGTTCACTCACAAAGTCAACCTCACCACCACTGAGGAACAGGCGGCTTTACACTGTGGCACGACTGGTTGTCGAGCCGGACAGCCAATCGAGCTCACAGTGCACGGTGACTTCGCAGGAGCTAGATGCTGAAGTCCTTGAAGTGGAGTCACCACAGTCCTCGACTATAGCCAATAAGAACGCCTCGCAGAGCCCACTGACAGACAACGAGGTCACCAGACCCTCCAGGAAGAAGCGCATACGTCATCGCAGCAGGTAAATAATAAATGTATGCAGCTCAAACTGTGTGTCCTGTCTGAACATGAGATAAGTTTATGATGTATCAGAGTAGCATGTTACGATACATGCACTCATTAAAATGGTACATTCATTAAAACACATTCAAAGTCTACAAGCTCTGAAATTAACAAGTTTTACAATAGAAGAATTAATTCATATTTTGTAGTAGTATCCCATTATACTGAGAGCAGTATCATTGACTTCAATATTTCTGAATATTTTCTTAAGGAAATTGCCTAAAATAAATGGAAAATGATTTGTATGCAGACTCTCATGTTGTAGATTGAGTTTTTTTCATCTGGTCCTTGTACACCACATCACTTCATCATAAGTAATTTGCATGTGCTTGTGTATTCCTCAGTGAGTGTCAGTCACTAACACACTGTTCTGTCACCTCAGAGCCTCGACGAGTTTTGCAGTGTTGTCAACAGACAGCGAGGAGGACCTCCCTGCCTCTGAGGCCAACAAAGAAAGTTTTGTGGTGGAAACCCATAACCAGTCCAACAGTTCACTCAGGAGGTAAATCTGAATGTTTTAGACCTGATGGACCTTAACCTGCAATACTGACTAATTGTACCAAAATACTCTGGTTGTATCAAGACTTTCAGCTATTTGTAAAGCTCATTTGTCACCAATGAAGGAATGAAATGGTTAGCTTCTCTCCTTCATTTAAGTTTTGTGTTTTATATCATCCGATTTGGTCGTATAGTTATATGTACATATTCTGTCCATAATTGTGTTGTTTTTTATGCACATTAAAAAAAATTTAAGGTTATATTCAAACCTGCATATTGGGAAGTTTTCATTGTAAAACAAAACAACTTAAGTCAACCTTCCTCCTTCAATGTTAATGTTGCATATTTAATATAGTGTTGTTATATATTATTGCTATTGATAATGGATATAATATTTATTAACTTTTTAATAATACTTGATAATATGAATAACCTTGATAATTGTTGTCAATATAATTGTGATGCAACAATTTCAGTTTAGTCTCTGATAGCAACACGTCATCATTTAAACTCAATCAAGCTTAGTAGTTTAAATGATCAATGTTGTTGCTGTGGTTAAGTTAGTTGTGGTTCATGTTTTATTCCACTTTATGTTGCTATCTAAAGTACACTTTGTGTAAGTTTGAAACAACGGTGACTACATTTGATTTACTTAAAGAGAAAATAATAGTTTCAGTCGAAACAGATCTATTTCCCTTTGTGTAATGTTTGACTCCACTCTCGTAATGCAGCAACTCCCCCAAGTCACAAGGTGGAGTCGAATCATTAGATGGGGATAAAGACCCACACGGTGATGAAGACCAACATGAGACTTCTGCCTACTTCAGAACCCCAGAGCAAACTGAACAGTCCAGAGTTTCTCTCACCGGGTAAGTCCAGATACATTTAGCTGTTTTCATAAAAGGAATCCAGAAAATTGGGGCGTGACATTTCCCAGACCTTGCCTTTCACAGGAACACAGCAGGAGATTGTCCAGTTTAGACACTTTCCCAAAAACAGGAACATTTCAAGAACATTCAGGAGAGAGGTGGCGCCTGAACAGAAATTGAGGGAGGCAGGAAATGACTGTGCAAAGCAGCGTTTTTGTTTGCAGCACTTTGAAACCTTCGTCCGTCTGTATCGCCAAAAGCTGTTGAATCTCGTTTTATCCTGAGATATTTGTATTCTTCCAGTTTCCAGTTCCATGTTATAAATGTCATCAACACTCCTGCTCACTAGGAATTTTCTGGACATTTTCCTACTGTATTCTGACATTAGCTCACTCTGACATTCTACTAAGGGACTGGGAAATGTCCAGAGCAGCTGACTTGGACATTTGCTAACATCAACCCATCAGGAACATTTCATGATAAAATGTGTGGACTTCTGTGCATGTTTGAAAGTAGCTCGATTGCCTCCGTGATTGGAGGGTTAAAAACCTCTGACAAACTTTTTTTACACAGCAATCGACAAGATGCCGTGGAATACAACATAGAGTCTTCGGACAGCTCGCCCAGTGTGGTGTTCCCTCGTCCCCCCCTCCCTCAGACCAGCTCCACTCCGCACAAGGACTCCGCTAAAGATAAAGACCCTTCCCATTCAAAATGGTAGTTATGCTTACACCAGTTCACTCCCGCTCCCAGTTGATTTAACAAAACAAAAATATTTTAAAGGAATGTTAAAGATAATTCATTTGATTTTTGAAGCCATTTTGATGAATACACTTTTCCAAATTCCCAAGGTCAAGATATACGTTTGTGTCCGTCATAGTATTCATCAGGATGTTTAGAAATCACATAAACTTTAAATCATTAAATATTACTTACTAACCAAACATACACAGATTTGACCAATATTTCCTCCAGTTAAATAATAGTAAATTAGCCAATTTTGTTTTTTGAATGACCATTATGAATCAGGGTGCCAAACACTGAAACACAACCTCTGTCCTGTTCATAGGAAACAACTGTACAGTAATGCAAAGGAGACTAAGGAAACGTGGAGCGATGAAGAAACTAATTTCCCCTCCAGAAATAACAGTGGGAATATTTCATCACCATACCCACCTCAGATGATTTGTGTGTAAATGTAGTTGTGACAGTCATGTTCATGTAGTCATATATTATGTTTTTCCTCTGAAGGGTTGCACGAGAGCACCATTTCAAATTCGGGCCACAGGAAGAAGGTAAGCATACTAAAGCTTGCATTTGTTATTCTCAAAGGTCAAATTAATTTCATTATGTCCCTTCAGACAGTGAAAATAAACAATCATGAAAGCTATAAAAAGGATAACATGGTTGATTCTCGTGTTCAAGAAGTTGTTTCAGCCCAGCTGCTTTGTAAAGCACGGTTCACTTTGACAATCATAATGTGAACTTAAACAAAAGCATTCATGCTTGTTTTTTTGACTTTTGTGTCACGGCAGCAAAAATGTGACCACATGTTCCTGTTGTATTGCAGAAATGGACTGAAAGGGAGACAGAGATGTTGAAAGAAGGGGTCGCAAAATTTGGAGAGGGGAACTGGACAAGGATAAAGACAAATTACCCCTTCAATGGTCGAACAAACGTCAACCTCAAGGACAGATGGAGAACACTGAAGAAGTTAAACCAGATCTAAAGTTCTAGATGACTTAATCCCACAAAGTGGATTGTTATTGTTCAACATACTCATGACTTATTTCTTTTTCCCAGCATCATGCCAGATGTTTGTACAGTTCCAGTCAAATGAGTTGAATAAACTTTGATTTCAATTTGTAAGATTGGTTTCTTCTTTCTCTGCAGACCTGTATTCAGTAGCGAGCACACCAAGACTAGAATAAATACAAAGACAGTGGATTTATTGGAAAGATGACATTTACAAAAGAAAAAAAGCCTTCTGCTTCATTTTCACAAATTTAGAAAAGACGGGCTCTCCAAGGGATCATGTTGATTGCAGATTAGCTGGTATCACAAGGTCAGTCCATACAGGTGTTTGTTTCTATGTGTTACTGGAAAAGGAAAGTTTGACAGTCCTGTGTTTCTGTGCATGTTTATGTTAATGTATCTTCATTCCTGATAAACTCTCCCACATCAGCCTGGTGGAACACGACAATGGACATGGGGTCCACCCGCCGGCACTCTTGTGTCGTCTTGGCTGCGACGCCGAAACCCTGAGAAATGACACAACTGGTTCAGACATCTCATTGGTGGAGGAGAAAAAGTTCAATCTATTTGGCAGAATATGATTCCAAGATAGCCTGAGTTTACCTCATAAGATATGGTATTGTCTACTGTGAATGGGCAGATGCATTCAATTCAGGAGGGACATGGCACAGAAGCCCACACGTGGCACTTAATGGTGCAGAGTGAGCTCTTATTTGAAGTATGTTGGTCATACCGTGACGTGCAGCATCAGTGACTACAGCGATACTATCAATATCTTATCATTGTTACAAGACTTACCAGGGGCACGTCTGCCATGGAGTAGACGACAACTCCCTGATACTGCGCAGTGTTCTCAGTGATTCTCCCAAGTCCAGATTTTAGCACATGGTTCCCATAGAGGAAAGACTGCTCAGCTCCAGGCTTCACCCACACCTTGAACTGAAGACACAACCAGGAGGTTCACGTTATTCATACATGCAGACGTTCATCTGATGTATTTTAGTCAGTAAGGAAATGTTTGAACTGGTAAAAAAAATAAACTGGTAAGTTGAGTTCAGGTGCACAGATTTTAGTTCAACACAAATGTTTGTTTCATCATCACATACCCAGAAGGTAAATACACTACCTCTATTGATATAGGGCTGTGACAATTCCGTTAACTAATATTGCAACTCCAGAATATGATCAGTGGTGAAGATGCAGGTGTAAGCTTAAGAGATCAGTGTCATGATGCAGGATGTACGTAGTTGCTCAGAAAAACCAGGACCAGCTCTTCTTACTTCAGTCACGTGTTCATTATTTAAAAGGGCTTTCTGGGTTTCAGTTGTCAACATTAGACCTAATTAACCCAACCCCATGCTGGTCCTCTGCCCGTGTTTCTGTCTTAACAACAAAGTTACAGGAAATAAACTCAAACATAAACTAATATAAAAGAGACAGACAGCACCTCCCTTTTTTGGTGGCATTATTACGACCACAGGTCATCTACTGACATGCAGATGATAATCACTGGTGCATCAGTGGCATCTTTACAAAGCACACAATAGAGGATCGTGCCAGTAAAATTCCGTGCATACAGACGGAGAAAGGAGCTAAAACTGTTCGTCAGTCTTCATCCTAATCTTCATCTTCTGCTTGTCTGAGATCGGATCGTGGTGGCAGCAAGTGAAGTGTTCATGACATTGCCGGAACCATCCGCACAACATGCCTGAACATGACATGAAGGAGCAGAGGCTCTACTCTGAGCTCGCTAAGAACTTGGAACACTCTGTCTGAACTCTTTACTCCATATCTCTAATGACTGAGCCCAGCCGCCCTCTGGACCAAACTCATTTAATCATCTTGTGTCTGGGCTCCTGTTTTTTTAGTCACCACCCAGAGCTCGTGATAATAGATGGTTAGTCAGCTGGCACGTACTTTTACTAATCAAATAACCTAGATATCGCAAACATTCATAGAGCTACAGTGTCAAAATGTATGTATCTGCTCCTGCAATGTCAGGATGAGATTCCAAAATGAATACTTGAGTTTAGCAGTTGATTGAGAGAAAAAACACATTTTGACTTCACCTTGGACTCCAGAATACTGTTAACTGAATACTGACATGCTGGTGGATGTAAGCCAGCAGTTTGTAGTCCCATCACAAATTGTCTCCACCCCCCTAAAACTAGACTACGCCTATTTAGTAGAATTGACAGTACCCTGGGAGCATGCTGTTCGTGAAGCAAATGAGGGGAAGAGACTGCTGTGTGCAGAAATGGCATCTGAGGCAGAACAACGTGGCTGGAAAGCAATAGCTCATCCTGTGGAGGTTGGCTGCAGTGGTTTTATTGCAACATCAACCATCAGGTTGCTCAAAGATCTAGGAATCCACAGACAAGCCCAGCACCAGACCATAAAACAACCATCACAGACTGCAGAACGCTGCAGCCAATGGCTCTGGATCAGAAGGAAAGACCCCAACTGGACCCAAGATGCTAGAGACACACACTCAGGTCTGATCATCCTGTGGTGGACCTGCCTTAGAAGAGAGTGTCTCCTCATTAAAAGCCCAAAACACCTGATGTTGCTCAGGCACAAAAACTGATGATATGTCCCCACATCTGCTGGTGATCACTCACATCTGCCAGTGGCTGGCAACTTATCATCAAACTAGTGTGGAAGACGGTGAAACAAGGGGGTGTTCATTGGCCCCCCAAAAATCTATCAATCACCAGCACATTCATTGACAGTGAAAATAACTGTTGATTACAGTCTGTGTTTTAACATCAATCCAAATATCCGCTCAGCTAAAAAGAACAGTGTCACTTCACTATGTATTTGTACTGTCACGCTTTATGAGTGCATGTCGAAATCAAAACTCCAATGACAGCAGCTGAGGAGAGAGACAGTTTGATGGAGCAGTCACCTTAGCATAGGGTGCCAGGTAGTCCAGAGCAGTGATGTGCAGCCGGAACTTGCCGGTCTTTGTGAACTTTCCAAAACAAGTTCCCACTGACACGAGCTTGTCCCGGGAGATGTTTGTGGCCAACTTCAGAATCTTCTCACTGCGGAAAAAAGAAAAACAGGGAAAACGATTAACTGCACCATGTCTGAATATATCTGACCGGAAAAGACACCGTTCGTGTGAAGCTGTCCCACATCACCTCATGTAGTAGACTCGGTCGTTGTGCAGTCTGAAACAGTAGGAGCCGTCCGGTCTGTCCACGAGCAGTTTGATGTTTTCACCGATGCTGTGGATGAGAAAAGACGCGGCTCTCACACACGGACACGCGCTCACAGACCAGCATGCTCGTGTTTCTGGTACAATTAGAGTCTCACTACATGACACAAACATGTCCTCCACGTTCACTTACTATTTCGACAGCTTCTCAAACATGGTTTTCGTCTCTTCTTCTGTTAACGGCCTCATCTTGACTGTTTTAAACCCACTTCTCTCGCTGGATTTCTGGATCTCCTGCAGGCAGCGTGGAACGTGGGTCAACACGGAAGCAGCTACACGCTGGAGCGGAAGTCCTGTGACGTAATCAGGGGGCGCAGTTCCGGCTTGTTTTTTTTTAGCATTCTTTAGCTTCCAGTCGTTCGTACGCTCCTGTTTTCTGCTCCCGCGAACCGGTCGCAATCTGGTAAGTTCATCCCCGAGAAATCCATACAACTGTAGAGAATGTGTTCATCGCACGGCTGGTAAACACCGAGTGAGACCGTGTGTTTGTTTTATGTTTCGTTTTTGATCGAACGGTCACGCCAAGTCTCTCGGAAACGGGCTCGGTTAGCCTGGTTAGCTAGCTGTCAGTACGGGGAAAACACGGAGCGTTAGCGTTGTCCTGCGAGCTAACTCTGCTAGTAGCCGATCATGCTAACGCTGCCTCGCTGCAGGCACGACGCTGCTCCACTTTCGCAGCCATCGAGTTTGAATGAACTCTGGGACGCGGGGTGTCGCCTCGTTAGCCCACTCGCGTCCATTCCCTGGCTTTGTCTCGGTAGCTCGGACTCTTGCGTGCGAGCCGATGAGTTGTTTGCCGCAGCGGTGCGAAGTTACATAACCTGCATTTGTTTGTAAATACCGATTACGTCCGTTTAAATCTGAGATCAGAGAGGGTGATCCCGTCAGCATCTCCACAGTCATTAGCATCAACGCGGAGCTGGGATCTGCTGCTGCCGCCTGGTTCCACCTGCAGCCCGGTGACAGCTCGATGACAGCTGCAGAGCCTGCATCTGTCACAGCACCTCACCGATCCTCATCCGTTTCTGCTGAGATACAACATCACAATCACCCAGATGACACGTTTCGGAAATGTCCTGCCGCACCGGTGTTGGATTCATACTCTCTTGGAATGACTCATGTGACTTCAACTGCATCACTTACCGCCTGACTGCATTGTTCCAGCTGTGAAACACAGTCTGTGTGTGTCTTCCCTGTGGCAGTCCGAGTCCCAACACATAGATTTGTTTTATAGAAGGTGTCTTTGTTCTTCTAAATGCAGCACTCTGGTCATGTAGTAACATTTCAGGTGTCTGTTTCTGTTCTGCTTCTGTCGGTGAAAAGAAGGATCCTCTTGACTATTAGTTCTAGGAAGATATTAATTGATTGATACCTGATCAAGGCTGTAGTGCGAACAACAGCATACTGAAAATAGGACTGGACGTTACTGCCAGAAATAATACAAATGTTCATGTCATTGGATATAGATAATTATCACGATAAAGGTCACATGATTAGTTCTTCAAAGTATAAAGACTGATTTTAGCCCCTGAGTGAAGGTTAATTATAAACTCTTACTTATGAGCAGAGAATGATCAATGGTTTGTTTTACCTTTGTGTGCAACTCATAAATTATATATTGTTATCTACTGACCCTTTATTTAGCTATGGATGAAATTTATATTGCACTTTTTATTGTCATTGTTTTATTGCTCAAGCCTTGACACTGCCTGATCAGTGCCAATGCTTATAATCAAAAGTACAGTTCAAATATTTAGTATGAAAATACCCTGACTTTTAATCATACATATCTGCTTTTACACCGAGTGAGATTATACCATGGTGGAATGGAAATTATTATATTTGATTATTTTTCGCAGAACTAAATAGTGTCAACACAGGCACCATCATAATTGCTTATATGATTGAATTTGTTAGCATTTGATTAATAACTTCAACATGTTGACAGGAGTGTGTTCCCCGTGTTGGGAGTACAGTTTTCTCGTGCAGCCTGTGAACCCCAGAGAAACCAGTGGCGTGCGTCTGTCATCTGTTTCCTGCAAGTGTTTGGGGCTCTGGTAACACCAAACAGGAAGAGAGACTGAGAGACGTCTGGACTGAGAGAGGAAACTGCTGCGGCTTCTTCGTCGGCCTCAGAATGACTGAGTTCTGGGTTTGTTTCAGCTGCTGCATTGCAGAGCAGCCACAGGCTGTGAGTATGAAATTACTTTGATTAACTTTGAAAGACAAACTGGTTTTGTCAGTTTTTTAAAAGTAGCTGTTGGACCTGCAACTACAGCACACTGTCTTCCACACTTGCACCAGTCTTGGTGTTCAGATCAGATTGTTTTACAGGACACAAAGGAAGACCAGCTTGAATAGGTTGGTTGCAAAACAGATTGATATCACTTAATGAGTCATGTTTCATTCATAATCGCATCTTGGCATCATAGACTAACGGTCTAACTTGATGCAAATATACAGAATTTAGGGTTAAACCCAACCCCATTTGTTTTAGATGGTCTCTCACTGTGTCCTGTAAAATAACCTGATGTGTGCACTGAAATGTTTTTCTCTGACACGCCTGTTGATCCTCTGGTGTTCAAATCTTTGTGATCTTCCTTTTAACTGGACATTTGACTGTTCTTTTAGAAATGCTATGGTCGTGTCATATCTGACAAAGTTTATAATTTCTTTTTCCATGATAGATTAAATACACAAGTGGCAGGACCTCCAGCTGAAAACATCCCACACTTATTTAGATTCAGTAAAGGTTTGTCAGTGTGTGAACAACCAGCTGTTGTAACACTTTGTAGTCAGCCAGTCTTACAATGAACAGATAAGATAAATGAAAATGAACAATGGCGTTAGTTTGACGTCTACAGCACAGGCCTCACATCTCTAAGTCAACAGCTTCTCATGTGACTCATATTAACATACCTTAACTGATTATTTATATTGCTAATAATAAAATATTTATATATATATATTTATAACATTTAAAGGTCCAGTGTGTAAGATGTAGGTGCAAGGGATCTATTGGCAGAAATTTAATGTAGAATAATCCTCATAATGTTTTCACTCTTTCGTTTCATCTAAATTGTATGAACTGTAGTTTTCTTAACCCCAGAAAAGGCCCTTTATATTTAAATACTTTATATTTACATCAAGGGTGTCCTCTCTAAGGAGGCCGCCATGTTTTTTACATTAGTCCAGACTGGACAAACTAAACACCTTTTTTTTTAATGAAAATTAAAGGCTATCACAGTTTCTTATTCATGTTTGGAAGGAGAGGGTGAGGTGAGGGGTGTTCAGCTGCAACATGCAATTTCAACACTAGATATCACTAAATTCTACACACTGAACCTTTAATGTTAATCATACTAATTTTCAGAAACGACGGCGACGGATCGATCGGTCCATGATCGGAGAGCCAACAAACTTTGTTCACACCACACACGTAGGCTCGGGGGACATGGGCCTAGGATTGGCATCGGTAGGTTTTTTTGATCCACCCTTTACAAAATGTAACTAACAGAGAGCAGCAGTCACAAGTGTCCACCTAACTCATATTTGATGTGTGTAGGTTGATCTCGTTCAGGCCCAGATGAAATCTAAAGGGGGCTACGTGCATGGAGGGTCTGAAGGTTCTCAGTTGTAACGAGGTGAGAGACACTGTTTTCATCCCATTGTCCTATTGACATTCAGATACAGAGTTTTCAGTTCCTCATGTTGTGTGTTTTCATGCTGAGAGCTGTTTGTGGCTTGTAAAAGCCTGAGCTTGTTCTATATAATATTCTTTTGTCTGCAACCTTTAACAGAGCTGTGCAGCATTCTGGGTAAACAGTGACAATAACCCGATCATTTACAAAGAACAGACAGTTTTTCTGTTTCTCATTCATTAATGTAGGTCACTCAACCGTTTTAATAAGAAATCATAACCGCTCATGTAATTTAGGTGGGTTAGGTTAGGCTTTGTGAAATTCTTGCCTCTGGCTCCGACACTTTTTCTGAGTCAGAAGATAAATATTGATATTTCTAGACCTTCCAGTCAACCAGCCAGACTCCACCCATGCTGTGTCATAACCGATAATGGTAAATCATGCTGGTGAAGTGCTGTGCAGCAGCTATCTGTGCTTTAACTATACATAGTCATGTTTTATTTGGGGGAATTCCTGCCTGCATGAAAGAATGTACACTATGTCCTCCACTAGATTAGCTTGGTGGTGATATAACAACTTCCATTTTCCTTGCAAACGGTGGCTCAGCACTCACTCAATGAGTGAATTAGCCTGTTTTGTTTTTCTTTTGACATATCTGTCTCAATTGTTTTGTTTTTTTAAACTGGGCTGCTGTGGGCAGTGGCGGAGGCTTTTAATTGGCTGAAGGAACCTGGTTAATGGTTGATGTTGCACCGTGCCTTCGTTTTTAAAATCCCATTGAATGTCGGATCCAATTTATGATCCTGCAAACATTAGATTGTATGTAAAGACGGACGCCGCATCTCTAATTCCTTCCACTATCCAGAATTCAAACCAAAATATCACAGATAAAATGCTGCCATCTTGTGCAGTTGGAGCCAATGTCTGCGTCACAGTGATTAGCAGATGGAGCCACATTAGTGACGTCCTACAGATACAGGCGTTCAACCAATCGAGACTCAGTCTCAGCTGTCAATAATGACATTTCACCATGTTTCTATAGTTTTCTAAACGTAATCGGCACCTATCTGCGGCGTCTGACATCTTAACACTTGTCCCCCTTTTGTCCCCACACAGCCGACCCGTCTTGTGGAAACTACTGTTGTTGATATGAGGAAGCGTTTTCAATAAGCAGTTCTGTCTGTGATGGATGCAGGACCAAAAGATGAAACTACTGCTTTTCCATAATGTTGTATATATTTTTATTTTCCATTCCTTTTTGTTTTAATGAAAGCACTGCTATCCATTTGCTGCCATACTGTTGCACTGTAAAGAGTAATTGTTAAAGAGTAGATACGAGGGTTTAGAAAGCTCATAAATCTCAGTCAGATGTATGCTTGTGTGTATGCATGAGGAAAATTATTTTCAAAAATATTTGCTGTTGTAGCTCATTTGGATGCCTGTATTTATTATCTGATTTGTAAACGGACCTCATGGTGGCTGGGCCACGCTGGAGATGTGGAACATTCAGTTTCTGTCTTTCTTCTCAGAGGTTTATCAAAGGACAGGTCGCAGGTAGCAAAGCAAAGAGTTATATGTTCATTGTTTTATTCTGGAAAATGCTCAACGATTCTCTGAGTTGCTTTCAGGGTTGAAAATTGCTGTTTTGTAATAAACTTGAAATGAGTAGAGTACACTGGACCATACATTGTACACTCACACTTGCTTAGGAATTTTGCATTTACTTCAACTGTTCTTTTTTTATATTCATCTAGATTTGAACCATATAGAATTTTAATAAACTATGAACTTCCTAATCTGCCTTCTGAAGTCATGTTCATTATTTTTTTTTACTAGTTTCATTTCTAGCTTAGTGCTTTCAAACAGATTCATATTTTTATAGACTTAAGATGTAATCAAATCACCACTGGGGTCAGGTTTCATACAGTTCGTTTACCCACTATGTGTCAATCATTATCATCCTTTTTTGCTTGAACATAACATTTGTTATTTGTGTTAGATTTAATCACTTCATGGTTCTCTTCACTTGAAATCTTTTTTTAGAGTGGCAGAGATGTTTTATCCCTCTTGAGATTTGAATGTCTCTATGTTTCTTTAATAACCTGAATGTTGGTTCTCCTGAATCTGACCCGGCTTGTGTTTGCAATCACATTGTGTTAGTGTTAAAATCTTTTCATGCTAGTATTTTTGTCAACAACTTTTAAAACATGTATGTATATAAAAAAAATCTTTCTAGTGGACCATCAGTTCAATCTGTTTTGGGTTTTTTTCTGTGCAAACCTCTTTTTTTCAAGCAGATAAAATCTTTTAAACCTTCTATGAGGAATAAATACCTGCAGCTCTTCATGCCTGTTGATCATCAGTTATACTAATGCTCAGCTTAGAGTTAATGTTCTCTTTTAATCAACTGGCTGCTATGTCCTTCGTCCTCGATAGTATTGTCGTCCAAAGTTCTGATCCAGGCTCCATTTTTCAAACATCATTAATCAGAGAGGTCAGAGGTATGGAGCTCACCAGCAGGCCTGGATCTATTATTACATGTGATTGTTTGTCCACCATGTGCATCCTGTGATTCAACAACAGAATGTGATTGTATTATTACGTCTAACAAAACGTCTGTGTAGATTGTAAAATGAGTGCTATTGTAAACTATTCATGATACAAGAATGAAATCTTTGTTGGTGCCACGCAACGGAAATTAACAGATATTGGAAACGCCTCACGTATATTTGTAATATCTTATAATTTACAGCCTTAAAACTGCTGGTAACCACTTTCCCCAACATTCACTGACACGTTCAATGATGTGATTCATTGCCACAGAGATCTATGTTTTAGTTTCGATGTTTCTGTAGTAATTCCTGTGTAGAACCAGATCTAAGTATGTGTAGTCTAGTAGGTGTTTTTGTTTCCAGCTCTGGGTTAAATGCTGTGGTATTCTGCTGTGTGTTGCAGACCATATACATTTGTGACCAGCAGGCTGTGTTGGTGGACTGCTTGAATGTGATTTTCCCTCTGGGATTCCTGTCACAGGACTTATTTTGACTTTTATGACGATGATAATGCTGTTGTAAAAAACGTAACATGAACGTAATGGATCGATGGTTTATTTGTATTTGGGGTCGTACATATTTTAGGTTATTATTCCTTTCTTTTCCTGAGGATCTGCCTGATATGTAGCTCCCACCTTGAGGGAAATTCATCTGACTGCATTTTTTCAGAATAAACGACAAATAAATATTATCTGTTGATGTTTGACCGACTGTGTGTTCCATGTTTTCACTTTAGGTAAAACTTCCCTGACTGAGCTCATTCTGCTCAAAAGCAGAATTTGAAAAAAATACATAGGGAGGGACTCCTGTAGATGACCAGTGATGGAGGAAATGTAAAGATATTTTAGTTAACTAAAACCAAAGAAAATAAATCCACTGTAAGTAAAAGTACTGCATACAAAATCTCCCTCAGGTCAAAATAGTTTTCAAAGTATCAAAAGTAAAAGTCGACTTTTGGTGCAGATTACATTAAGAGGGTGCGTCATGGATTTCACTAAGCTTACTTTGATATTACGAGAGAGGGCATCAGCCTTTGCTGAGCCATGTGCTCTCCAATTGGCCTTTTAGGTACTACTGATGCTGGTTGAGGTGACGTCAGTTTTGGTTAAGTCTGAGGCTTCATGAGAGGATTATGGAAGAGGAAGTAAAAAATAAAGTCTGGGGTAATTAAAGGCAGCATAACATTCAGATATGCCAGTGTACATGGAATGACACTACACTTCAGATAGTGTAATTAGTCCAAATATCTGCCATTGTAAACAGTATGGACAGCACAGGTATAAGTACTGCTATAAACACGTTTTGTATTTTTGGTTTCAGGGAGTTAAAAACTAGGAGACTGAACGTTCAGTATATATTTGTATTTGTATAGAGTCTAATATGAAAGACCATTTCCTCATATATAATCAACTCCATTAACCTGTCACAATCACTTAAAGGTTCAGTGTGTAAGATTTAGGTGAAAGGGATCTACTGGCACAAATTGAATATAAAATTATCTTTGTGATGTTGTCACTAGTATGTTTCATTAAAATTGTAAGAATTGTTGTTTTCTAAATACTTTATATTTACATCGAGGGGGTCCTCTCTACGGAGGCCGCCATGTTTTTAACAGTGGTCCAGACTGGACAAACCTCTGGAGGTGTTATGACAACTGAAGGCTACCACAGGTCATGTTTGGAAGGGGAGGGTGAGGTGAGGGGTATTCAGCTGCAACATGCAATTTCAACACTAGATGTCACTAAATTCTACACAATACCTTTCAAATATATTAAATTTCATGGATGACGTCATTGTTAAGTAAACTCTATTTGTTTAATGCCTTTACAGGTTGAGTCAGACCTCTTATTAAACACTCCTGACAGGTTCATGTATTACTCCTCTGCTGCTGCTAATGTGTCACACACGTGCACACTCAAACAGAGCAACGTAGGCAAAACAAAACAGTCACAATACATGTTGGCTTCTTTGCATGTGACGCATGTATTAAGTAAAGAGTTGACAGTAGCCTATAATCACACACATAACCTCCTTTGTTCGTCCATGGGCTTGGGCTGATCTAGACTTTTCATATGAACTGGGAGTTGATGCATCTCTATCAACTTATGTTCCTGAACTGTGCTGTCACTTACCATAATGTCTTTATAGGATAGAAATAAATACAAAAACATTTCAGATTCTAAAATTGCAGATCAAGTTGGTAATAACTTTATATTGCGTGGAAATATGAGAACATAAAAAATGAGGACGAGTATCTAATGGAGAAATCACACGTACTATGTATACAGTGAAAACATACGTCAGCTTTAAACTCCACTCAGCACACAATCCTAGTTACATGTACTTTATTTCACTGCCTGCTGTCTAAACACACTCAGAGTAGAGCTATGGCCTGTACTGAAATGATATCTGTTTACTCTGGGAGCTGTGGTGAGAGCTTGGTGTCACTTCAGTGAGTTTGAGCCACTGAACCATCGTGAACCCCAGTGAAGATGATGATGATGACGCTCAGTAAAAGCTTGGCTTGGAACTGGATCCTCATCTCAGCGTGCTCGGCAGAGACAATGACCGACTGACTGACAAAGCAAAAATATCTGTCCGCTCATCTCCTCTCCTGTTTCTCTCTTTCAGTGGTCAGCTCAGCAGATAGACAGCAGGAGGAAAAAAGCTGAAGGTTAGCAAGGAAGCCAAAAGAAACAACACACGTATGTTATTAGTTCAATCAACAGGAGAACCACTGGTCCACAGCTACGGCATCAGGGTTTGCTGATTTGTGGACCAATCAGAGAGCTCCTTCAAGTAATTTGGACCAAGCAGATCAGTGTGGTTCTCCTGGTGCAGAGAGTACAAGTTATCATCACCAGCACCTGCAGAGCAGAAAACAGCATTTGAACACCAATGTAACAAAGATTTACTACTTTACGTGATTACTCACACACAGACACACACACACACAAACACACAAACATATACCTTGCACTTCTGTTGTTTATTCATTGTATACTCGCACAATTCCACATTTTTGTCTTTAGCATTTGCTACATTTATTTAATTTACATCATTCAGAATATCTAAAGAGATAAATGCAGATGAACATATTTCGTGTCACCAAAATGCCTAACTTGCATAATTGTAAAAGAATGTAATATTGACGTTATGTGTTGCCTGGTGACAAATGGGCCGGTTTAAAGGGGCGAAGACTTTCAGCAGGATATTGACAAAAAGCACTGCAGCACAAAATAATATCTGAAGAGGAAAATATGGACAGTTTTAAACTGACCTGCAATGAGCCCTGACCTAAATCCTATTGAAAACCATTGGAAAGAGCTCAAATCTGCCAATAAAAGGGCCCCTGCTGACTGAGAGCTTGTGCAACGTGGCACAAACTACCAGCCGACAGATGCAGGAAGCTTCTAGATGTCTACAAGAACCATGTAGAGGTGCAAAAGTTGTGTCTGGGTACATATTGTGTTTGTATATTGTGACTATTATGCAAGGTTCCTTATATTTGTTCAGTAACCTTGCTTTATCACTGTATTCAAATATTCTAGTTATACCATACTGGTTAATTTGCCTTTATTACTTTAGATATTCTAAGTACTCGAAATTTAGCAGTGGAAAAAATCCAGTATTCTATATGTATATGTGTATGTGTATACGTACATAAATATGTATACATATTTATATAGTATATGCATATGCTTATATGTATGTATATTTATATAGTCCCCTACAGTGCCAGTGGTCCCACAGTGTGTGTGTTCTCCATTTTCTCTGTTCCCCACTTTGGTTCCAGAGGTCAGCGTTGCTCAAATGGTCCATCAGCTATAGTAGACACAAGAGGATGAACTGCACAATGTTTGCTCAGAAAAACAAAACTTGCTGCCAGTCAGTAGGTTAAGTGTCTGATACCTTAAACACAGCCTCAGTCTGTTCCTGCTCCTCTGGTTCAGCCTCCCACATCCCTGCACATCAACATAACAACCATCATCTTTATTAGGCAACATCTTTTAGAATCAACATCCACAACAACAAACCTCACCGTGAGTTTGAGAGCTGCTGGATATGTCCTCTGCAGGGGTCTCAACCCTCAGTGATGTGTCTGAGTTGAGTCTTGTTGTTGTGGGTTGCCAAGTGTGCACGGTGTATGTACCATCACCTAAACTGGCCTGTCTGTCTCTGGGCCTGCTGGACCGCAGCCCTGCAGGTGAACAGGACAGCACATGAGGTCTCTGAGACAAATTTGAAGTAATGCAGACATTTTACGTGCATGTCCTACCTCTCCTGCGTCGCTGTGTCTGTGTGCTGGGCAGCATCCTGTAGACTCTGTAGGCATTGCTGCCTCTCTTCCTGCTGTGCTCCTGCAGCTCAAAGATGTCAGGCAGAGAGTTCAACGCACAGCGAAAATTTGCTTTCCATGTCTTGGGATCTGGCTTGTCTTTGCCTGGATGGTAGCGTCCTAAAGCAAACAAGCATGGGGACAAACACTGGTCCAAAAGTGTGCATGTGTGTAGTCCAGGCACTACTAATGTTATGGAGACCTAAATCTGTGTGTGTGTGTGTGTGTGTGTGTGTGTGTGTGTGTGTGTGTGTGTGTGTGTGTGTGTGTGTGTGTGATTAAACTGCATTGTTATTTTCACTCTTATTTGGTATTTTATTTATTCATCCTTTATTTCTATTCTACTTTTTTAGTAACTTCTTTAATGCTTCTTTTTCTTGTTCTGTCTTATGCTGCTTTTACAATTTGTCATGATGCCTTTTGTATTTTATGTAAAGCACTTTGAATTGCCTAGCAATGTGAGACACAAATAAACTTGCCTTGCCTAAACTTTGAAAAGGATCCGGATCAGGGGTGAAACCAGGGTTTTTCCTTTAACATTACAAGATAGGGCATTTAGCAACATTTTCATTGATTTCTCAGAGAATATTTCTCGGATCATGGTAAAAAAAGATCTGATATGTTTAGGGGACAGATGAGTTGTTTATGAGTTTGTGCATTTTGGTGCAGCTCCAAATAAAAATCCAGATTGAGTGAATTTAAATGTGTACTCATAAGGGGACTCTTGGGCTTTGGCAGAGGTTTGTGCAATTCTAGGTTTGTTATTTGTTAACAGATAAAATTCATCAGTGTGAATCATTTACAACTGTAAATTATGATTGTTAACACTGTCTGTGACATAGATGTTATTTATGACAATTATCTATCCATTGATTAAACAGCTAAATAAAATAAACATCAGGTATATGAGTTAATAAATTGATGTCAGGGTTTGTCATATGTTTTTATCTTCAGTCATCCCTGTAAGAACTTTGACTCAAATAACATGACAAACCACTTATCATCAACTGAACAGTCAAGTGACTTCATCTACTGCTGAGCTTTAAAGGATCCACTGGATCATTTACAGAACACAAACAAGGAGCAGAGGTAATAGCAGCTATTTTAAACTTTACTCAGCAGCTATTTTCACCTCTGAAAAACTGTACTAATGATCCTTATATGTTCTGTGTTTTATTATTATTGTATTATTCATGTTGCTGATGATATCATTATTATTGAGCTGTTGAACTTTGTCCGCAACATGATCCTTGTGCACATTCACAGCAAGTAAAGTGGCGCTTTCCCATGTGATGTGATGCTGCTAAAGTCACAAACCATGACTTTCCCAAGACAGATGTGTGTGTGTGTGTGTGTGTGTGTGTGTGTGTGTGTGTGTGTGTGTGCGTGCGTGTGTGCGTGCGTGCGTGTGCGCGCACGTGTGTGTGTGTGTGTGTGGCGTCTATGCTCAGAACCCATTGTAAAGCAAAAACATCTGTTGATGAGTTGATCAAACAAAAACACTTCACATTAGATTCTATGAAGTTAATTTAAATCATTAGTGGATTATGTACACAAAGTAATCCAAAGAAGTTGTTTTTATCTGGCTTCTATAAATAGCTAATCAGAGATTACTTTTAAAGTGTCCTGAACATCAAGAGAAGATGCCAGTTAAATGAACTGGATCATCTTGCTGCAAAGTAGGATGATGCTAGGAATGTGGTAGATCTAGAAAGATGTGGACTAAACAAAACAACCATGTTTGCTCTATACTGCAAACATATCTGAGAGTAAGCAGGTCAAAAATTGCATTTTACTGAGGACAATTATTTTCTTTAATTAAATCATTAAGTAAAAGTGTGAGGTCTCAGTGTATGATAAACGGTTTGTTTAATTGTTCTATACTGCATATAAAGGTGTAAAAAACACTTACACATATAAACTAAAAGAAAAGTTGTTTAAGTTTCTAATTAAAAGCATTGCAATGGAATACAGTTAAAGACACTCAACACTGATTTGGAACATTATTATATAATTTGACATCATAAATATTATCAACAGCCTAATAGTAATTTTGAGTCTATTGCCCTATGCAGTGCTGAGGTTACAATCCCAGCAGTCCTATTAGTTTGTGACTATAGAGATGAGAATTATAAGGAGCTAAAGTACACTTGATTGAAGCAGAGGAGTCAATAAAAAAAACTGTGTGATGAAAGTGCAGTTGAGGGGTTCTACCAGTGTGCATGGCCCAACTCCTGAAGAGAGTAGCATCTCGGTCAATACTCCAGCCATGACGAGCAGCGTGTGTCCATGGGATTTGGAAGATTTGTGCTGACTGCAGAATAAAGAGTAAAAACATCGATCAGGTCTTATTGTTGCCAGATTTGTTTTCTGTCTCAATCTTAGTTGTACAGTATATCAATGTAGATCTCCAGGTGTGTGTGTGTGTTTGTGTGTTAGTGTGTGGTTCTGTGTGCTGGTGTGTGGTGCTGTGTGTTGGTGTGTGGGGCTTTGAAGGTGAGATGCAGGAGTCTACCTTGTCCAGCCAGCTGACCCCTGGATATCTCCCAGAATGAATCTGCTCCTCCAGCCACGGCCTCAGCCTCAGCCGGCCTGGTTGCTGCATGCTGTGGTCCAAGCGTCAGGTGTGCAATAAAAGATGTACAGTGCAGACGCGTGAGGGGACTTTCAGCATTGACAGAAACTTTCAATGGAGCTGAGATTAAATCAGAGGTTACTCTGGAACACCATTGCTCCTCCCCTAGATTCTTCAAATCAAAACCTTCTTCACTCCTTATGTGGCCTCTCCAATTACAGGAAATACAGGAAATACAGTATCTTGTTCCCATGTGAGTATAAAACTGCATGAGCACGTTTTCACAGATAAAACACGTGGTAAATCCAATGTGCTGTATATCAGTATTTTAATTTAATTCTACACAGGTCACCTATTGGGTTAATGCCAGTGATCGTGTTGTTTTTCAGCAATGGTGTGTATTTATATGTATGGCCACCAGGAGGTTGCTGAGTTACTGTAATGAATTGCCTCACATGTTGCATCCATAGACTCAACCTTATTTTCATACCCAAATATTTTTTGAATGTGAAGCACAGTTACATTATCAGATGAGCATCAGAAATAACTACATATGATTATATATTTATTACAATTTATTTTTAATATAATGTCAATAGATGAGTTTAACATCAAGGTTAATGATTAAAATTCAACTGTTGATCAATTTATGGATTTAATTATATTTGTGTAGTAAGGGATTTAATTACTTACTTTTACTTTACTTTTTTAATGAAGATTAATTAAAGGTCCAGTGTGTAAGACTTAGGTGAAAGAGATCTATTGGCAGATATTTAATGTAGAATAATCCTCATGATGTTTTCACTAGTTCGTTTCATCTGGATTTTATGAATTATAGTTTTCTTGACCCCTGAAAAGGCCCTTTATATTTAAATACTTTATATTTACATGGAGGGGGTCCTTGGTGAGTCCTCCTGAGTTTTTGTGACGATTAAAAGTTACCACAGTTTCTTTTTCATGTTTGGAAGTGGAGGGTGAGGTGAGGAGTGTTCAGCTGAAACAGGCAATTTCAACACTAGATATCGCAAAATTCTACACAATCTCTACAAATGCTGCCCTGTCACAACACATTTCTTTCGACATGTCAAACTAAGGAAGGAAAAACCTTTTGTGCAGTTCTCTACCAATGAATCAATAAGAAGAATGTGCAGCACAGTTACATTATCAGATGAGCATCAGAAATAACTACATATGATTATATATTTATTACAATTTACTGTTAATATAATGTCAATAGATGAATTTAACATCAAGGTTAATGGTTAAAATTCAACTGTTGATCAATTTGTAGATTTAATTATATTTGTTTAGTAAGGGATTTAATTTACTTTTTCAATTAAGATTATTTAAAGGTCCAGTGTGTAAGACTTAGGTGAAAGAGATCTATTGGCAGATATTTAATTTAGAATAATCCTCATGATGTTTTCACTAGTTCATTTCATCTAAATTTTATGAATTATAGTTTCTTTACCCCAGAAAAGGCCCTCTATATTTAAATACTTTATATTTACATTGAGGGGGTCCTTGGTGAGTCTTCCTGAGCTGTTGTGACAAAGGTTACCTCAGTTTCTTTTTATGTTTGGAAGTGGAGGGTGAGGTGAGAGGTGTTGCAACAGGCAATTTCAACACTGTACCTTTAAAAGAATGCTTTTGGTTATTTCTCTACAAATGTTGCCCTGTCACAACACATTTCTTTCGACATGTCAAACTAAGGAAGGAAAAACCTTTTGTGCAATTCTCTACCAATGAATCAGTCAGTTGGTTTTAAAAATGACTGGACATTTTTGTTGTTATGGTGAGACACAAAAAGCCTTTTCTCACTGGGTCCAGCAATATTTGTGCCAGTTACTTAAATGTTAATTTCAGATGTGTCTGAGATGAACTGAGGTAAATAGAAATGCGTCTTTTGTTTTACAGCATAACAATAACCAAAAAGACACAGGCCTCAGCGTTGATATTTATTTGAACAAAAATATCCCATAATAATAACATTTAACAGTGATTTACACGTTGTCTCGAGGCTACTTCATGACAGTGGTGATATGCATAGAGTTCTCTGTGAGGCTTGTGTGGGTTTCTGTGGAAGCGTCTCATCAGTTCCAGAGAAGAGCTATGAGGAAGTACATTTACAATTCAGAAAGCTGGCAGCGAAGCATGACTGTTGTTTGTCAAGGCTTGTTTAGACACAGGCGTTAGTCACTTCTGGTCTCTTGAAAATCAAGATTCATTGCCAAAACACAAAACTTGAATTTAAAAAACTGCCTTACTTGACTATCGCATGCGAGATATGGATACATTCATTCCCTGTGTCTATTTTTCTTCACACAATTAAAAAGCTTTCTCCTCAAAACTACCGCATCCTGTTCTCTGACAGAAAATGTTTTGTACAAATAAAGTCAACTTCTTTGGCTCATCAAATCCAGTGACCAATTACCAATCTATCCAAGCTTGTGTAGATTCTCCTTCTGAACAGTTTTTGGCACAATCTCTTCAAAAACCTAACAATGACCCTTATAGAGTGTAACAGTGACAACCCCCATTTAGAAAAGCTCAGGTTCTGGAAGTAAATTTCCCATTCAATTTCTCCCTTGATGTTTCAGAGAATCCTAATGAAAAGAGTTTAAAGCCTGGAAATAGTGCTGACCAGCAACAAGATGAGTCAAGACCATAAAGCATTTCATTCTGAGCTAAACAAATATCGGAGAACAGAAGTATGCATAAGTAATTATTTTATGAGTGAAGAAACTACACATCCCATAAACCTTTGCGATGATGTTTTGCATGTATGTAAATAGTGTATAGTGTAGTGATGCTGAAGGAACCAATCTTAGCCTAAATGATTTTCTGCTGTTGTGGTTAACATTTCCATGGTAACAGCAAGCTCCGCCAATCAGAGAAGTTGCTACTACACTTGAGGGTTGTGGGTAGTGTAGTACTTCTCCTTGATTTTATTTGCAATGGCAAATCAGTCTCAAAGCTTATAGTAAGTCTACCTTAGATGGTTAACAAAAAAACCAAAAAATCTGTTCTACACAGCTTCCTTACAGCCGCATGTCAGCAGAGAGCAAAGAGAGAAAAGCTCTTTGGAGCTCACAGCATTCCTCGAGGTTCCTCTCTCGCAGGCTACCCCACTACAGTTAGAAATGGCTGGTAGGCATCACCCACTGGAGGACAGCTGTGTGAGACAGCAGGCACTTGGCTGGTATTGTCATCACATATGGTGGCCCCCTCCCTTTCTTCATTTGGCTTCGTCATCCCACTAGCCCCCTCGTAATGGGTCTCATACCCAGCCTCAACTCTGGGTGCAGGATCACAGGAGGCGGTTGTGTCTGTGCCACTAGAGGTTGAGAACAAACTGGAGTCTTCTTCATATGATAATTTCCCTGAATATGCATTGCACTGCTGATACGACATTTCTGTAGGCATTAGATGCGAACCCAATAAAGATAAATTAAGAAGCGGACAAGCTGGTGCTCGTTGGTCCAGGCAGGTCACCATGTTGCCCTCAACAGGATGGTACGCAGAGTCACAAACCATCTCCGCCTCATTCTGGACTTTAGAGCTGTCTATCCTAATTTGATTTGGCTGGCTAGAAATGAAAAGTGAATAGCTTTCATTGAAGAAGTCTGATGATCCAGAATTCACCTCCACAGCTTTCTCTTCACAGGGAGAGCAGGGAACGGAGATCAAACCACTGGCTTGGTTGGATTCATTGAGCAGATTGGAGATTGAAGGTGATACTGGGCTAATACTGGGGAAGGCTTTACTGAGGGCATCATGAACACTGGCCAGAATGTCAGGCGCTTCTGTGTTAGCATAACTGAGACAGGAGGAGCCACTGCCGATTCCACTGCTTTGCTGTAATTTCCCGCTGCTAGAGTCTGTCAGTGACCTCTTCGACCTGATTACAGAGAAACAAGTTTAGAATAAAATGCCTAAATAATCTCATAGACATCCCATAGAGGGGAATGTGTTATACTGTTGATGCACCAATGCAGCCATACTCACCATGATTTGCTGTCATCTGGAATAAGGGGCTCAACACTGACAGAGGAGTTGATGGGCGCCTGGGGCTTCAAGAGCTGGAAACAAAAAGGATGACCACAATTAAAGCTGCAAACGTGAACATTTTCCGTTAAAGGCTCAGTTTGGAAATATAATTTACCAATAGACTCTGCGTGAACTATTGACTATTGAAAAGACATTTTAAATTTGATTTCTTCAAGTTGCTGGACAGAATGAAGCGGCTCACTACACAATGATTTTGAGACACCTGTGGTAGTCATGGTAACTTGAGTTTTGATCTAAAAAAAGATTGATTACCCAATCGAATTAAATGCAGAACAGGGCATGGGTTGTCCCTAAATGCCACTTATCAGTCACTAACAATGACAATTTTCAATATATTTCAAATATAGATTTGTCTACTGCTGGGAAAAAAATGCAAAAGATAAATAGCATGAGCTTATGACAATTTTAATGACTATAACTTTAATGTTTAAGTCTAATTTAGTAAAAACTAGAACTGCACTCAGTAGAGTGCATACCTCTGCCAAGGCCCAACAGTTCCCAATCAATCAAGCTGCAACAAATTATATACACTCATAGATAACAGTTCCATAAATGTGCCCAATTTTTCCCCCATTGATTATTATCTGTAATCTGTCCAGTTGGTTTTGTGTAATCTTGCGTAAATTTATACAAACCAACAAACAAACTCGGTGGAGGTAATAAATATATGTAACTATTGGAGCTGCAAGTTTACAGGGTGTCTCACCTCTTCTGCATATGGATGTATAAGAAGTTTTGGAGTTGGAAAGTTGTCCCACGTCCTCCTCACCCTAAAATCAAACATGAAAAAAACAAAATGTCACCCATGACAAAGGGAGTCACAGAAAAAAAACATTTTCACTTAACTAGCACCTTTCATACACAGATGTAGATTCAAGTTGCTGACAGAGAAACAGGGAAGTCAATCTTTTATCTACACAACTTACTTTACAAAACAGCCAAATGCGGCAGTGGCGATGAGGACTGCAGCAGTACTGAGGCTGAGGACAAGAGCCAAGAGCAGGGTATTGGTATTATGGGGGGCAGCAGCTGTGAAGTAATAAGTAAGAAGGAAGTTTACAATTTGTACAGATGAAATACAGACATTTAAAAAGAGAGTGGGACATGCCTTTAAACATGCAACCAGACTTGTGTTATGTGTCCCACAACAGCTTGAGCTACTATTTAATACCTGTAATCTTTAAATTAAGCTGCGTCAGCAGATGTTAGCATCATCAGACCTTTAAAGAGTCTAATGATTTAATTTGATTCGGTTTGAGTGACCACATCGTGCAGCAATTGCAGGCACCAGTGATGTTCATCATGTCCCAGTTTACTAAATAATTTTAATTAGTTGTTTACTCACATCTACTGGTAGTTGGAAACTTAATTTGTGCAGGAGACCTTCAGACGTACAAGGGATATTCACCATCTTGTCCTATGTTCTAAAAATGGATGTCTATATCCCTTACTCTCCAGGATCTTAACTATGAACATTTCAGGAGTTGAATAAGATAAAAAATATTGGTAGTGCGTGACACTTTAAAGGTAGGGTTGGTAAATTCTTTATGAAACACTTTTTATCTTATTGTTGTAACCCTCTTCACGTTGCCATAATGTGTGATAAAAAATCTACAGAAGAACAAACTTACGAGTTGTGAATTCAAACTCATCGCTTCTGTCGCTGAACAGGCCACTGCGATCAGTGTAGCTCTTCACACTGACCAGATATGTCGTGCTTGGCTTTAAATCTTTACCGAGTATTGTATAGCTACTCAGGTCGCCAATGGTTGTTGGTGTGAACAACTCTGTGACCTGGAATAGAGAAACAAGAAATCAAACGCCTTTGCCTAGTCTGTGTATTTATATGTCCAGGACGAATGATCTCAGAGTAATACAGTGTTCCTCTGACGCCTCTCGTACCTTTTCTGTTTCTCCTTTTTTATGGTAAATCACAACAGCATTCAATGTTTGGCTGATAAAGTCCATCATGTTGGTTTTCCACTTGACTTGAAAACTTGTGTTGCTTTCGCTCACTGATATGATTGTTGGGGTTCTGGGCTTAACTGTGGAAGAACAGGGATAAGAAAAGTGAGATGAAAGCATCTTGAATAATAATAATAGTCCACTGCTATTCCTTCCTTCCATCTGTTTTTTTGGGCGCTGCAGATTTGTGGACTTTTCATCCAGCAGCAGCCAACTTACGGCTTTTTTGGCTATTGAAGATTTTGGACTCCACTCCACTGTCTCCTCTCCAAACCGTTACGTTTTGATCCACCCCGGGAATCATCATCATTTCAACAGAGCAACAACACTGGGATTCACACTGCTTGGGAATGCAAACGTGTTCTCTGTGGAATACAAGAGAAGGTGCCAAATGCTTTGAATATATCACGTTTCTAGCTTCTCAGTTGATTGTAATAGTACATATGCAGTATTGTAAAGCTTACAAAACTACAGTTTCAATCTAAACAATCATTATTACTATTCTGGTTTGAGTTGTGAGCAGCACACCACTAAGCTTGTTTGTATCAGCTAAAAATATTTCAAAATTCTGATTGTTCTTAACTACACTAACTAAGACACAGAGACCATTTTATGTGCCTTCATCTCATCCCGTCTGAATTATTGAAACAGCTGCTATTAAGCAGAAATAAGATGTGTTCAGTTCTCAGCTGCCAGGCTCTAAGAGATCTTATCATATCGACCCTGTTAAAGTGTTAAAGATTTGACTAAATAATTTTAAGGGTCTCCCTGGCCTCTGTCCAAGCTTTATCTTTGATATTTTACTCCTGTATGAATGAGAACTTACTCTATGAGTTCCTCTGACAGAGGTATTTTTACCTTTCCACCTGCCATGCTAATAACCAAAGGGGACAGGGATTTTGCAGTTGAGCCCAGAGGCACTTTGTAATAAGGATTTTAAGTGTGTCCTGTAAATACAGTTTATTATTATTTTAATTATAATTGTTTGGAACCAAAACTTAAAATGCACAGTTAAACACTGAAATCCACTGGCTCAGTACTAAGTCATCAACTCACCGAACTTCGTCAAAGCCTATGCGTTCGACAGTCACAGTATATTCGGAGCAGTTCTGCGCTTCAAACGCACAAAACACATGTTTGTCATAGTCGTTGGTGCAGCTCAGATTACCAACCCCTGTAGTCGCAGGTAGATAGGACAGGTTATTACTTATTTAAAAACTCATCCACATGTACAGTATATTATTATACGTACCTGGGAGAGATATCACAGTGGTTATGTTCGCTAGAATCAGCAGACAAATAAAAAACATCCTTTCTCGCCTGAAAGCAAACACAAACACAGTTTCTTCCTTAAAAACAACAACTACCTCGGATACATGTTCGGGTGACATAGATGTTGCCTACCTGTAGATCCTGTAGATCCTGTGTAGCTGAAACTTTATTTACTGCAGTTGTTGAAATCAACAATCCAAACATGAGTCCTTTATATCCTGCTGCTCTCTCTCTCTCTCTCTCACTCACACACACAAACTCTCTCTCTCTCTCTCTCTCTCTCTTCCTGATATGGACTAAAAGCTTCTACTGGAAATGTTGGGCCATCGATTCCTGTGAAGTGCGTCCCACTGAGCCCGGAACAGTCAAAGAGTATAACGAAGGCAAGATGATTCACGCAATTCAAGCGACAATGTGGGAAATAATCCACCAGAATAAAATAAGGTTTAGACCTGGGATCTTTTTTTTTTATAATTAAACGAGTAACAGTTAAAACAATACAGATTATAGGTGTCGGGAGAATCCACGTATAAAAGTGTCTGGTTACAGCCTGTCAAACAAGCTAATAATGGAGTTGTTGTCCCTGTCTTCGGCTAGTTGTCTGATTTGTTCTTGTTTTTTCCAGCTGAGAAACATTGCAAAACTCACTCATCCTTTTATATCGTCTCGTCTTGATTATTGTAACTTACTTTCCACCTGTCCTCCAATCCAGACTTAGGACAAAGGGAAACTGTACTTTTGCGGTTGTGGCTCCGAAGCTTTGGAACTCTCTCCCTTTAGTCTTAAGATCTGTGGACACTGGAAACTTTTAAAAAGCAGACTCATTTAGTTTTTTATTCATGTATATGCTTATTTTACCCTGGAAAGCACTTCATGACGTCTCTGCTCTCGAAATGTTCTATGGCCACTATCACTCTCTCTTCTCTCCCCTTGTTCCACCCATCTCTCCTCTCCTCCCCCTTTTTCTTTGCTCACCCCATTGGTTGAGGCAGATGACCGCCCACATTGAGCCTGGTTCAGCCGGAGGTTTCACCCTGTTAATGAGGGACTTTTCCCTCCACAGTCGCCAAAGTGCCTGCTCATTGTGGGAACTGTTGGGTTTCTCTATATTAATTCGATTTAAAGGTCTGAGTGCCTTGATATAATGTATATATATTGTATAATGTATATTATCATCTATACAAATAAAATTGAATTCAATTGACTACAAATAAACTTATATACTTACTTACTTAGTTGTGAATATATATGATACTGAAGTGTATCAAACCCAAAAGGGATGATTGAGGTGGCATTCATGAGTGTTGCTCCTAAACTATACAGTAAAAGTGCTTTTTATGGAAGAAATTATTTTGATTCGGAATAAAAGTTAGATGGCTGAATTTTGTTCTCTAGTATAAGTACTTATAGACCGTAGATTACTCCAAAACTACACAGTGAAAGTACTCCATAGTATTTATACCAGCAGTTTCAGATGAAATATTGAATATTGAATTTTGTTCTGTAGAAGGGATGTTGACTGTGGATTACTACTAAACTACACCATAAAAGTACTACATAATACTTGTTCCTGTTGTAGGTTCATAAAATACTTAGTGTAATACTAAGTGTAAAGGTATAAGGCTCATAACTACTTATGGAAGATAACATTTTTATTGTACATCAAATTTAAATGAACAGGGTGAATTTTATTCAGTAGAAGGGACTTTGGCAGTGGATTATGCCAAAACCTCACAGTTAAAGTGTAGTGGCAATCTGTCAAGAAAATGTTGTCTTCAAGATAAAAGGCCACTGATGCACCAGTTCAGTTGGATTGTACAATTTGCAATTAAGAAGTCAATTGTCCAGGCAAGTTTCACAGTTGGGGTTGATTTATTTTCCATTTCAAATGCAAACATACATGTGTCCATCCTGCAGCTTCTCTTCGTGTTTTGGTAAAAAACACTTCCTACTATTTATTTTCATGTGACAAACGAATAGTTAAATTTAGCAAGTTCACTTATTTAACACATGAATGGCATATTCAGTAGGGTCTGCTTAAGGTTAATGCAAAAAACTAAATGTAGCAGACAATCTTAGTTTTCACTGAAGTCACACATTACAACACATCAACACCAATACGCTGATGTTACGCTTCTTTAAACAACTCAAAATGCATATATGATGTTAAATGTTCAGTTTTCAGTCAATCACAATAAATCTATTTCTGCATATTTCTGATAATCGGTGTTTGTTGTGGTAATATTATCATACTATTTTAATTCAATGTTACTTTACCGTACTGCCGCAATAACAAACTCCAGCTCAAACAGTGCAACACCTGCACGAACATTACTTATAGAAAATAATCTAACATATTATTAACAAAGAAGTTACTCACATTGACATACACAGTCAAGTGTAGAATTATTGTTAACATTACTAGGATGGCGAGCTAAACATTACATATCGTTCTCTAACTAACATGGTTGAGCTTACTCTCCAAACACACAGTCACCTTCAGTTTAAAAGTATTTTCACCATAAACTCGAACACTCTCATGTCAGTTTAATAATTGTAGTAAATTGTAGTGAACAATCAAACTCTTCTTTTAGCATCATCATTACAATTTACTGTTAATATGTCAATAGATGAATTTAACATCAAGGTTAATGGTTAAAATTCAACTGTTGATCAATTTGTAGATTTAATTATATTTGTTTAGTAAGGGATAAAGGTAGGGTTGGTAAATTCTTTATGAAACACTTTTTATCTTATTGTTGTAACCCTCTTCACGTTGCCATAATGTGTGATAAAAAAATCTACAGAAGAACAAACTTACGAGTTGTGAATTCAAACTCATTGCTTCTGTCGCTGAACAGGCCACTGCGATCAGTGTAGCTCTTCACACTGACCAGATATGTCGTGCTTGGCTTTAAATCTTTACCGGGTATTGTATAGCTACTCAGGTCGCCAATGGTTGTTGGTGTGAACAACTCTGTGACCTGGAATAGAGAAACAAGAAATCAATCGCCTTTGCCTAGTCTGTGTATTTATATGTCCAGGACGAATGATCTCAGAGTAATACAGTGTTCCTCTGACGCCTCTCGTACCTTTTCTGTTTCTCCTTTTTCACGGTACATCACAACAGCATTCAATGTTTGGCTGATAAAGTCCATCATGTTGGTTTTCCACTTGACTTGAAAACTTGTGTTGCTTTCGCTCACTGATATGATTGTTGGGGTTCTGGGCTTAACTGTGGAAGAACAGGGATAAGAAAAGTGAGATGAAAGCATCTTGAATAATAATAATAGTCCACTGCTATTCCTTCCTTCCATCAGTTTTTTTGGGCGCTGCAGATTTGTGGACTTTTCATCCAGCAGCAGCCAACTTACAGCTTGTTTGGGTATTGAAGATTTTGGACTCCACTCCACTGTCTCCTCTCCAAACCGTTACGTTTTGATCCACCCCGGGAATCATCATCATTTCAACAGAGCAACAACACTGGGATTCACACTGCTTAGGAATGCAAACGTGTTCTCTGTGGAATACAAGAGAAGGTGCCAAATGCTTTGAATATATCACGTTTCTAGCTTCTCAGTTGATTGTAATAGTACATGTTTTGTTACAATGGTTAAATCGTAATGTTATACGTTTTATTTTGAAACAGGAAATGTCCTTTAACGTGTCAGGTGACTTATGTTCAGGAAGAGAAGGAGGAGCATGGCTCAGAGCCCCTGTTTTCAGTAGTTTTCCAATCCAGTTGAGTCTGCCTGCATCTTATGCCTTTTGATAGCATCGTTGGTATGTATTGATTTGTTTTATTGTTACTTATGATCGCAGGTGATTATTTTTGTGACAATGTTTAGTTTGGGAAGTTTCATGCACAAAGTCCATCGAGTCATTATAGTTAATGACTACTCCACTATGACAGAACAAATAGTCGATGATATGTTAAAATACAGTGGTTGACAGGAACATATGTAGGTAAATCAGCAGTAAATTCATAAAAAGTAGCAGTTAAACAAAGCAATTCATTTCATTGAAGAATCAGTATATTTACATTGTGTGTATGTGTAAGGTTAAAGAGAAAGAATTTTGTTTGTATTCATTATGCCCTTTGTGTGTTTTAGTTTTACTCTTTCTTACGTCAATAAACCTGTGGACAAAGGACAACTGTCTTCAGAGTCGTGATGTCAAGAGGGAGTTTGCCTAACTGCCGAGGTGTATCACAGCACATATACTGAGGGCAGCATAGTACATATGCAGTATTGTTAAGCTTACAAAACTACAGTTTCAATCTAAACAATCATTATTACTATTCTGGTTTGATAACAATTTGAGTTGTGAGCAGCACACCACTAAGCTTGTACAATATTGTTTTTATCAGCTAAAAATATTTCAAAATTATGATTGTTCTTAACTACACTAACTAAGACACAGAGACCATTTTATGTGCCTTCATCTCATCCCGTCTGAATTATTGAAACAGCTGCTATTAAGCAGAAATAAGATGTGTTCAGTTCTCAGCTGCCAGGCTCTAAGAGATCTTATCATATCGATCCTGTTAAAGTGTTAAAGATTTGACTAAATAATTTTAAGGGTCTCCCTGGCCTCTGTCCAAGCTTTATCTTTGATATTTTACTCCTGTATGAATGAGAACTTACTCTATGAGTTCCTCTGACAGAGGTATTTTTACCGTTCCACCTGCCATGCTAATAACCAAAGGGGACAGGGATTTTGCAGTTGAGCCCAGAGGCACTTTGTAATAAGGATTTTAAGTGTGTCCTGTAAATACAGTTTATTATTATTTTAATTATAATTGTTTGGAACCAAAACTTAAAATGCACAGTTAAACACTGAAATCCACTGGCCCAGTACTAAGTCATCAACTCACCGAACTTCGTCAAAGCCTATGCGTTCGACAGTCACAGTATATTCGGAGCAGTTCTGCGCTTCAAACGCACAAAACACGTTTGTCATAGTCGTTGGTGCAGCTCAGATGTGTTTCATTACCAACCCCTGTAGTCGCAGGTAGAGAGGACAGGTTATTACTTATTTAAAAACTCATCCACATGTACAGTATATTATTATACGTACCTGGGAGAGATATCACAGTGGTTATGTTCGCTAGAATCAGCAGACAAATAAAAAACATCCTTTCTCGCCTGAAAGCAAACACAAACACAGTTTCTTCCTTAAAAACAACAACTACCTCGGATACATGTTCGGGTGACATAGATGTTGCCTACCTGTAGATCCTGTAGATCCTGTGTAGCTGAAACTTTATTTACTGCAGTTGTTGAAATCAACAATCCAAACATGAGTCCTTTATATCCTGCTGCTCTCTCTCTCTCTCTCTCTCTCTCTCTCTCTCTCACTCACACACACAAACTCTCTCTCTCTCTCTCTCTCTCTCACTCACACACACAAACTCTCTCTCTCTCTCTCTCTCTCTCACTCACACACACAAACTCTCTCTCTCTCTCTCTCTCTCTCTCTCTCTCTCTCTTCCTGATATGGACTAAAAGCTTCTACTGGAAATGTTGGGCCATCGATTCCTGTGAAGTGCGTCCCACTGAGCCCGGAACAGTCAAAGAGTATAACGAAGGCAAGATGATTCACGCAATTCAAGCGACAATGTGGGAAATAATCCACCAGAATAAAATAAGGTTTAGACCTGGGATCTTTTTTTTTATATTTAAACGAGTAACAGTTAAAACAATACAGATTATAAGTGTAAGAATCCACGTATAAAAGTGTCTGGTTACAGCCTGTCAAACAAGCTAATAATGGAGTTGTTGTCCCTGTCTTCGGCTAGTTGTCTGATTTGTTCTTGTTTTTTCCAGCTGAGAAACATTGCAAAACTCACTCATCCTTTTATATCGTCTCGTCTTTATTATTGTAACTTACTTTCCACCTGTCCTCCAATCCAGACTTAGGACAAAGGGAAACTGTACTTTTGCGTTTGTGGCTCCGAAGCTTTGGAACTCTCTCCCTTTAGTCTTAAGATCTGTGGACACTGGAAACTTTTAAAAAGCAGACTCATTTAGTTTTTTATTCATGTATATGCTTATTTTACCCTGGAAAGCACTTCATGACGTCTCTGCTCTCGAAATGTTCTATGGCCACTATCACTCTCTCTTCTCTCCCCTTTTTCCACCCATCTCTCCTCTCCTCCCCCTTTTTCTTTGCTCACCCCATTGGTTGAGGCAGATGACCGCCCACATTGAGCCTGGTTCAGCCGGAGGTTTCTCCCTGTTAATGAGGGAGTTTTCCCTCCACAGTCGCCAAAGTGCCTGCTCATTGTGGGAACTGTTGGGTTTCTCTATATTAATTCGATTTAAAGGTCTGAGTGCCTTGATATAATGTATATTATCATCTATACAAATAAAATTGAATTCAATTGAATACAAATAAACTTAGTTACTTACTTACTTAGTTGTGAATATATATGATACTGAAGTGTATCAAACCCAAAAGGGATGATTGAGGTGGCATTCATGAGTGTTGCTCCTAAACTATACAGTAAAAGTGCTTTTTATGGAAGAAATTATTTTGATTCCAAATAAAAGTTAGATGGCTGAATTTTGTTCTCTAGTATAAGTACTTATAGACCGTAGATGACTCCACGGTGTCATACTATGGAGTACTTTCACACGGTGAAAGTACTCCATAGTATTTATACCAGCAGTTTCAGATGAAATATTGAATATTGAATTTTGTTCTGTAGAAGGGATGTTGACTGTGGATTACTACTAAACTACACCATAAAAGTACTACATAATACTTGTTCCTGTTGTAGGTTCATAAAATACTTAGTGTAGTACTAAGTGTAAAGGTATAAGGCTCATAAACTACTTATGGAAGATAACAGTTTTATTGTACATCAAATTTAAATGAACAGGGTGAATTTTATTCAGTAGAAGGGACTTTGGCAGTGGATTATGCCAAAACCTCACAGTTAAAGTGTAGTGGCAATCTGTCAAGAAAATGTTGTCTTCAAAATAAAAGGCCACTGATGCACCAGTTCAGTTGGATTGTACAATTTACAATTAAGAAGTCAATTGTCCAGGCAAGTTTCACAGTTGGGGTTGATTTATTTTCCATTTCAAATGCAAACATACATGTGTCCATCCTGTAGCTTCTCTTCGTGTTTTGGTAAAAAACACTTCCTACTATTTATTTTCATGTGACAAACGAATAGTTAAATTTAGCAAGTTCACTTATTTAACACATGAATGGCATATTCAGTAGGGTCTGCTTAAGGTTAATGCAAAAAACTAAATGTAGCAGACAATCTTAGTTTTCACTGAAGTCACACATTACAACACATCAACACCAATACGCTGATGTTACGCTTCTTTAAACAACTCAAAATGCATATATGATGTTAAATGTTCAGTTTTCAGTCAATCACAATAAATCTATTTCTGCATATTTCTGATAATCGGTGTCTGTTGTGGTAATATTATCATACTATTTTAATTCAATGTTACTTTACCGTACTGCCGCAATAACAAACTCCAGCTCAAACAGTGCAACACCTGCACGAACATTACTTATAGAAAATAATCTAACATATTATTAACAAAGAAGTTACTCACATTGACATACACAGTCAAGTGTAGAATTATTGTTAACATTACTAGGATGGCGAGCTAAACATTACATATCGTTCTCTAACTAACATGGTTGAGCTTACTCTCCAAACACACAGTCACCTTCAGTTTAAAAGTATTTTTACCATAAACTCGAACACTCTCATGTCAGTTTAATAATTGTAGTAAATTGTAGTGAACAATCAAACTCTTCTTTTAGCATCATCATTACAGGTGGTACCTTGCCTGGAGGCTAACCCAAGGCTAATTCATTAGCTGGCTGATTAGCAGAGCTAAGCTAACAAGAAACTAATAGGACATCAGTACCTGTTCATCACTGCAGATTTAAAATAAAATACTCCATTTTACTTGCCACAGAAACTGGAGCACACAGGTCTTTGACTTCTCTGTCAGGTCAATCAGCCGTACAACAAACTATATTATTCATCTGATATGTGAATGAAAACCTGTCATGTTCAGTGACAAGGATTAGCCGGTTAGCTCAGATAAAGCCAAGCAGTCAACAGGCTAGCAGCCAGAGAAACAGCTAATGGTAAGATCCCCTTTCAATCAATTGATAATTATGCATAATTTCAAACCTCTGATTTATCTAAACAAGTAACAAAGAATGACATCAAAGAGAAAAGATCAAAACATTCCCATTGAGTTGGTCATTTGTCTTTGATGTAAGGTGATGTCTATGTCTAGTGCAAAGCTTTCTGTAAATAATGATCTCAAAATTCTCTGAAGAGATTCAGAGACCCCCAAGAAAAATTTAACTAAAAGTAAGAGAATTTGCCACAGAGTATCAATTTCAACATCCATACAACAATGGCAACTGTTAGCCAACAAGATAAGCCCTCAAGTGAGTGGAAAAGGGGTTCATGAAACCCATACTTAACCTTTTTTGTTGAAATTAGCATTGTTCATTAGGGCCCAAGCACGACACTGCATGGACCCTATTGAATCTGCTCTGATTATGTTATTTTATTATTAGTGTGAATGCTGAGTCACCATTCACACTAAAAATAAAGAACAGGACAAGTTAGTTGACAACTGTAAATTAATTAATGATAACACTTATGTCTATGTATTGTTGATCTAATGGTTAATTAGATCCACCAGGGAGCACAAGTGCAAAGGTCTCTCAGGCCACCAGTGTCGTGAAGAAAGATCAGAACATCAGCAACACAACAAAAAAAACTGTTTGCGCAAGTGAGTTGGAGAAGGGGTTCATGAAACCTGTAGTTAACATTTTAATACAAAATGTACAAAATTTGAAACAGGAAACAATTAGAATTCCTACTATGGTTCCTACTCCTTTTGATCTAACGGTTAATTATGTCCACCAGAGTACATCTTGGAAGCAAAGATGCAGAGCTATCAGGCCACCATCAAGGCAAATGATGAGTGCGTACGCCAGCTGAGGGAGCAGAACCTAAGTCTATCCAGGAATCTGTCAGAGCGGAAAACTGTAAGTGTAGTGTAGTCCACACTAAAGAAGTTTATCTCTCCGCTTTGTTTTTTAAAATCTTTCTTTGCTTTTGCTTCCTAGGCTGAGGAACGCATCTTCAAACAACCCTTTCCTAACAGGTGCTCGGACGATATTGGCTATCGCATGCCAGGAAAGGTAAAAGAAGGAATTACTATGACAGGGTCTTTTTGTGGTTCATTCTTACTGTACTATACAATACACCTTTAAATGTGTTAATACTTTTGTGACACCAAAAGTATAACTCCAATATATCCTCAAACACTGTATGTCTACCTCTATTTTCTCACTAACACATTTTTTGTTTTACTGCCTTTTCCTCAGAAAGCAGAGCCAACACTTAATAATAAATTGGCTACTAAGACAAAGCATCTCAATGAGATGAAAAATACCACTCAGAGATACCAGCAGGACCTCGACCTGCTGTGGAAGGAGAGCCAGCGACTGAAACATGAGAGTGACCATTATCCAGCACCTCATAATTCTCACATTAAGGAGGATGAGGAAAGAGCTACGGTACTTATGCTTCAATATCATGTAGAGATGTGCAAAACATAAAAAATGCTTATTTCATCCTGATGACAGATGAGTCCAGTCAGAGATAAAAACCTTTGTGTGTGTTCTCAGGAACTACGGACAATGGAGATCCAAATTGAGATGACCAAGTTTAAGTGCAGTCAGGCTGTGTTCAACATGAGGGATTACCAGAAACTCAAAAGTCTTATCAAGGTTAATACAACATGCACATATTAGCCTAAAAATAAGGTTTTGCGTCACAAAAATGTACACTTACTTACTGGAAATGTTGCAAAATGAATATCGTCAGCACCAGTTTTTCCCACAGTGATATTTTCTTAAAAAACAACAGTCACAGTTGCCGATTGTAGAAACCATGTAGTCATTTATTTTATACCATAGGCATAATAAGTTAATTCTACAATTACAAAAACTGGATGACAACTAGGATGAATATATAATAAAAACATACATATTGTCATTGTTTTGTTTGCAGTCTCCTATTTGGTTATTTTACCTATTATGCACTGAAGCAGTAGTTGTTGGGCTCTGTGCTTAAATGAGATCTGAGACTTTGACAGTGAAATAGTACTTCCCGAGAGTTGTTGACTTTTCTCACAGATTTGCCTCCTCTCTTAACCCCTTTTCATATTCCCTTTGTTTCTGCCCCTCACTTTTCCACCCTCACCAATTCAGGAGGAGAGTTTGGCCTGCAAGAGCAAGTCAAAAAATCTGGATTCATTGATCCAGAACTACAACATGTCTCTTCCCCAGCTCCAAGCCAAGAACAATGAGACCCTGCTCGCCAACAAAGCTCTTCAGGTTACTTGTGACCTTTTCTCAGGGGGGGGGTTCACTTCCCACCACTCTCATCACCACTGATACAAGTTTTATGAGTCACATGTTAAGTGGTTACAGGGGCTTTTCAGCATTCATTCACCTGCGTCCTTTTCATTTTAATGGCTACAGCTTAAAGGTTTGCGTACATTAGCATTCCCGATGACTGCACACTGTGCAAACAATCACCCCCACTCCCCAAAGCAATGCTGTTGTCTCTTCTTGGTCTTTTTGTTTCTTCAAAATAAGTGCACAGCTAAGATGTTAGTGGGTGAAAGTGCGATGTTTGCTCACATAGCCTCCTGTGTCAAGTACTTTTTGTTTCTGAAATGTAGTCATTACAAGTTGGTTTCCTTCTACCTTCCTTTGTTTCCCATCTCTCCCTCCCTTTCTTCTTCTTTCTGCTATAGATCAAGACACAGCAGCTGGAGGAACTGTACAATAAGGAGGAACAAGAGAGGAAGCTCAACCTCATCGCTCACATAAAAAAAGCTCAGGCGGCTACTTGCAAAATAGTGCTCCCTGAGTCTGAATACGATGATCGAAAAATACAAATATTGGTAAGTTGTACTACTTAGGAATATCATTATAGTGAATGCTTTTATTTTATGTTGTTCCCTAGTTCCCTCTTTGATCACAAACTTTGTCACTGGCCAATTACTTTTTAGCAATAATAATAATAAAAGTTATCTTAGATGACAATGGGTAATTAATATTTGCACCTGTTCTAAACTTTGCTTCCTGCAGAATCAGGAGGTCGAGGACATCAACAAGACCATCGCAGAAGTAGGGGATGCTACCTTCACTTTGGAGGAGACCTTGAGGAACAACAATGTTGAAGTCTCAGATGACCGGGTATGGATGTGGACAGAAAGAAAATTAGTATTATTACTGAGTTAATTATCCTTGACCCTGACCTAGCAATTTGCCTGCTAGGTGGATAAGTTATGCCTGGTCCCATTGGTCTGGCCCCCAGTTACAGTTGAGAGCTACTAACTCTGTATGCTTCTAAGTACTCTAAGATCTTATAATCAACACTTGCGAGTAGTTCCTAAATCAAAGCTGGTAACTAAGGGTGATCGAGCTTTTGCCACCAGGGTCCAGAAGATCTGGAATTCCTTGAGGAGATTAGACTTGCTAGCATTTTAAATAATTTTTTTAATAATTGATTAATGGATGTTGATTGTTTTAATATTTTCTTTTATGTTATATTTTTGCTGTTCTGTGTTGTTTTATGTTTTTTGTAAAGCATTTGCTGTAGAAAAACAAAGTTATATTACTATTATTATTATTATCTCAGCTGTGTAATAACGAAATATCTTATTGTGTGTTTTCTGTGTGTAGAAGATAGTGGGAACCTGGGTCACAAAAAGGGAACAACCCTCACAGCTGGAGAAGCTGAAGAAAGAGAATGACAAAGTCCTGCAGAAGTTGAGGAAACAGAGGAAGCTCCTGGTCTCGAAACTCGAGGAAGTTGATTTGTCCAACAGTATCAAACTCGACAGGTAAGACAGCGAGACAATTGTAAAGAAAAATGGATTCATGTATGCAGCTGTGCAATGCTTATTCTCTCTCTCTGTTCTGCTTTTACAGTGACCAACAGGAACTGGCAGAACATGTGCAACTCCTGCAGACTCAGCAGTCGAGGTGCTCTGCTGCTGCTGTGGAACTGCATTTGCATCTTGCTAAGTTCACCACTATTCAAGAGGCGACTGAGAACTTGGCACACAAACTGCAGCACATCACACTGGTAAATATGATCCTATCATTTATAACTACATCCATTTCCACCAATGTTGATAGCTCTTTTCAACTTTTTATTGCTTTTGCGCTTAAATTTACTATGACAGTCAAGTTTATCCATTTCTCTCCAGAGCGAGGACACAGAGACAAGGGTGTCTACAGACTCATGTGGGCTTGTGTTGGAGCTGCTGTCCAATTGCGTGCAGAAGCTGCAGATACTCAAGGACAAACTTAAGGGGGAAGATCTGGCCACTATTAAGAGGGAGATGAAGCAGGTGAGACAAAGCTCAACAAATTGTCAGGCAACATCAGAGTTCTGGTCATGGTTTCAGTCACGGTTCTGGGACAGTTTTTTTTCATATGTAGTTCTTGAAAACATACCCAGATGGTTTTACATAGATTTAATATCATGCTTGTGGGAAAGGCATGGGCCACTGATGAATGAAAAAAATCTACATTGATCAATGACTATTTGCACTTTGTGTGTGTTTCTCTAAACAGTACAGCATTGAGGAGACACTGCTATCCAACAGCAACCTTATCAAGCTCCCTGAGCAACAAAACCTGGACTACAGTGACATCATGGAGGAGGACTGCTGAGAACTGTTGATACCGAAAGAGAAAGAGAATTGAATGAGGAGTACAGAACAGATTCAACTTTTCTTTTCTAATAACATATAATTAAACTTAAAAGCAGAGGTGGGATGTAACACAGTACAAATACTTTGTTACTGTGCATAAGTAGATTTTTCAGGTATCTGTACTTTACTTGAGTATTTATTTTCCTGATGACTTTTTACTTTTACTTCCTACATTTGAACACAAATATCTATACTTTCTACTCCTTACTCTCTGCTCTACTATTCTCAAAACTGTATCGGGGCAGGGACTTCCCTGTATAAAAATGATCCAGGTACTCATGCAGGACCTTGGTTCTGTTCAGCCTTTATTATTCTGTGGCAGCAAAACTAGACTTTGTCCATTTTTTCCCTCTGTACCAGCTCTTTGCAGGTTGTTAACAAAAAAGGAAAACTATCCAGTTTTGTTTGCCTACATCTTTTTCCATTTTTACTTTTGTACGTAAGCACATTTCAGAGCTTGTACTTTCTTACTTTTACTTGAGTAAAGGCATTGAATCAGTACTTTTTTTTTTTGCCTTTAGTCTTTTTTTACACAAGTATCTGTACTTTTACTTAAGAAAAGATTGTGAGTACTTTTGCCACCTTTGTTAAAAATTAAGCTGTTGTCAATATTATTTTCTTACATGGACACTTTTCAAGTTAAAAATGTTTTTTATCTCAGCAGATTATATTTACTTTTATTTTATTTTTATCATTGGTATTTTGATATATTGCATGTTGCTGTTTTCTTGTTGTACCTTTTACTTTGTGAAGCACTTTGTTTTAGGTTGTGTGTACTAAAAGAGTTCTACCCATTACTGGATCGCTCATTATCTACTCACCACCATGCCGATAGAGGGGTGGGTGAAGACATGTTTGAGTCCACAAAATAATAATAATAATAATCATATCTGTATAGCACTTATCTAAACAAGGTTACAAAGTTTATCACACAAAAAGCCATGGCAAAATAAGGGATGAATTATAACAAAAGGTATTCAGTTCAGTTAAATTTTAAGAGCCAGATCATTACATAATAATGTCAGGACCTCAATAGGTATAAGGCCGAACAGTTCCCACAACGAGCAGCACTGTGGTGACCGTGGAGGGTAAAAACTCCCTCAGGAGTGCAATCGATGCCACGTGTGGCTATAACATGTAACACATTAACAAAATTACAATATTTACAACATTGATTGGAAGAAAAAGTTATTAACATAATGGAAAAGTGTGTTGTAAAGCACAGTGTAACCATTTTGAAAGGCGCTATATAAATACAGTTTCTTTTTAGAGCCATTTATGTTGATTGTTGACTGTGTTATATTATTTTGGTTATTCTTGGTCACAGGGACTTGGAAAGCTCACACTTCTCACCAGAAGATTACTCCCTAGTGTATAATTCCAAATAATAGATTGGTGGAATGAAAAATGTCATGTAGCTTTATTATTATTATTATTGTTGCTGCTGTTCTGTTGTTATTATTAGTACATGCTTTCGTTTTAATTTGTGTTTTCATGGGGTTGGATTACTTGATGATGAAACCAGAAATGAACCTTGTTTTGTTTATTTACTATTATTATTATTATTATGAAACTCCCTGGCCGGATGTTGCGGGTTTCTCGTGCGTGACCATAGACTGTATATAAAGAGTGCGTGACCCTCTCTTATAAACAGTCTAGTGGGTGACAGCAGCAGCTGTGTGTGCGGGTTAACATGTCTCACGCCGCGTTTGATAGATCACGCACTTTAAAGGCCTGGATCGCTCTGAGGCGTCTGGACAAAAATGGTTCGTAGATTTCTGTCCGGTTCTGTTTCCACGATCACTGATGAATTCTCTTCTTTACTGTGTGCGTCTGTGTCCATGGTAACCTGCCCCGTCAACGCTTTGAAGACTACAGGTTTTGTTATTTTCTCACCAGTCGAACGTGTATTCTTTACTCTGGAGGAGGTTTTCTCTTTTTAAAACGCTGGTAAATATCCATTAACAGCTGCGTTTGACTGTTGGGATTTATTGGTGTGTTATTAGAGCTCTGAAGAGTTTGTAACGCCATTAAAAGAGGGGCTGAAAAGCCCTAATTTACTGTGAGACACAATTATTCCTGTGTTTGTTCTTTCTAGGCGCCTCAGAGAGCAGACATATACTATTGAGGAACACAGATTTAACTTTTTTTATCTGGAGAGTTATCATTTGACAAAATTCTGTCATTGACAGACGTAAATGTGGATGGATCATTGTTCAAGGATAACAAACTGTCACTTAGGCTATAAATAAATAAAATAAAAATAACATAAATAATTATAAAGTCATTAAGGACATTGGAATCAAGGTAAAATCATGCAAGGCTTACAGTTCATGTTCAGCACGTATCTGTGCAGTTATCAAATACCTGATAGAACAGGTACCAGTTCAAACAACGTCTTTTTTGAGTCATAGCTAACTTACAGTAACCAAAACAGTTACTATGTGGTTCAGTCGTGGTTCTTCTTCGTTCTGTTTATTGGCGGGTGGCAACCAACGTCAAGGTGCATCACCACCACCTACTGTATTGGTTCACCGTTCCTGGAGTTACTGCAAACATTTTAATCATTTTAAAATGAAGTCTTCGATTAAGGATTTGATGAAACATGAATAAATCCATTTGTTACAAAATATAATCACTTTCAAAGATGGCATATTAAAAAAGTGTTGTATGTGCTGTAGATGACAGAGTGGTGGCTCTTCAAGAGGTGTCCATCCCTCCAGCAGCTGATGTCACCATGATCATACAGGTGTGGTCCATCCATCCATCCATCCATCCATCCATCCATCCATCCATCCATCCATCCATCCATCCATCCATCCATGCATGCATTCAATTTAACCAATTTCTTGACAGTTGGTTCTGTCAGTCAAATGCCACACACATTACTTGGAACAATGGACCTGTTCTCTTCATGTTTACCAATTGAAAATCAAGAATATAACACAGAATATTTATGTAAAAATCACAAACAGAAGAAACAGTGTGTTTTATGTGAGTATTTGAAATGTTTTGCCTTGTTTCCATTTTTTTTTTTAAGATCATCACCACTACCTTTGGACTGAACTGTTGTGATATAATATTCAAGGTACAAAGACTTATTTACCCTCATGCATGGATAGAATATTGTTATAAAGAAAGAAAAATCTGTATAGTTGAAACTATTGATATAGAAATAAAGTGGTTAAAAACACAATGAGCTGAATAAATTTTGTTTTCCTCTGTGTGCAGATAAGGAACCATCGTGGCTGTCTGATCCCTCTGAACAGCTCAATGCCTTCTAACAGCAAGCACATGTGAGGAGTCTTGACTGTAGTCATTTAGTCCTA
Organism: Paralichthys olivaceus; assembly: GCF_024713975.1. Lineage (NCBI taxonomy): Eukaryota > Metazoa > Chordata > Actinopteri > Pleuronectiformes > Paralichthyidae > Paralichthys > Paralichthys olivaceus. The sequence continues at coordinate 13,015,720 of NC_091093.1, forward strand.
TATTTCCACTCATCTATTCATTGTCTAATACTTATATTAAGCACTAATTGGTGCCATGTGTTGTTCACAACAGGCCTTATGTGCTTGAGGTAGCCAAGATCTTTCAGCATGGTAAGAGCAATGTTTTCTTGATCTGTGGGTTAAGATGGGGAGAAGGGAAACAGGGTGAAACTGCTCCTTTAACACTGTCCAAAGGCAGCAAAGCTCTCCAGGAAATATATAGCTTATTTATTAACACAGTATATATTGTTTGTTATTAAATATCTAAAAAAAATCTATCAAATACTAACTGATAAGCTTTAAAGGCACTATATTAAAATGACGTGTATTTTAGGTTACAAATTAGGACACAAACCAACACTGTATTCGCACACATATAGTTGATGCAGAAGTATAATAGTACTTCCTTAAATGTGCCTGACTCATATACCCATTTTGGCACATTACACTACTGATGATATAAAATCAACCTGAGGAAAAGGCAAATTTTCCATGTAATGATGTGGTTTATTTTGCTTTACCCAGTGCGTCCCAAGCCCAGAACCATTCCCATGACTGTGATCAACAAGAGCATGAAGACCAGGCTACAGACTATTGACAGGAGGGTAAGATAGGATTTGAAATGTCTACATGCACCAAGCATCCAAATTCTGATCTAAATAAGCACAACTTCATGGTTATAGACTTTTCTTTCATGAAATTATCTATTCAGTCATGCAGTGTTTTTGTGATCAGCATGTTTCTCTGTCTGATTGTATTTTTTTCATTTTGTCTGGACCATTAAGCTTTTTTGCCAGAACTTGAATTTAGATTCCTGTGTTTTGTTGTAAGATTCAAAGACTGGAGGACCTTCTGCCTCAGATCAATCTCAGGCGCAATGAAAAGCTTGACCAGGTATTTTAACTTTGATGTAGACGTCTTACAACAATGTGAATGATACTTTACATTCATATGCATTTCTACATCCACCTGACTGTGGCCTCTCCCTTCCTGTTTTAGGAGATTGAATGTCTCGACCAGAAGCTGAGGTTTCTTCAAAGGAGAATGCAGGTGAGGTTATCTGATAAAACATAGCTAGCATATAATAATGTAGATTTGATTTTAAGTGTCTTCAGATTTCAGGTCTTGTTGTGATTCAATGCATCTACTATGTCCACGACCAAGAAGTAAATGTTCATACTGTCAAGTTTACCACCAAGCAGAGCTTCTAATTGCACTGATCTCAGAAACTCTTACAGGGATTTTTTATTGTATATCAAATTAGAGTTTTTGCAGTTTTTCTCAGGAAATGGCCCAATGACCCAGACCGACCAAATGCTGAGTAGATCTGAAAATTTGATAAAACCCTTTATGTTACCTTTATACATATTATACTAAATAACCCTGCAAACATCAAGATGATGGTGCCTTATACAGAAAAAACAACTTCAGCATTAGATAATATGTGACTCAAAACCAGCATGACAGCGCTGATGTTTTCTTGTCTCTGTGCTCATTTACACATCTAATTCATTGACTGTGTTGTAAGTCCAACTTCATGTACGATAGTAATCTTTGCAGAAATGGCAGAGTAGAATCTGCTCTTAATTCAACATTGCCACCACACTTGTTTTTTTCAGTTTCATGTTTCATGTCACAGGTCGCGGACTCTCACAGCTGGAAGGGGGTGCTGACCAGAGCCCCTCTGTGGTGAACCAATGCTCACATTTCCGTTTTTTGAAGAAAACACAGGCCATCTTTAGGACTGTGGTCACACCCATCATCCACTGCAAATTTCCTTCATGTCATTATCTCTGTATGAATTATAATGTGAATGGTCTCAAACGTTGTAGTGAAGTATGTTCATCGTTGTGTTTCAAATTGTAATATGTGCAGTCATCAGTCTAGATTAAATATTGGCCTGTATTTATCAAACTTTCAATGCTGACACAACTGACGTTTCTCCTAAGAGTAAAGTATTAAACACATTTATTGAGAGTTTACATTTTTTCAAGTGTAACTTTTATTTCTCAAGTGATCATGATTGATCACAAGTGCAAAGAGAAAGAGCCATTCAGTTATATATTGACCCTGCAGATGCCAAATTGTACAGTTTCTTAAAATTCTGATAGTTTAAAATGTGCACTAGTATAGATATTTGTAATGTTAAAAATATATATATTTACCATCTGCAATTGTTATAATTCTCTGAGAATAATTTCTGTGGGAAATCACCAATGATAAAATATATTAATATTTTAAAAATAGGGATGAAATAAGAAATCTAACAAATAATAAACAAACATTAACACTGGGGGCATAAATATCACAGTAGGATATATTTTTTGTTGTTTGTTTACCATAGAATCCTGTGTGCCACAATCTGTGTGTTAAGTTTTATTACAATATGTTATTCATACAAAGTTATTTAGTTTGAGTGATATTTTTAATTTGTTTACTAATTATTAAAATAAACAGAGAATAAGTCATGAGACAGTCACTTTAGGTTTTTGTTTTCATGTTGATATACAAAAGAAATGTTAAATTTAGGCTCAAATAAATAGTCATTTATTATTGATTTGATATTTGATATTGTATTCTAGAATTTCCAATACAATATACTCCATTTTCTGTTTACCTGCTGTGCACTTACCAAAATTCTGTTTTATGATTAATTGGAATAAAGACAATTTCTCTATTTCTACTGTGGTTAGTGCCAAATTTTATAGTTTAACATTACAAACTCTTTATTGCTATTCTAATGAAAGAATGGCTGCATGTTCATCTGCTTTCTGTGTATGCGCAGTATGTTGCTGTCCTCCAAAGCTTACATGGTCGCTGTAACAACTAGGTTTACAGGCACAAACTGAGCTGAGTCCACAAGGATGGTTAGGCAGGTTGGATAGACTTATGACCAGTGGCTTTAACAGTCATTTTGTCAAGACAGCATTTCTTTAATGGGCAAGGCCAAGTGTTTGTCTCTGAAATATTCTATGCATTTGTAATTATTGTATGCAGCAGTAATTTCAACAGTGAACTTTCACAAAATGTGAGACGAAAACTGAATGTGACACTGAAGTTACAAACTAAGAGTTATAAGCACATATTTGGAGCCTGTGTTCACACCCGACTGTAAGCTGAGTTAATAAGTAACCTGTTGACATTATTATTTTATTTCCATACTTTATTATACAACATCTCCAGGCACAAGAAGTGGACATTTTATTTATCTTATCTTTTAGTGTCTATCATCTACCTGCCCAGCCACATCGCAGACTATACAATTGGCGTCCAGTAGGTGGCGGTAATGCACCCACAAGCTGACGCGACAACCGCCAGCAAATCAAAAGTAGAGAAGTACTTCGATAACACTGGTGATGAATGAGTGAGCACAGAGACCCTCCAGCAGCCGCAGGAGCTTCAGACTAACTTTTTAACATTACACATTTGGTTCCGTCTTCGTTTACTTCTATCGTCATCAATACTCGCCGCTACTGACGCTGCTGCTGTGACAGACAACACACAGCCGTTCGTTTCGTAAGACGCCTCAGTTAGCTCGAGGTTAGCATGCTAGCTGCAGCCAGGGTGAAGTCAGTGAATGTCGGTGAGACGGGCTCTGGTGAGCTGTGTTGTGCTGTCTGTACAAGATGCCTGTGTGTTTTATCCCTGCTGTGAAGGCTGCTTCTCCAGGGTCGATGTCGATCAGCGCGACACGACGAGGTAAGAACACAACCGGGCCTAAAGAGTTGACTCTCCTCTGCTCAGGAGGAACACAGTGGGTGTAGAGAAACTCTGTTCACGACATCACCGAGGAAAAACCATGTCAACCTGTCTGAGTCAACTTCTAATCAATTCCACAACTTCACCGTGTCTCAGTTCATTTTAATGTCGCTGCGGATCTGAGTTAGTCACAAACTGAAAATGAATGTATTGGTCCACTGATGGAAGTTTGCTGGGACATACAGAGATTCACCTCGAACCCCCATCATGAACAAGAGTGAGGTGAAGGACCACATGACCACAGTTCTCAAACTTAACGTGATCTCAGCTTTAAGGTGGCCTCAATACTTAAGGTTAATATTTATGTGATCTAAGACTTATAGTGGTCTCAGATAATGTGATTTCAGATTCAAGGTGATTACAAATTTAAGTTGGTCTCAACCTTTTGCACCCCACTAACTCCCTCTCACCTTCGTGTGTCTAATCTGTCTGCCCGCCACAGATGCAGATGTTCCAGATGTGGTTACAGCTGTCTCAGGGAACAGGTTGATTACAGATATCGTCTCTCTCTGACGGTGACCCGGGAGAGTTGCATATTTGGAGTAACAGTATTTGGAACCTGCTTGAACCCATTCTTTGGCATCCCTGCGAGTGGATTACAGAGGTGAGCAGAGATTCTTTTTCAGCCACTCCAATTTTTTTGTAGTTGATTAACTTGTTTATTGATTAATCTTTGTCAGAGTCCATTTTAATTCACATTCATTGTACAATACATTTCATGTATCTTAAACACTTTGTTTTAGTTCTTGTGCTGGACATTTTGGCCATTTATTAAACAATTTACACACACAAATTTGGTTTAATGGCCTGATTTAATATACATATATGACATTAGGCTCAGTAGATCTGAGCCTGTATGCAGCATTACTTCTGGATTCCCTGCATTACTTCCTCCAGGATATGATTAAACAGAGCTAATGAGCCACTCAGGTCTTGACACAACTTGTCATGTGATCACTTTATTTAGTAATTAGTGGGCTTAGCAGTCGTTATCCAGTATTTGCATTTTGCAGTGTTAAATAGTTCCTCTATTCTTTGATACTTGAAGGAATATATTATTTCAGAAAACGGAACTATTAACTTGTTGTGGTTTGAGCTGAAAAACATGTTTGATCTGAGGAAATCATTTTTTTGACCTTTGTTTAAGAAGGCATGTTTGTTTTGTTGGTAATTTTGTAGGTTGGTGGAGAATGTAGATGGACAAGTTGGAGCATCAACCAGAGCCTCACTGTTGGCGAAAGCTGTCAAGGACTGTTTCATTGGCAGACATTTCATCTTTGGTATAAAGGTACAATAGTTATTGCGTATCTTAATGCTTACAGAGTGTGTATCAATGCTGGTTAGGACTGTCACTTTCAAAACTTCTGTCAATGTCACTTGGCAATCTTAACATTACTGGCTCACTTTATTTATTGGTCGAGAGGGCATGCAATAGGTTACCCTTATAGTGAGTGCCCCCTGCTGGATCTGGAGGCAAACTACTTCAGACTATCTGATGTACCGGTAGTTACATGTGTATTTTGAATTTGAACAGGTCATTACAGTTCAATTATGAACTTTTCCTGCCAGGTTTCCCATGTTTAAATTTTGAGTAAAACTGAATAATCCAAATATTAGTTTATAATGCTAGTTTCATGACTGGATTTCTTTGGTTTCCAAATATTATTTTGCGTTATTCCTAACAGATGTTTTCAAATGTTAAGAAATCTCTGGTCTCAATCATAGATTTTGTTTTTATGCTGCTTGACTTATACCATCCCTATTCCTCAAGGTCACTGGAACAGAGAGTGGACTTTGTTTTGGGGGGCCCGGACTCAGTAAAGATGGAGACAGAATCCAGTTTATCGCCAGTCAGATGATTCTCCCCAAAGCTGCAGGCCTGGGTGGCTGCACAGTGGTCAGCTACTATCGAACCCTTCTTCAGAAAGCTGCAGAAAATGAGCTGGGGTCCAAAACCTCCAGACCCCTTGAAACAACCCGGCTGCTGATTCGTCATCTTTCTCCATTCAGCAGCTTTAATAACTCCATACTTTCTACCCCAGGGCTTCTTTCCCTCTCCCTGCAAAGGTAATACAACCAAGTGGCTACTGTTAACTACTGCTTTTTATCTGATAATCTCAATATTCTTTATTAAAGGGTCTGTAGAGGGGCTGAAACAAATTACACATAAATGGGAGTTAGTAACACTGACTTTAGAAATTTGAAATTAAAGTAAAAACAATGCAAAAGTTTTTTTTATTTCACTTGAGATTGCTCTTGAAGAGGAAAAATACAAATTAAATGTGCTGAAATTGCAAAGAATGAATGAAATGATAAAAATTTAAAATATGTAAAAACAAGGACAGTCCAACATGCCTTCACTGGAATCATGTTTATGTGCCGTCTTCTGACACCCACTTTAATTCTTCTCTCAGTTCCTCCTATAAACTGTTGAAAACAAAGTTAGTTTCACATGCTTTTTATCGTTTTTCACATGTACTTTTTCGAAATGTTCTTCCTGTGTGGACATTTCATGATAGTTGTTTGTTTTCATCCTAGGTCGCAGCACCAAGACAGCACCCTTTCTCCGACTCCTCCATGGCAACAATCACTGGGACTAGTTACTTCCTCAGCAGAGCAGGAGGAAGGCTTCGGTACCCAGGATTATAGAGGAAATGAAAACAGCTGCCAGGAAACCAAGCATCATTTACAGAGAGTGTGTCTGGATAAGCACAAAGTCACAGAGGAGAGAGCTCTGTCACCTCTTATTTCTTCAGAGCACAGATCTGATTTTACTCAATCATTTGCCAATTGCCCAAACAGGTCTTTTGAGAAAGCTGTTGAAACCACCCCCCTCATAAACTCTTGGTTCAGTACCTCCCCGCCTGGCCACACAAGGGATTTACCACTCAGCTGTAAAACGAAGGGGTTTTCTACAAGACAACTCCTCAAAACATTTTCGTCAAGCTCCGTGGCGTGGGAGGATTTGCCTTTCTCTGAGAGTCTCACAGATTTTTTGTGCGAGGAACACAAAGATTTTGACATTGTGAGTGGAACTGAGCCACATCTAAATGTGCAAAATCAGAGCGAAACAGTAAGAAACAACCTGGAAATAAGATCTCAAGACAAGAACTTGTCAATTGAATCAACTTCTGTTTGTCAAAGTAGCACACAGATAGCAGAGAGCCACTCATGGATGTTACATGATATCACTAATACGACAAACAACGTTGGTGACCGACATGATTTGTCTGACCTGGTGTGCAAGGACTATACTGACGTTGTAAACAAGAGTCAAGCTAGAAGCATTTGTTTCCATCGGTGTAATGACGAAGGTGAGGTGTCCTTTGAAAACCAAGAAGAACAGCTCGAAGGAGAAGCCTATGATTGTTCAGTAGACCTATTCGGTTGCTCTCTAATGATGGACACAAACATAAAGTCGCCCAACACACATTCAGAAAGTGTCAGGAGGACCACAGAACCTTGCGCTCTGCTTTTGAAGCAGCACCTTAGGAGCGACATTAATGTCACACATACAACACCAGACAAACAGAAACTGAGAAGTATGAAGAGCAGAAACAGAGACAGTTTCGTTCCACAAGGCACACAAGATCTCGACTTCATCCCCCCCGCTCAGTCCACCCCAATTGTAAAAGTAGATGTGTCAGCTTCACCTCTCTCCTCATCCTTCTCATCGACATTAGGTGAATTCAGTGCACAACCATACAGTCAATTTACGCCAAAAAGGAGATTCTGGAAACCAAACAAGCCTAAAAAACTGCTGCAGGCTCAGCAGCCCCTTAGGGTCCAGAGCGGGCGTCTCCGCCTGCAGACACCAGAAAGGATTAACCGCAAACGTGACTCTAGTGTTTGTGATGTGACTGAGGACAGTGAAGTATTTGTTCCTCCAACTCCTGCTGCTAAAGGACGACTGAGTGTGAAGCTCAGAAGAAGAAAAAGACAGACTGGTAACAGCAGCAATACTTTGGTTTCTACTTGGAAAGCGCAGCAGGGAGATGGAGTCGATGATAAAAGAAATCTGTTGGAACATCATCTGTCATCACTCACATCATCTCAGAAAGAACTGGCACAAACAGGAAACTGTGGTGGTGGTGGTGAGGCGGGTGATGTACGGAGTCTGGATAGTTCTAATGGTTTCCTCCCAGATGATGAGAACCAGGCATGTGATTGGTCTAGAGATCTATTCTCTGACTCAGCCTGAGAGATATCCATGCAAATGACTTGATTCAATGATCCAAAGGGATTTCTATGCGTTTCATGGCAGCAACCAAAGTGATTATTGATCTACTGTTGTATTGAAAAGAGTAGTTTTAATTTAACCTCTCTTACTGTTGCTAATCCTCCAGAGGGATCTGAGAATAGAGCACACACATTTAACACTGAAGACCGGAGAAAGTCACTCGAGGAGAAGCCTTACTCGACCCAACTGTGGCTATTTCCTCTGTATCTCTGACCATATTCAGACACTCGGGACGGGAACTCAAACCTTTAATTAGGTTCCAGTTTTAAATGATTGAAGACTGTTGTATTGATAAGCTCCAAAGTTATTTGTTCTCCTCTCTGTACTCGAGAAATCCTGACAATATATTTTGATTGCTACAGAAGCAGTATCTTGCACATTTTATCTCACTAACTACTGACCAAGATATTTGTCTACATTTTCACACACAAACATGCTCAAATACACTAATACCAGGACACAAAATTGAGACCCATCAAAGTCACAAATGTTTTGTCAGACAAAGTAGAAGTTTAAATAAAAAAAGAAATGACTAAGGCCTGTAAGACATTGTTTTTGATTGTTTTATGGTCATTGGTTTGGTCTGGGGTGCGTCTTTCTTTATCATTTCCATTGCAATCGCAGAAATCTCTGGTAAACGTCTCTGGATAACCATCCCACCTGGGTTCTTGCAAGGAATTCTTGTTAATATAATGCAAAATGAATCACAGTAGCTTATGAAGACAGAATTTATTTTTGTCTAAATAGCCAATATTTATAAATTGCTAAATAACAAATATTTTAAGGGCTGATAGTAATTTGATCTCAATTTAGTATCTTGTTTACAAAATGCAAACAAATGCACTTTTGTGTTTCCATAAAACCTTTGTTTGTGCAGCTATCCTTGTTAGGACTCAACATTTCCTTAACATGATCAATTCATGCCTAACCTTGCCCTCACATAATATCGTTATTTGGATTGTACTGTGGTTTGCACTGTTACTTGCTCCTGTAAGGAGTTCTCTGTAGCCGGTGAAAGTTATGTGAGTAAACATACACTGAGAGGTGCAACAAACGAGAAATCTCCCGACTATTTCATCCCATCGACTCCTACAGCCTCATGTGCATTCATGACTAAAACGTGCATAGAATCAAACATAAGGCTTTGCATTTACAATTAACAATTGAGTTTAAGAAAGCAAGTTATTATTTGATTTATTAAACAGCTGTTGCCTTATGTGTTGGTTACACAACAAAAACAAGACAAGTATAATTGAATTACCAAATTTATAAGTATGATTAGCATCTCTATTCTTGGCTGGAGCAACTGTAACTGTAACTGTATAAATTATAATATTAATACTCATTTGTCGGTTCAGCCAGTCAAACATCAAACATAAAGCCATGCAATTGATTATGGGTTGCAGTAAATATTCCAGTGCCCAAACTAAGTCTTGTGGAAACCTTTTTTAAAACTGAATGATCCCACTGGAGCAAATTCGATATTTACCAATGAATATGGTTTTAATGTTTGAATGTCCACAGTTTATTTTTGAAAGGAAAGGAAATCTCCTACTTTTAAACAATTACAGTGTCGTATATTGGGGTTGCGATGATGTGAAGATGATGAAGGAATCTCAGATGACACCGTCTTAATTGTATAAAATGTTTATTACGGAAAAGTTCAGCATCAATACAAGCAATGCAATCTGCCTATGGAGAGATCCGGGGTCAATGTGCATCTCTCCTGCCTGGAGAGAGATTCAGGGCCAATGTGAATCTCTTCCCAGGGGGCAACTTTAACTCCTCGTTTATAAAGGAGTGTTGTTTTCGTTAATTTAGAGAAAACACATCTGGTTTCCATCCAGCTCTTCTCAGTTGTCCGGTGACAGGAAGAGAGAAGGCACTAGCTCAAACTGTGACCAAATGCCCTACAATTTGTTCAGGCTTTCTCCAAATTCCTCAGGACCTGTGGACCTCGAACCCAAAGATACATTTCTTTTATGGGGAGGACTACACATGGCATTTCAGACACCACAACAGCTTCACCAGAAATGTCTTGGGAAGTAAAAGCTTCATCAGATGAAGTTGATGACCTAGTGTGGGGTAGTGGGTGCATCACGTGCATGTGCCCATGACACGTCCGCATTTCTGATCAGAGCAGCTGTCTGCTGCTTTCCCCTCAGAGCTGGCATCGCTGACTCACAACGTCGTGTGATTGCAGATCCCTCCTTTGAATGAACAGTGAAGAGACAGTCAAAGGGTACATGTGTATGATGTATTGTAATGTATATGTTTTTCAGTATAAGAAGTCATTCGTAAGCATCACATCCTCAAGGTCAACAAGATCCTCTGTCACCTCTGAGTTCTCTCGTGTCCAATTTGACTGACTCTGCTCCTTGGTACTCCTGATGGCGGCAGAGTCTTTACACTGACACACTGTTCTGCTGCTGTATGTGTTTTTTCAGTGGTGTTAAGATCAGTGTGTGCAGTGCAAAGCCATAGAGCCAAGAATACCAAATATCATGACTAGGATATGTGGGTAAAAGAGAGACATCAAGATGAAGATGATGTTTCATGTTACATGAGCATAAATGGAACTTGAACTTGTAAACTGCAGGAGACTTTCTACTGTGTGTCTGTGGTCCTGTGTGGAGGTTACGTTATCTTTTTGCCATGTGTTGTGAATGTTTACCTCTACTAAAGGAGGTTATGTTTTTGTGTGTTTGCCAATCAGGGTTACACAAACACTGCTTGACAGATTTCACTTGGTGGAAGGATGTGGATGATGGATTTCAGTGTGGATCGGATTTTGTACTGCTTTATTTAACTTTGTAAGATAAGGAACATTTTCCTGGATATCTCAGATTGTTAATTTCCCAATTTTGGGACAAAAAGGAATTCAGATTCTGATTCTGATAAAGATTGAATCTTAATGGAAGAAATCTGGCATATTTAGGGGACTGATATTTATGACTGTGGCCAATTTGGTGCAGATCTAAATAAAAATCTATTTTCATGTTTCATAAGGTGGCTGTTGGGCCATGGCGGAGTTATGCACTCTCTGAGTGCAATTCTAGTTATTATTGGAACTCAGACCATGGACATTTGAGTACTGCTGTGGTAGACATGACATTTTGTTTGTCATTATTAGTGTTGAGGCTTGGAGTTGCTTCAACCCCACAAATATAGCAGAGTGAACAAAGTGTTTTTTACCATCAACATCAGAGCCTCAGAGCTGTTGGCATGGCTGCACACTTATTTCTGCTTTTAAAAACCCAATCATTTCAGTACATGTGTGCCTGCTCTGCTGCAGCTGTAAAGATAAGAACTTGATGCATTTATGGACAAAAGTAGTCCCATGCCTTCATGGTGTGTTGTCCTTCTGCTTGCATGGAGATTATGTTGAATCCACCTTGCATGTGAAAAAAGATCCCTGCTGGAAGGTAGCACAGAACGTAAGCTATGGCAGAACTGAACAACTGTTGAGTTTTAATGTTATGTCACACTGGCACGCTGCTGCCTAGTCCAATGCAGTCTGTTTGATGTTTGCTGTGTGTGTTTATGTCAGTGTGTGTGTGTGCGCCAGGAAATTTTGGCATCAGTTGCTGCAATAATAAAAATTGCAGATGTAACCTTGAGTGTCAGTTTCAGGCACTTACAAGTTCAATCTTATAGAGTCCTAATGCACATTGAGGCATTATAAGATCCTCATTACAATTTATTAATACATTCCCTGAATTTGATTTCCAAAAGTGTGTGTGTGTGTGTGCGTGTGTGTGTGCGTGTGTGCGTGTGTGTGTGTGTGTGTGTGTGTGTGTGCGTGCGTGCGTGCGTGCGTGCGTGCGTGCGTGCGTGCGTGCCACACCAAGGGAGACCCTCTTTGCTTTCTGTTCAGCTATGACCTGTTTACTTTCATTATTATAATTATTATTCTGTGAATTTGTCACCAGTTCTGTATTTTATTTATATGCCGCCACACCGGTGACAGCACAAACGTTGACTTGGACTCCAGCATTAATTGGAATTTGGTTGTCAAAAGTCAAGGTTACTGTGACCTCACCTGCTTCCCATTCTTGTCAACACAATCATGAATGCCTGGGGGGAATTCCATCTGTCACTGAACATCCAAATATATTTTTGAACTTAACTCAAGCATTCATACCTTTGATGAAATTCCTTCAGTCACAATTATAGACATGGATGCAACTTGAATTGTTTATGGAGGTATATCCTCCTTAATATACATAACAGTAATATATATATATAAATAATAAAATAATAAATCCCTCTAGCATCCCACATGGGGGTGGTATGTTTTCCTCAAACTCGGGTACTCTACCAGAGTTCTGGGAGTTTGAGGGTTCTGCACAGCTCCTGCACTCTTCTGCGCAGAGGCTTCAGATGTTGTACCTGGGATCTGCTAGAGCCACTCTCCCAGTTTGGGGGTCACAGCCCTTCATTTTTTTCACAGCCCCTAATGCTCCCACTACCATGGGGATCACATTCCATTTCACCTTCCACATCTGTTCCAGCTGTTCTTCCAGCCCTTCTACTTCTCGATCTTCTCATGCTCCTTCTTCCTGATGTCACTTTCCCCTGGGATTGCCACATCTATCCCTACTGCCATCTTCTGTTCTTTGTCCACCACCACTATTGTTTGGTTTGTTAGCCAGCCAGCGACCCAGGTGATGTCCTGGCCAGTATGACTCTACTATTTACTACTATTACTGCTACTTTACTACTATCCAGCATGACTACTCAAGGAGGCAAGAGTGAACCTTCTCCCCAAGAAACCCACCCTCAACCTGTCTGAAGTAAACAAATACAGACCTGTCTCTCTTCTTCCTTCGAGTGTACTATCTTTAATCAACTCTCCTCCTATCTTCCCCAGAGCAACCTTCTTGACCCTCACCAGTCTGGTTTCAAGGCAGGCCACTCAGCTGAGACTGCCTTCCTTGCTATCGCTGAGCAGCCTCTCTCTCCTCTGTTCTCATTCTTCTAGAACTATTTCAATCTGAAACACAGGTAGCAGCACAAATCTCTGCCTCTCTGACTGACAGAAGATTCAAGTAGATGCCCGCACACCACCTGAAAATCAACCTTGACAAGACCAAGCTACTACTACTGGTGTACTATATATAGATATATATCTTTTAGTTTGGCTTTTTGGAAGACTAATGGAACTTACATGATTCTTGTTTTTTTGTATCACAGTGTGAGCTAAATGATATGTAATGTGATGTACTATTTACAACACCCCCTGCCCACTACACAAAAGTCAGTTGCTCTACTCATTAGCCTATCCAACTGCATATATATATATACACACACACACACTTTTCATTATTTTAATCTATGAAGTATTAACAAAGTGCAATGATTTATTTTATGTGATGTCTGTGTCTTTTAATGAATTTCTCTCTTCTCTTAACTTTATTTCTTTGCTGTATTATGAGTGAAGGCACATCTGGACTGCTGAAAATAAGCTTGCACTCTATACAATGACAACACAGAGAATCTATCTAATCTATCAGTAAAGATGGCATATCGCTGCAAGGTGATCATTTTAGTTGTTCAATTTATTAACATTTGGTTAATTCTGGCACCTTGTGCACAAAACACACTCAAACACAACAGGCTTCATAACAAAAGAGAATGAAAAACAAATGACTCTACAGTTTATTAAATATTTTTAGCTGATATTTACATATTTTCTAACTTCCTATTTTAAAAACATGATACACATATTTTTGCAAATACTTTTTTACATATATCTAGTTGGCACTAAAAGTTAGAAAGTACACATTGTGAACTGATTAGTCCCACAGGACTAATTTTAATTGGGTGACTGTTGAATTGTGTGTGACAGTAGTATTTCCATTGCACAGTTGCCAGGGAAAATAATGTAGGCCTACTACTGCCCCGTGGTCAGCCAGAGGGGTGGCAGAAACTTTAGAGTGCAGTGGAGATGAAAAAGCATGACAAGCACATGGTGGAGAGATGACTTGGTATGGAGTTGTCAACAAAGCGTCAGCTGAGGGTTGGGCAGCTCTTCTACGTTCCTGTGTAGAATTAAAACTGATAGAAAAGTACAGATTTCTTCTTTAGTGTTTGGACAGTGGCTTTTGTGTAACTGTAAGAATGCAGTGGAAAACTAATAAGCCACTGAATACTTTATTTTAAAATCCAGATTGACATGTATGTGCTGCACTGTCAACCATGAGTATACACTGGTTCAACCTTTAACTCTTCAATTCTGGATTACTGCACTTGTTTTCTGCCTCGAATGTCTTAACGCAAGAAGGGTCATCTTTGTCTATCTATTTTGTAATTGTACACGACCCCGACCTCTGACTTTCCTGCAGGAGATATACGATGTAAAGCACTCTCGCTTAGAGAATTTAGTTCAAGCTTGAATAATGCTGTGGTTGCAAATAAAAAATCTAACTTTTACTCTTCCATCTTCTCATGCTGTGAACATATATAGTGGATCTGTTTGCCACAGTTCTGTGGCCTCCCGCTGGTGCTTTGTGAGCCGGTCTCAGCGCCCCTCCATAACAGGTCATGGAATCTCTGACGTTAGATGCCAGCCCTCCTAATATGCACCTGTCCCTTTGCGTCACGCCATGCTCCCAATATGAAAAGCTTGTGATTGTTTTCCGAATGAGACAGTGTGCGTAGATAGTAGACTGGGACTATATACCCTCAATTGAGGTTCTGTTCCCCATTCAACTGCAAGTGGACCTACAGGGAGCTTTGACTGCACACCACGGGATAGTTTTTCTTTTGCTTCTCTTCTGATATAACATGGAGGTAAGAGGATATTTCTTCACGATTTACATGTTTAAACTATGAAGATAGTACAGGTTATGACTCAGCTTTCACTGATATTTAAAAGGCATCACTCATAATTTTTTTGTCTTTGTTTTTGTAGTAGCTCACTTAAAACATATTAACAACTATGCATATTGAAAGTATATATTTAATCTAATTGAAGTGCTAAGGGTTAGGGTTGAAGTCCCTAACCCATCAACATTACAAATTAATGATCATACATGCTTTAAACTGGAGCAGAAGAGATTACTTTTGTGCCTTTTTGCTCAAATCTAATTTTATTTGATTCTGCCCCAAATCACATAGAGCTTAACAATTTGTATACGATGCAACGTCTGTCCTTCACCCTCGACAAGGGTAAAAACTATACCAACAGGGGAATAATATGCAGAATCCTCAGGGAGCAATAGATTATCCTTGTAAATCCTTTAAAACATTCACGAGACAAATGGAAAAGTATATCAATGTTTAAGCTTTTATGCAAAAGGTGCTCTGTGCCGTTCGTCTGTTCAATCTTCGGACGTGAGCAGAACTTCTGACTGAGCTGTGTTCTCTCCAGGCATCACCATGTGCCCAGGTAGTTAGTAGCCACACAGCATCACTGTTGATGAGCCTGAACCGCCAAAGACAGCGAGCTCAGTTCTGTGACTGTGTGGTCAGACAGAGGCAGAGCCCAGGTCAACTGTATCCTGCACACAGGTGAGCCACATGTTACCAACCCCACATATGTAGAATAGAACATTTTGTTTAGATAGGGAGTTGTATGTCTAATTTAATAATGTTTTATGCTCCTGCAGATGTGTCTTGGCAGCTTCTAGTCCAGTGCTTTCTTCTCTCTTGTCCTCCTCTGGTGCCCTGGTGGAACTGCAGGCACCGTGTCTGACTGGCTCTGTGCTGGCTCTTCTTTTGGATTACATTTATACTGGGACTTTGCCATACTCACGAATCCAGCAGTACTACTACAGCCTGCTCACTACCGCCTGCTATCTGCAGATGGATGAACTGCAAAAGGCTCTCAGTGCATGGCAGAAGACTGAGGCGAGTGTTGCAGATGAAGCAAATGTTTCCACCAGAACTGAGAGTGAGCTGTGTAAAAGCGTTACAACAAACTCCTGTAGTAAGCATCTACCTTCAACATGCGGCGTTGATGCATTGCCAAGACAGAATGGAACAGGAGAGAAGCTGGAGAGAGAGGATCATCCGTATTCATGTGATGTACTGCAAATGCATTCAACAGATTTGGATTCCTGTATTAAAAGCAAAGAAACAGATATATGTGGTACAAATGGTGCAAAGGGCTGTAGTAGCACCTGTGATTTAAGTTATCGCAGTAGTATATCAGAGGACTACTCTGATGGTGTCAACGCTGGAAAGTGCACACCAGTCACTTATCTGACACCTCAGGGTTTGATTCAAAATATCCCTCACTCTGCTGAAGAGCATGTAGTGTCCGAAGTGGACAAAGAGGTGCAGAAGGATCAGTTTCATGTAGCTGGCACTGTAAACGCAGAGACCTGGCAGACAATCACAGAAGAGGAGCTGGAGAGGAAAGTCGAGGACAAGAGGAAGTCATCCTCGCCGTGTTCTTCATTGCCACATCCGTGCTGTGAGGCAGTGCCTGTCATATGTCACAGCAGTAGAGCAGATATGCACCAACTGGCCGAGGTGCCTTCGTACCATTCAGTATCCAAGGCCTCAGTCGATTCCAGTAGAGCCACCGTCCCACGATTAGCAAGCACAGACATTGACAACATCGCTGAGGGTGTTACTACTAAGCAAAAAAATTCCCATGGGGAACAGGATCAGGATGATAGAAACTGTAAATACCAGACTGGAACACAGAGTTGGGATTATCAGAATAGCTCTGATCAATGCACAGAACATGATTTATGTTACAGATCTAGCAGAGATCAATCTGACACATTACAACAACATTACAACAACAGCAATGCAGATTATTTTATGAAACAAAATGATGAACATATGGACAAAGGATTATCCCACATTACGGATCATAACAATCACCAGGCTGACTGTGATTCATTTCAGAGTAAAAATCACACTAAATATCTTGGAGATGATTCAGTGCCACAGAATAAGGTTTGCAGCAGATTCATCAGGGGATTGAAGCATAAAGCTGAGCTCAGTTTGGATGATTTACCCTCCAAACATCAGCAACTGGACTGGTCTGATGGTTACAACGTCCCAACGTCAGCTGCAGCAGAGGAGACGCTCTCCCAGGATCTGAGAGCTTCACTTCCTGTGGAGATGTCGGACACAGGAAGTGACTCTCAGGGGGAAGCTAATGACAAACACAGTTATTCCAGCAGGGTTCCGGATAGAATGGATAGACAGGAGCTCCATTGTAACCCCTATGAACCAAGGAAAGATTGGTACCCAACACTGCACAAAGCCCAGACAAGCATATATGATACTGTCTCTGCTCAACAGGAAAATGACTCTGACAACCAAGAGAAAAGAGCCACTGCTGCTGTGGATAATGTCAGGGGACGTCTGTTTGACTGTGAACGCCGCACATCTCTGGAACTCTCAGAAATCACAGAGCCACGCTTAAGTTTTACAAATCAAGGGGACAGCAACATGTCTGATCTCATGTGTAGTGTGGTAGGACAGTCATACCACGGACATCTTTATTACCACTGCCTACCCCACGAGGACACACGCTTATTGCACAGAGACTCTGATCACAAACCCTCTCACCCTGATTATTCAAACCTGTCCAGTGATGAAGAGGAGGAGGAAGCCAACACAAGTCACAGGTCTCTGAGGCCGCACTTTGCTACAGGAACCACAGAACAGGTTCTACTGCTGGACATTAGTGCTAAACCTGCAGAGTTGCTTGTGGCCTACAAACACAAATCAGACGAGAAAGACATATTTGGGAGTGGGTTCAGAGAGCAACGGGATGACGCTACATCTATAGTAGGAGTTGACAAGAAAAAAAGTAGGACTGCGGCAATGGTTGGGGCTGAGAGTTTTGATGAGGGTGAGACTAAGTCTTGGGTTGGAAAGACAAATTTGGAAAGACCCGGTGATGAAGGAATACAAAAAGCTGTCTCCAACCCTGAGGAGGGTGAAAACCAGAGCAGCACTTTGACAGCCTGTTCATCTCCTTGTATACCAGACTGTGTACAAGCCTCCATATCATCTACCTTGTCTGTGTGCATACCAGCTACCCTCTCGGCCAGCATGCCAAGAAATATATCGGCCCATCTGTCAACACCACTCCACCAACCTTTCCAGTGTTCTCTGTGTGACCGCTCCTTCAGCCAGCGAGGATCTCTGAATAGACATGTACGGAGCCACCTTGGCGTACGGCCCTTCCCTTGCCCCTGCTGCTCTATGACCTTTTCTCGCCAGTACCGTGTCACAGAGCACATGCGTGTTCACCAGCGATGCACCCACAGGACTGACTTTCACAAGCCCCCTGCTTCTTCAATTTGAGGACACGGCACAAAAGTGAAATGTATATTGTCCTGTCACTCAGGGCCAGTGTTCATTTTAATGTTTTGGTCTGTTTGCATTAAAGCTCAGTGCAATTATAATTTTCATCCACATTTTATAAATACACAGACGGCTGAAAAGAATTTGGGCATTTTGGTTCTGAGATTCAATTCAAAATTCATGGGTGTCTACACCCTCTATAGGCCAATAGTCCATATAACGACAGAAAAAACCCAATAAATACAGTGAACAAGTAAGTGAATGAAAGCAGCTATTATCAGTATTTCTATGTTCCTAATGGACTACTTACATTGGGACTCCAAATGAATCTTTCTGTGTGTGCTTGATGCATAAATAAGCAACTGTTTGCTACCAGAAATGACTGTAGTCTGCAGCAGAAGTGGTATGAATAAAATACTAATAATTAAAATAATAATACTGACCAGAAGTTAGGTGCTACACACAGTATTTGCAGATATGCTGTTGTTTTACACCTTGTTGTTTCTTCTTTGGCCCATGTACACAATGTGAGCAGCTAATTCATTCGTTCTGGCTCCATCACATTAAGCCCCACCAACTACATGTAATCACTGAATTACTTTCTCCTTTGTTGCTACTGAACTGTTACAGGGATTTGTAAAACAGTTTCCTTTCACATGTCATTAATGTGATTTATATTCCCTGTTCAGATTATGTAGATATACAAGTGCTTTTCATAATAAATGATTAAATAGTACTTTCATTTTTTTATAAATGCATTTTATTGCCTTTTTTTGTTTATGAATAATTAAACCTTGTATATGTATTTACATTTCATTTGTGTTATTCATACATGTATACCCGTCCTCATACCAACCTTTTTAGATATTGATAGACAGAAATATTCTAAATTGTAGCTTGTTTTCCCTTTGTTTCAATAAACTGATCTACAATCAAATTTTTTGCAAACGTATGGTGATAGTTACAAAAGAGGGAAACACCAGTCACGATATGAATACCACTGCACTCCCTGTCTCGCATTCTGTCTTCTGCAAACAGAAAACAGTGTGTGTTAAGGTGTCGAAGTGTTTTAGTTTAATGGAGTTGCTGTTTAAAGAAGAGCTTACATAGTAAAAAAAAACACATAAAACTGTCAAGGGCAGCCGGAGGTTCTCAGTTTCACCCAGGCCGTCGTTCTGTGCCGTAGCTGTGTAAACTTAACACCAACGCCTGCTGGCTGCAGAGTAAGCACCAGGTCCTTGATGACGATAAAATAAAGTAATGGATCACAGAAAAACCACAAGGCAACACCTATCAGACATGCATACAATCTGTATTGCCTTGTATATAAAGCTAGCTAGTACTGGTTAATAATTAAGACTCAGGGATCATCTTGTGTCCACAAAGAAAATTGGTTTTCTGTCTTTGTTTGCTTCATAGTTCTTCTCTCTTCTCCCACTTGCGTTTATGTTGTGGTTCATTCTGCTGGAGTTTCAGTTGGTGCAGCCGTCATCACTACAATGGCCTGAAGAGATGAAAAAGTAAAGCACTCTCAGGTTCTGTTCAGACCTGGTGTTTACGTCCGTCCTGAGAGATCCAATCACAAGTGGTCAGTGTTCAGCTGAATGTGTCTCCTGTGACCACTTGTGATCAGACCTCACTTACCCGCTCCATATGTTAATAAAAATGTCCTTTGTGTTTGCGAGGACCAAATTATGTTCTTTTTACCCAGTCTGAGTTTATAGATGTGTATTTGTTTTTGTGCATCTGTGAGTCGGCAGAGGGGCGGAGATAATCAAGGAGGTTAGAGTGGTCGTCCTCTCACCACAAGGTCAGCGGTTCAATCCCAGTCTTCCCCATCTGCATGCCGTAGTGTCTTTGGGGCAAGATACTGAACCACAAATTGCCCCTCATAGAAAAGGTGTGCCCATAGCTGCACTGTATGAATGTGTGTGTGAATGGCTGAATGGCAATACCCTGTACTGTAAAGTGATTTGAGTGGTCATCAAGACTAGAAAAGTGCTATATCAATACAGACCAGTTACATTCACAGTTCTCAGCACTGTCTGGAATAATGTGTGTGGAAGTGGGAGTTGTGTGCTGTTTTACCTGACTCTTTGGGGAACGCAGGGCAATTCCAGCCAGAGTTGACATCACAATGAAAATGATTGCACTTAAGAAACTGTAGAATACAAAGATCCCCTCCAAGCTTATTTCCATGGCCTAAACAAAAACACAAAGATCTCATAATGTATGACATGTAGTATCACAGATATCTTGACTGTTAACCATGATAAACACTGGAAAAGATCCTTCATTATATTCCTAACTAATCAGTAAATTCACTTTTCATCAATATCAGCAATTGATATTAAACTAAGAGAAACAAACCGTTTGTTGTTTGTATTGATTATTCAGTACCATATAACAAAGCCTTAACTCAACAGAGGAATCTAAAAGGTCATTTTTATAACAAATAACAACAACAAATAACCATAAAATGAATAATCACCTCATAATGTGATGGCCATACTGCTTCTTCTGTTTCTGTGATGTTGTCATCAGGAAACACATATTGCCTGGAGAATGAGCGGTGTGTTACTGCTGGCAGGACTAGCAAGCCACACCAAGTTGCCGCCACTATCGACACAATACTCAGGGCCAATGATATGGTGACCTACATGCAAACACCAGCAGAGACAGACAGACAAACATTAATAAAAGTTGGTAATATTCACACAGTATGTAGACAACATGGAGAGCCCTGCAGACAAATCAGTGAATCATTGGTCAATAAATAAGATCTTAAAATGATCGGTTTAGAAGGAAAAGCCAGAAACAGAAGGGGGATTTAAATCAATAATGAACTGTTTTATCTGCAAGGCTCGTGGTCCTAACATTGCCAGTAATGTTTTATAAATATAAAAACAGTGCTTACTGTTTTTTTGGTTGGATTGTGCTCTGTCAGAATATACATAATCCCACATATGATGCACTGTGAAAGGAGTAGAGTTTTAATTATATAGGCTATACATACATATGACTAATAATCCACTTGTAATACCAACCAGAATTCCCTGCAAAAAGCCAGATGGGATGGTTATCGACAGAGGTTGATTAAAGAAGTCTTCTGAAATTGCAATGGGCATGATCAAGAAAGCGGAGCCCAAGACCAACACAATGACCTGAAAGAAAATCAAAAACAATGTCGAACATGACCTCTTCATTTCTTTTTTATTTACACTTTTATTTTCTCTGACAGCAGAAGAATACTTTTTGACTTGAATGCTTCTATTTGAGCACGCGCATCTGTGTGTGTGTGTGTGTGTGTCTCACGCCAATAATCTTAGGTTGCCCTTTCATGAAGCGGTGTAAAGGTTTGCTGCCCCCCACTGTGGTGCCTTGAAGACTTGCATCATTCCCGCCTGGTCCACTCACAGAGTACAGCATGGTAGACATTTTATGGATAGAATTGTTTGCTGTCGCAGGAAAATTAAATAAAAACACAATAAACACAGATTTTCTATCTTTGGTTTCAGTTAACAATATTTCATCCTATAAATGACACGAGTTTGAGGCCCTTTTTGGGTTTCAGAGAAGATTTTATAATAAACTGAATATTTCTGTGCACAAGTTGATAGTTATTTGTTTTACGTGTGTTCACTGAGTTGAGTTTGAGCTTTTACTGTTAAGTATTCAGTATCTGCCTGTTAATGGGACATTTTGATTGAAGACACATTATCCATCCATTCCTCCATCTGCTCATCCATCCATCCCAATAATCATTTGAGGGTCACAGAGGGACTGGAGCCAATGCTGACATTGAGTGAGAGGCCTCTTAAAGGTACAGTGTGTAGAATTTTGTGATATCTAGTGTTGAAATTGTATGTTGCAGCTGAACACCCCTCACCTCACCCTCTCCTTCCAAACATGAAAAAGAAAGTGTGGCACCCTTCAAGTGTCATAAAAACTCAAGGTGTTTAGTTTGTCCAGTCTGGACTAATGTAAAAAACATGGCGGCCTCCGTAGAGAGGGTCCCTCGATGTAAATATAAAGTATTTAAATATAAAGTATTTAAATATAAAGGGCCTTTTCTGGGGTAAAGAAAACTATAATTCATACAATTTAGATGAAATGAACGAGTGAAAACATCATGAGGATTATTCTACATTAAATTTCTGCCAATAGTTCCCTTTCACCTCAATCTTACACACTGGACCTTTAAAGCACCAGATTTCCCAGCTTGTCTCCGAAACTAGAATTAAAGTACAATAACAAATTCCCTTTTTTTTTTCAGTTCTACAAAACTCACTCTGGATCTTGACTAAAGAGCTCAACATTTAGGCCATTTTTATTGTGTATTTTATATTTACAGTGATTTGCAGTGACCAGTACTACCACTGTACAAATACATTTTATCATTATTATTATAGTAATAGTAAGCAGTAACATGTGCCTCATGGCGTCAGAAATACTTATTTTGTGTGACACACTGCAAATTACAATTCCAACACATTCTCACGTGTGATTTATTTAAACGAAGTTGAACAACTACAGCTCACATGAACCTCTGGAAACATATCAACCGTAAAGACTTGTGGGATATGAAGTCGCTTATTTTATTTGACTTGTTTAGCCGGATGTGTTCAAATGTAACAGTCTAGCAGAGCAGCACGTAATTCTCTAAGGACTTAACGCCCACTTACATTCGGTTACACCCTGACACAAAACACTTTTTGTGAAAATCCACGGAGTTATTAAGGTTGATCAGAAAACAGATTTAACGGAGGCTTATCTGTTTCCATCTCAACAACAAACCCTCATGTCCATATCAAGAACAACTCAGAATCAACATGTGCGTTTGTCCTGAAGTTACAAAGTGTTGTTGTGAGCTGGACTCAGTGTCTTCACTTGACATTGCACAATAATATCTGCAGCCAGTCCCAAACCAAGCATTGATGCAAAGACACGCCAGAACCCAACCAGCTTTAATTGGGTTTCTGTTGCTCCTCGTCCTGATATGGAGAAAACGTGGTTATTCTGCTCGTTCTAAAATCACAGTTAAATGACAGATTATGTGATGATACTTAACATGCACTTGATTAGGAGTCACACCCCAAACAAAGAGGTTATAAACAGAAGAAGAGTCAGACCTGGTGCAGCTCTGAGCTCCGTGCTATGCGTCCCTCTGGCGGTGCGTTCACGTGCTCCTCTGGAAAACACCCTTTCCCGAGTTGAGACGTGGTTCTGCTTTTGAGGTGTTCACGTGTTCTGAAGTCGGAACGTGGATTCAAACAAGGTCGCTGAGGACGAAATGTGTCGCAAGTGACGCCGTGACAACATTTGCACAACAACAAAGAAAGACGACAAATGATCATGTTTGACAGACATTTAAATAATTGAAAACATATGCTCATTGATCATTGATTTTCTGTATTGGCTAAAAACATACACTGTGGTGCTTGTGAGAGATTCGTGAGGGATGAGAGACCGTTTTAAAGGGACAAAAAGTGACAAAAGTAAAATTAGTTTCAAAGGACATAACAATTCACATGAAAAACTATTTATGGAGCTGATGTCAAATCTGACTTGACAACTCGCAAGGCAAACATTTTCGATGACTTTCCAAATTCTTGCGATTATTC
Organism: Paralichthys olivaceus; assembly: GCF_024713975.1. Taxonomy (NCBI): domain Eukaryota; kingdom Metazoa; phylum Chordata; class Actinopteri; order Pleuronectiformes; family Paralichthyidae; genus Paralichthys; species Paralichthys olivaceus. Next base: position 13,039,624 of record NC_091093.1, read on the forward strand.
CCACACCACTTGAACGCGCAGCCCGAGTAACGGGTCACAGCTGGAGCAGCAGAGCACCACTTGGCTGATTTAGGATCGGTTTTCTTTTCCACTGCTTCGACACAGTCTCTTCAAACACCAACTAATGTTATTTGTAAATCAACTTTATTAACTCATGTCCATTGTGTCGACGGATACTAGAACAGAAACGATGTGTTCTGTTAGGGACTACTTCTCAAAGCAGCAGCTGTCCAGCCTGGCGGAGGGATTCACTAAAAGAGTAACGTCATAAACAAGTCATGTGGAATGGAATGCACTCAGTGGTCAGTTTATTAGGAACACATGCATAACACAGACTGATACAACAACGCTGCAATCAAGTGTATTTGGTTAAAGGTTTCATATATGTAGAAGCTTGTTTTGTTGAAACTGTTTTATAGGCGACGAATCACAATTGCGTTATAACTTCATTTAAATTATTTGTGTGGACAAAATATTACAGATCAACAGCATCATATTGCTACATCCTCTAAAAGGACCTCATCAGCAAGTCTCTAGATACTGAGATAATGAACTGTGATCAGTGAGTATGTACACCCTTACAGTTTTGCACAGTTGGACAATAGACTGTATAGAAAGTCTCCGTTTACAATACAGTCTATAGTGTGAACAGAAGAGTCTGTGTAACTTAAGGGTAACAGCTTACTCAATGTCATGTTGGGGCATTTGCTGAAAAAAATGGAACAAGTACAAATCTTATCTAATAAACATGAATCTATCCTTTTAAATGTAGTAATTATCACTTGGCCCTATCCCTAGAACAAGTTTGGTGGAAATCAGTTTTGCAGTTTTTGCTTAATCCTGCAAATACACAAACAAACATGAGTGAAAGATGCTGTTGTTTTATGGGCGTTGTGGATGAGTCTGCCTTGCATCGAAAGAAGAACTGTTAATGATTGTGGCAACGTGTGTGTGGTTGTGAGTGTGTGTGAATGTTGACATCAAAATAGTTACAACACAAGTGATTCTTGCTTAACAGTTTGGAGAAGTCGACTCCGGGGGAGGAATTTCAATTTCCCTCTCTTTCTGGGAGACGAAACAAAAGACTACAGTTCTTGTTTTTTTGCCCTTCAACTGACATGCATGGTTCTGTGTTCTATCATCCATGAAATGTAACTGACATGTAAAACTGAACAGTCAGAAGAAAAGGAGTGTGAGAAAGAGACACAGCAGGAAAAAAAAGGGCTTCATTTAAACCACGAATTTGTCTTTAAATATGAAACAGATGCTCTGCATTAAACGAGACAACAGAGATTCCTGCCCTCCATTAACATTCATTTCTACCTCCAGAGCAGACACGGATCCACTAAACAATCTCGCAGTGGCAGGTCTCCATATAATAATGGACAAAGCACCATGACGTAACTGCTGAGAGTTATTTCTGCTCATCTGAGGTTTAATGTCCAAGTTGAAATGAGTCAACAAAGAAAGATGCATTGATTTGACAAATGTAACACACAGTAGTAATCAAATGTGACTTTATTGAAAAATGTGTCCTTTGCACAGATTATTCAAACTATGTTGTTAACGGTAGCTCGCAATGCATCCTGCTGTGGGCTGCCTGTTTAGCGCCCCAAAGCAAAACCTTTACACAGGACAGCAGACTGGATCCACATTCATGCCAACATCGAGAGAGACTTGATAATTAGTCAAGACCTTTCATAAATCTTTCACAGAAAGAATGAGGTGAAAATTCATCATCGAAGAGATGGCAGACTCTAAAAGCACTTCTTAGTTTGACTTCCACATTTCATTTATAAGAGCTAAGAATTAGGATATTTACACTGTAATTACAAACAAATTACAAAACTGTTTGAAAAGATTCAAAAGATGTTAAAATTATGATCAAATTTAAGATTTCCAAACTAGACAAAAACATAACAAAGCCAAAGCCTAAAACTGAGACGATCAGTCTCATAACTGTAAATCTTATAGTTATGAATTGTGGAAGCCATATTATTGAATCTGTTCCTTTGTCTATGTGCAGTAGAAAGATTAGGTGATGAAACAGTCAGTGTTACATCCATGTGAATATGAAGTTTTAACCTTACGACAACATGCATTTTTTTCCCTCTTACATAGATAACACTGGGTTCCTCAAAGGCATGTGAACACCTCCCAGTGGACTCCTGACTAGATTTCCTTGAAGCAAAGTCGATCACAGCACAGCATCATACATATCTATCCTATGTACAAACGGTATAACACACTCAGTCACAATCAGAGGTCTTGTTAACTGTATTCTGGCATTTAGATTTCACATGACACATTAATATCAGAGCACAAATATCCTTGTTGATTTCTAAATAGAATCTGGTAAGTAACTTTCAGATTATTTTCAAATTATTTAAAAACAGCAGGGAATACAATCAGACTCTTGTTTTATTTTCTTGAAGCTGTTGGACATTCATCCCAAGAGTTTTTACATGGGTTGCCCACGATAAACCAGAGATGTCTAATTACCAGCTGACTTTACACCAGCGACAGTTCATCCGTCTATTGACTTTCCTAAAATACTACAAGGTTGATCATGGCCACATGTTGAAACTGACACCTCTTATTGCAACAGGTGGCCACTGGTTTAATGGAAACAGATTTATAGTAATGGATGCATGAGTGTATTTGAATGAGCACCAGTAACAAGTATTTTAACAGCTTTTAGACAAAATATGTATTTTTAAAGTTCACTTCATAAAACAAAAAAAGAATAATGTAAATTATTATTTACAGTGGTTTCTCCTAATTTAAATCTATATAAGTGCTAAAAAATAGACGGATAAATATTATTTGATCAGTGGATGAACATGTGATAAATGAAAAATACATATATGAACAACTATGTGTCTGTGCATGTGCATATATATATATACATACATAAATGTATATACATACGCATATTTAAATAAATAAATATATAAGACAGAAAGTATACTGATTCATGCAGTGACATTATAACACATGACTTTCACCTGTATAACCTTATACTGTAATTGCATTGATGAGCATTAGTCATTGGAATAACACACACTGTGAGTGGTTCATGTTCTACATTCTAGCATATCACTTGAGTTAACGTATTCACACACATATACTGTATGTACTGTATATAAAAACAGACGTCAAGAACACGGACTGAAGTTAGTTGCATTGTCCTGCATTTACCTGGAGTACTTGAGCGCACTGAGCACTTGGTTGGAAATCTAAAATCGTTCACAGTAGCACGGTCAAACGACCACATGCCTTTAGCTGGAGCTGCAGAAGAGTTCGGCACAGAAGATGATGTGATACATGATCTGTGCTTTGTTTTTCTTTTTGCACTTCCCCAATGTAGTTTCTATAATGTTATGTGTTGTTTCTGCTGCTGTATCTGCTGTACGTGCTGACTACAGCCACACACCTGGAGCAGATAGAACAAGATGCTAAGTGTCTACTGTGTGTAACGGAGAAAAGAAAGACAGAATACTTTTATAAAAATGTATAAACAATTACTGATGCAACAAGAGAATAAACTGAGATCTAAATAACTCAATAGAATATATCATTTATTGTTGCTTATTATTGTTGTTTAACTATAGCCAGCTTGTGACAGCTGATGATTAGAATAAAGAAACTATGAATTGTTTTTTGTGTTTAGTAAAAAATCCAGAAAAGGATCGTCAGGTGATATGAATAGAGATAAATTGATTTTCATACCAGCCCTAACATTAATTCAACTATAGATGAATGATGATGTGGGGGAGAATGGTGACTAGTCCTATCCAGGATTTAAAGATGTTCTGCAGTGTTATACAAAGTGTAACTGATGTTTGTGTGTCATGAGTCAATGCATGTGTGAAATGTGTGTGTGTTGAGGCTTTCGCATTACGGTGGGTTTTTTCCACACTCGTTTTGCTGACACAAGTTGTATGATTTCCTATTTTTATCCCAGTACTGTTGATTTTTGAGGTCTCGTACTTTTGGGACTGCTTGTTTTCTCACTATTGCAAGAATGACTGTTTTGATTTGTTTAAGTGGAATACTGAAAACATCTTTATCTACTTTGAATCAGTAGTACGTTGAATCACAGTTATTTATGTGAAGTCACAGACCTCAGTTCATTAAATTATTATATGTTTGAGTACCCTTCTCAAAGTTCCTCGATGAATCTAACCAACATCTTCACTCACTTCAATCACAAAACCAATGTAAAGCAAAGCCGTCGTGCTGGATTCAATGGGGTTTCCTCAGCTTGTCTCAAGGGGCCGTGGGTCTCCTTCTTCCTCATCCTGGTTGGGGCCATCAGGAAGTTGTTTGTTCCAGTAGTCGCACTGGTCAAACGTGTCGGAGCAGGGGAGGTCTGAGCCCCCGTTCTGAGCCAGGACTGGGAAGACATGGTCGACCATATCGCAGAGACGCCCGAAGCTGAGAGTGAGACACAGACATGTACAGATTTTAATTAGGGACGTTCAAATATTACTGATTGCATGAATTAAAAAGCAAAAGAAGCAGAGAATATCGCTTACGAGGAGATATTGGTTTTGGCGTGCTCCTGTATCAGCTCCCCTTTGGGATTGACAGTAAAAATCCTGTTGAGTGGAACACCCACCTCCTTATAGGAATAGACATCCTGAAATCACAAATACACAAACTATCAGCATCGCCACTAGAAGGAAGAGTCATGGGGCCGTAAGTAATGAACGACCACATCAACAAGAGGCAAAAAGACTCTTTAATGTGTGTGTGTGTGTCTGTGTGTTTGTGTGTGTGTGCAGTCTTCTTACTGTAGCTCTGTTGCCAAAGGCAGCGTAGAAAGGCTCAGTGTTGGGGTAGAAAAGATGCTTAATGTCCGTGAGACACTCGATCTTAAACTTCTCTGGTTTCTTCTCAATCACCTCCCTTGACAACACAACATATAATAATACATAAACATAATATTTATCAAGTCTTTTTCCACTGAACCTTATGTGCATTGTTTATCTTTGTCCATCTAATGCTGGTTTTGAAAAAGTGCAGCTAAGGGATGCAAATGTTGTGTTATCAACAAAATGGTGTTCCTATATCTTAGATGAGAGTACATGCATAATTTACACAAAATAATGAAACTTTGATTGACTGTTAAATATAACATAGCACTTTTATCCATATGGTAGTGCCTGACCTGTGCAGGGCAGAGAAAAGACTGCTGGGGCTCAGCAGCACCGGCCCCATTGGCAGCATGGTTCCCCTCTCATTGACCCAGTGCAGGTAGCCTCTCGTCATGTCAGCCATGCCGATGGCCCTCGCCGAGCAGTACATGAATTTATATCCGTTCCTGTTAAACAGACAGAGCTTGTATTTAGCTCTACACTGTGGTAGAAATCATGAGACTGATGATGACAGTTGGAGAAATGTAGATGTAAAACATTTTATCGTTAATAATGTGCTTAGTTGAAAGAAATAAGAAATTAATTTCAAAAATAGGTGATATTAATTTTAAAGCCTCAATTCAGATGTCCTTACAACTACACTGTGTACAGTGTGTGCAGACTGTGAGGAAGCACTCACTGGCTGACCCTGTGGTAGAGCCGTGCGATACCCTGGTGGGTCCAGTCTTTCCCCAGTGTGGGGAGGATGTGACCCAGTGTGTCGGACCTACAGTAACACATGAGGGAGGCAACATCACACCAACAGTCCAGAAGTACTTCACAGCTGATTTCCCTCATGAGGATGTCAGAGCCCAAATTTGTGGAAAGATTGACCTCTACTGGTGAACAGCTGAAATTGAACTGGTCACCATCTGAGGTTGGTTAACCTGCCGTCTCTTACCTAGTGATGGTTCCGTCTATATCGGAGATGACTATCTTGTCATCCCAGCTCCAAAGATAAATTGTGCCATTGCAGCGACAGGTGCCCTGATACTGAGTCGTCACACTGAACACCACATCATTAGGACCGTCCTTCAGCTGCAGACTGGCCTGCAAACACACACAACACATGCATGAAGAGACAGCATAACACAATGAACACATGCAAAAACACAACAATATGCGGGGTGTTTCTTACAATCTAATGTAGCAAGATTTATTCAACAATTCGTAACATGATGCTAACATCTACTGCGACATCATACAACTTAAGAACGGGCATGGCAAAGTTATTTTCACATTGTTATTGTGGATTCATTGTGCTTGTCACTATGAAAATGAAATAATAACACTTTATCTATTGATACACTAATGTAGCCGACAATCTTTCATTCCAATATTTGTTGTTCCAGTGATCGAGTATTGAACTTGTAAAATCACATGTTTCTTTTCCTGAGGCCATTTTAAATATGTAGCTTCTTCTTCATCATTATGAATATTTTGCACACATGCTTGCTTTATCATAGTCAGACCATTCAGGATTTCACTTTTTTATTAAAATACCTACTTTTGGGTGGGTGATTTAAACAGAAATTTGTATGGAATTTTCTCATCTAAACTCAAAAGTTCAATTTATAGGAAAATAAATTATGACATTATTATATTTTTTCAACACTTCAACATATGATTGTTTTATTTAAATTTTCAATTAAAACTGTTTTGTTGTCATTTATTGTGCGGATGATTAGATCTTTCATCTGTATTGAATCTGAATTGAAAATATATTTTCTCAGGACGTGTCAACAGGAAACTTTAACATAACTGTCAGTGCTCAGTCGACAGCACAGAGTACAGTTCATCTTGTGAGTGTCAGAATGTAAGTGGAGTCGGATTTTCTCCGCACCATGGTTCTCCTTTCCTAACTCCTTACAGCTTCTCCTTCACAGTTCCCTTCATGGTTCTCCTTCACATCTTTCCTTGACCTTGTGACGTATTCCACCGGGGTCAAAGCATAGTGGCGAGGAAAGCTTATTTGGACTCTCTGAACGCATCCCTAATGTGTGACAGCAGTGGCCATGAATGAACACCCCCAGCAGAGGGAAACAATGAATTGTAATTTCCCATCAAGAAATTCTTTTGTCATTTTATGCAGAATGAATGCAGTCTGCAGAGTAAATCATGCATGCAGTATGTAATATTGACACAACTTGTTTGGATATTTCAGGAGGCGTCAGAAAACTTACCAGTTGCTCTGATGTGAGCCGCAGAGTCTTCTTATAGCAGATGCTGCCAGAATTCATGAGGGGCTCTGACTGGCAGGATACTGACATGAGATTGGAGGATCTTTGGTCTTCATCACTTGAGGACGACTCATCCTTCATCCTGAAAAATCAAAGAGGACTTGGTATAAGGTGAGGCCATTAATCCTGATGAAAATGCAAGTGTTCATCAGAGAAATGTGGGAATCTAAAAAGTGAAAAAGCGGAAGAATGAAAAAAGTCACCTGTTGACTGAAGCCATCGCGAGTGAGCTCTCTTCTCTGACTCCTCCTGCCTCTGACACTGATTCCTGAATTGAACAAGGGTCAAAAGCAACAACTGAGTTAATCAACTGAAAAATCAACCCCCGAAAAGGACGATCTCACTAATAATGTGTGTATGCTTACTGATTTGGAGTCTCTATTCCCACTTCTCCACGAGAACCACCAGCGTCCTCCTTTCTTTGGCATCTTCTCCTTCATGATGTTCTCCACGGAGGCCTGGAGACAACCATGCAAATACAACTCAAAACTGACAGAAAAACTAAAATAAACTTGGTGCCAAAAACACAGATAAACCCACAAACAAATGAACCAAAAATGTAAAAATGCAACAAAACAAACAACACATTTCAGACCACACTCAATTCTAAATAACTCGCCAAAATAAAGGCAGTTACAGGTGAAAACACGAGTTCATGCAAACAATAATCAAAGGAGCTAAAGTAAAACCTGAGAAGAAGAGAAATAATTCTGTGACTGGATAGCAGGGGGAGAAAATACAGCAAGACACATGGCAAAAGAAAGCATGCAAGAAAAAGACAGATGGATAAACAGATTGACAAAAATGGGATATAATGACACAGACATGCTCTGACCAACACCGAAAGCTAAACCAGAAAACATCATACAGGCTGGGGCGGGCTGGAGCCAAACAGACCGGGGAGGCAGTACGAGAAGAGCCCAAAAACAGAAAACACGTAACTCAAACACCAACACTTGGTCGGATGGATGGTGGGAGAAAGAAAATGTGTAAATGAAAAGGGAAAAAAATGAAGGAGGAGGATAAAGACATGACATCATTAAATTGTTAGGAGAACAGTTAGATTTAAGGCAATATTTCACTGTGGTACAACACTGGCAGCTCTGATGTGATGTGTCCATCAACAGCTGGCAGGTTCAAGTATGAAATCAACTTTCATTACTCTGCACAGCAACGATTCAAAATTGATCATTAGAGCCAGGAACCAACTTTATTTGGAAGCGTTAAGTTCAATTTTAGCGTTTGGTTGAAATAAAGAGAAGACGTGACAATGAAAACACTGAACCAGAGTGAAACATTAGGACAAGAAGGATTAACTGCATACAAAATGCTCTGGAGTGCACAGGGTGTGATGCAGGGAGTGGCAGAACAATAGTAGACACAACAAACAACATCTAACAAATGTAATAATAAGAATAATAATAACTGACGTATGAAATCGAATTAATTCATCTTTGAGTCCAAGTGACAACTGGACGAACTAAACACCTTTTGAGGTTTTATGATAACTGAAGGCTACCACAGGTTCTCATTCATGTTTGGAAGGGGAGGGTGAGGTGAGGGATGTTCAGCTGCAACATGAAACTTCACCACTAGATGTCACCAAATTACACACACGGAACCTTTAAGATCTGAGTACTTCTACCACCACAAAACATTCAGTCAAAGTGAGACTCAGATATGTGTGTGTCACTGCAGCGGTCTTACCTGCGGCAGAGGTTTCTGATAGACCTGCATGGCCAACATGACGGGAGCTGCTGTGTTCCAGTTGTAGTATCTACATCAGATGTAAAGAGAGTTAGAAGCACTTCTTAAAACCTGGTCTTCTATCTGCAAAAAAAAGCTGACATGTTGAAAGCAGGAATTATGGTGCGTGTAAATGTATTAATGTGCGTGTACATGTATTAATGTCATTAGACATATCATCGTACATACTTGTTTCCTATTTTCACCACCAGGTTGGGGTCGTCAATGAGAGAAGGGTTTTCTGAGAACTGCTGATAAGAAACTGCCCTTTCCTGGAACTGCTCTGTGTCAGGAAGAACACACACACACACACACACACACACACACACACACACACAGACATTTTGTTCAATGTCAACAATGTGACCTTATATTTTTTGAAAATATATCACAATGTGAAATGGGTCTTGGTGAGTCATCATTTTCTATGTCCAATGGATGAGCTCAATCTGTCTTAAATACCATACAGGGACTCTTGCATGTGTTCTACTCATATTCATGTTGTATACCATACCTTCCTATATACTTATAACTATCTAATATAAATATATTTGTATATGTTTATTTCAATATCCTCTGACACTAATGCACAAATAGTTGACATTCTATGCCACTGCACTTTAGTCAAGTACATTTCTCAACAAACAAAACTTCTGCAATGAAAGGTGTATATTGTGTATGTATTTATGTACAGTTATGTATTTATTTAATTAAAATGTTTGATTCTCTTTTCTACCTAATCTGACTATCAGCTGCTTTAAGTGAGTACGTCTTATTTTATCTTATCGCTTTCAGTATCAACTGACAGCGCCCCCTTGCTACTTCCTGAACCGACCTCTTGTGATCTCTGTGTTGTCAGTGAGCCCTCCACACAAAGAGATGGCAACGTGAGAAAGGTCTCCTAATTGGTCAGACAGACTGTCCACACCGCTGTCCATCCCACTGCTGCCCACTGACTGTGGCGATTGATTAGCACTCCGCACTCCCATCATCATCATCTCTGAGTCTGCTTTTATTGAGCTGCTGCCTCCGTCGCTGAGGAGAGAGAGAAACACAATCACTCTGCGAGAAATAGATCTGAAAGTCAACTCAACTGACCGGCTCCATGATGACCTCAAGGAGGTGAGTTACACCAATCAAACTTTAAATACATGTAATAAAATCATGAAATTAAAAAACCTTTAATAAAAGCCAGAAAAAATAAGTAGGTTTTTAAGAATATCAACATTTTCCAATCAGACTCTGATACCTTTTAGGGAAGTAGAGAGCAGCGACTTCAGGCTCCAGCTCTGTAATGTCGTCCAGGTATACACCATCAGCACCCAGGTGCTGGCTTCTCTTTTCTTAAAAGAAGAAAGTATCGCACTTGTTCAACAGCAAAAATTAAAGATATATATATATTTCAACACTTCCCATTCAAGAGTATTGTTTGTGTTGCTCACAGAAACACATACCTTTCCTCTTGGATGGTGAATCGGTTGTTCTGATGGGACTTCCTCGGTTTTCACCTTCGTCCAGATGATCGAGGAGAATCCTGGCGGTTAGACCCTCCATCTCTGCACATGATGGCCCCACATTGTCCACCTGCCTCTCTAAGGAAATAACAAAACAGCAGAGAATCAATTGATGCAAGAGATCAAAGTAATGGCTCAACAAAATCTACTTAAACACAAAGTTCACTTTAAGAGTACCCTGTTGATGCACGGTTCACCCACGGACGTGACTCCTGAAATATTCAGCAGTCTTGTCTGCGAAACATGACATTTTAAAAACCACCTCTGGAGGTCACTAAAGTGCAGATTCCCTTCTGAGAGTTTGAACTGATAAATGTAATCAATAAACAGCGCTGGACGTGTTTGGCAATGACCGAACACATCTAGAGAATGTTTTGCACATAAGAAGCAAAATCTTCCCCTGTATAAATACCTTGCTCTCCTCCAGCCCTGTCCCCAGTCTTAGCACCTAGTCCATCTCTGGCTCTGTGTCTGGTTCCCTCTGTGTCCTCGTGCCCACCAGTAGCAGCGCTCTCCCCTGGCTGGGGCCCATAGAGAGTAAGGGAAGGGGGTCCACAGTCACTGATAGCTCTGAAGTGAGTGTTGGCTGACAGTGGGACGGAGACTGGGGTGGCCAGGTCCTGCTTCTGGTGGGAAGTCAGGAAGGCCGGCTGTAGAGACAGAGTTTTCACACAATATTAGTAAACCTGATCTTAACCCTAACTCTAACTTCCCTGTGTTCCCCTCAGAGTGCTTCTTCTAAGCACTGCGTTTCTATCTCAACCTAAACACCACTCGGGCTGTTGGAATGAATGATTATTTTTGATAAGAAATAAGAGCGTTAATTATTATATATAATAATTATATTATATATTCTAATATAATTTGAATATTAAAAATATACCAATACTATTCAAATACTGTAATTGGTATTCAAATGTGTATTCTTATTTATTTTTATAATGTGTTGGCTCTGCTGCTCGGGCTTGGCCTCCCTCCCTAACGTGCTGCAGCTCGTGCGTACCTAATGCGGACCGGTCAAAATGTCCCCACTTTCCGAAAATGTCCTCAAACCAGAGCACCAGAAAATAAACTGTGTTTCAACTGATGTTTTCACATCTCTGTGACATATTCAAATCTCACATCTATTTAGTGCTTGGACATTTCAGGCTGAGCCCTCCCTTAGACAGCCACCTAAAGAATACAGCAGCCCTTTTGAGACCTGTGTATCACAATGCATTTTTCTTTTTTAGATAGTTCTTCTTAATTAGATAGTGCATGTCATCACTGTACTCAGAGAATCACTGAGAATTCATTGTCTTCAGCAAGAGCACATTTGACAATACTTTTTGATTTGCTCTGGAATTAGTGGCCATAAGCCCTTATTTTCACCCGTGTGTGTGTGTGTGTGTGTTTGTGTGTGTGTGTGTGTGTGTGTGTGTTTGTGTGTGTGTATGTGTGTGTGTGTGTGTTTGTGTGTGTGTGTGTGTGTGTGTGTGTGTGTGTGTGTGTGTGTGTGTGTACCTGGGCAGCCTGTGGCAGCTCCCCCCAGGTCCACAGCATTTCTGGGTTGTCTTTATTCTGAGTGGTTAGCTCCGAGTCGCTCTTTGGTGTTGATGACTGTGAATCATCGTGCCTGCTGGGAGAGAGATGGTCAGATGTTTGATTTATTTAAGTTAGTTCTTCATAAAAGAAACATAATAAACCTTAAAATACAGGAATAAAATACAGCAGCATAAGATTCCTTATTTCACTTTTTTAAATACTTCAACCAATTGTATCTTTTTCTTCACTTGGATGGCAGCACTGAGAGATGGTAAAAGTGAAGGTGATACCTAACAAGAGAAGAGTAGAAAGAGGTCTGCTGAGGACAGGAGAAGGACAGACCACATGGTGGAGGGATGGAGAGAGTCTCCTTAATCGCTTGACTACAGGAAGATACAAATAAAGAAGGGAAATAACAGAAAAAGGGGACAAACAGAGGGAAAGAGAGAGTGAGAGACAGTTAATTTATTTACTTATAGTGAGGACAGAACATGTATGAAAACGCTGAGAACATAATGAACTGATAAGAAATGCTTTAAAAATAGTTTACTAGACAGTTAAAGAAACTAGGATTAGTTCATCATTGTGTGTGTGTGTGTGTGTGTTCTATGTTCCAACAATACCTCTGTGAACGGGTCCAATCAGTGCCGGGTTGTGTATGGGTGATGGCTGTAGTCCCATGATCACCGTATATAGGCCTAATCGCAAACACACACATGCATGGAGATGTCAGTCACACACACACACACAATTCTAAATATGTCTCTGCAGCTCAAATAAAATAAAACATAGTTTTTTACACTCATAAAATATCCCGACTGTAACGAGTCAAAAAACCAGAGTAGAAGATTCAAGTTCACTATAAAGCAGTTACATATTTTGGAAAAGATCTCAGGAATATTCCCATGCCGTCAAGTAGCAAACCTTAAAAAAGCTCGGAGCCCCTGCAGTAAGAACGGCGCTGAGAGCCATTATTTCAAAGAGACAGAGTGCACTGTGGGAACTGGACGAATCCCTGGAGTTCATCCAGCAAATAGAGTGTCTTTTCACCGGGTTTCATGCAGATGAACACAAACACACACATGCAGACTCACACTGAGACATCATTTTCCTGGTATTTTCACGTTATTTCCCTAAGCTCTTCTCACTGTTTTACAGATGCTTTTTAAATCAACATTTATTATAATGAATTGATAAATTGAATCAAATACAAACCCTAACAACACTAGTTGAGACACTTGGTTATAAATGTAGAAGTCTGTCATCGTAAAGGCACATTCGTGTTAAAATGACTTTACTTCAGTTTGGGAGCACATTGATCAACATAGAGACACAGAGGGAGAACAGTTAAAAATGGAGCAGCTGTGGCTCAGGAGGAAGAGTGGATGGTCAACGTTCAGTGGTTTGATCCCTGGCTCCTCCAGTCTGCATGCAAGATAGACTGTCAACTCTAAATTACCCCTGACAGCCATGTGTGATCATGTTGCATGATAGAAAAAGCACAGCATATAGAAGTACTGGATGAGTATGTGTGTGTCACAAACAACATTGTGCCTGTTGACGCAGGTTGTGGAACAGACTGACCAGCATTAACAATGCTTGGTCCCTCTAACACCTCTTACAGATAAAGATTTTAAAAAAAGAAATATTGGAATGCAAAGGGAGTTTTGAATGTTCTACTGTCCCTGAAAGCCTCACACAGTCACACACCTTCTCACGTACACAAACACACACCTGCTGTCGTCAGCCTCTCTTTCCTCGTCCGAGCTCAAGTCAATAGTAAACATGTCCTCATCCTCCGAGAACTCTTCCCCGCTCTCTTCTCGTCTCCCTCCTCCACCTCCGCCTCCCTCTAGTCGTGTCTTCCTCCTCCTCTTCCTCCTCTTTTTGTTCACCACACCATCGCTTTGCTGTAGTCCCAGGCTCTGAACAGGAAGCGAGCTGCAGGGGATGGTGTCTTTGCGAAATGAGAAACATGAAAACAATTAAAAATTACAATTACTGCACCATGGTTGTATGCCTCCACCAACCAGTGCAGTTTTAGTGTATATACATTTTTTTCCCAGACTCATGAGAGGTCACAGTGACCTTTGACCACCAAAATCTAATATATAATATATATATTTTGAGTCCAAATGTTCCAAATGTGAAAAAAATTCCAGAGACATTTCATTAACAAGATCGAAAACAGATTTTTGAGGTCACTGTGACCTTGACCTTTGACCTCTAAATGCTGATCAGTTCATCCTTCAGTCTAAGTAAATGCTTATACCAAAATTTGAAGAAATTCCCTCTCGGCATTCTTAAGATATCATGTTCAAGAGTGGAAAGACAACCTGAAAACGTAATGCCTCATGACCACTGGCTGTCGTCAGTACGGAGGTTAAAAAAAGCACGAGCACATTTTATTATTTTTATTTTTAGGTCCTACCATGGTGACGGGGAGTGCCCCTGCCCAGCTGGGACTCCATTAACCCCTCTCCCGTGGACATGATGGGCGATGTTGCCAAGTAGGACGGAACAACTTCCTGCCAAGAGAGGAGCATTATAAAATGAGGTTGCTGTGATCAAACATCCCGGTTAACTTCATGAGATAGAGTGACACTATACAATCAAGACCAATGCAACTGGCACAGCTAAAAATATAACATGTATGTTAGTAGAAAATAGTTCTGACTGAAGAGATGCAATTTAGTTCTGGGTCTAAATAATCTGGTGGGAATTATTTGAGCTCAGATTATTATAATCACACTGGTGTCGTCTCTCCGCAGTGACTGTAGCAGAAAGACAGACAGAGAGATGAGTGGCATAAAGAGATGATCCCAGCAGTGCAGGCGGATACAGTGCACGTGTCATGACACACAGTTCATTTTGAAAGGTGAGGAGAAGGGACAGTGATCAGACTGTGCAAACACATATTGCCTTACTGCAAACATCCATGCCAGAAATCACTTTCAGTTCATTACATAGACTATGAACATAATGTTTCTCTCAAAGCTGCAAATGTTATTTCTCTCCGCACACTGAAATAAATACACGTGTCTGTTTTAGATGGAATATCCACAATACATGTCTATTACGTACACCATTATTGACGGAAAAGGTTTTTGCATTTTATTTTCCTTGGAAATTAAACATATATATTCAAGACATGAACATGAAAACAGTTATTATGTTTCCATCAACGTAGCGCTATAAAGATAGATTTTTACTTTTAGTGTCAGAGGTTTTAAAAACTCCTGATGCTCTACAGCCTGAGGATTCCTTTCTGCTGGAACATTTGGTTAATGTTTTGCATGCAGGATCAATTTGACAGAACACAAGGCCCAGCGAAAAACCACAGCCTGAGGAAGAGAGAGATAGAGATATGAAGGAGGACTGGGTCAAAGAGGCACAGAGGTACAGACTCAATGCCGAGTAGTTCCTCATAAACGCTGTTGATCATTTTACATTCAGATCAATGAGGTGATAACATGGTAAACCTTGTGCTGGCCACATGCTGTGTGTCCTGTTTGTCCTGCTCTCTCACTCTAACTGTTTGTGTGTGTGACGTCTGTCTCCCCTTCTGTGTGGACTGTACACAGATCAGTGAAAGCCATGTATCTGGGAGTAGTCTGTGTGGAACCCTCGGTAGAAACAAAGGATTTGGCGGAGCTATTAATAGCCCCCGGGTGGTTTTCCACTCTGCAGAGGGGGAATAGTGACAGGGCGACCATTTGACATAAGGCCCAAACTGTAGAACACACACAAGCCTTTATCTCCCCATTTATTAAGTGCTGAGGTATCACAATATTCTTGCAGGAACCACTGTAATGAGAAACTACGAAATGAAACCTATTGACTGTGGGATCCAAAAACAAATTCTAACCAAATTAATACCTCAGATTAGGAATTGGTTCTTCTCCCATTGGGACATTGTTACTCTTAATTCATGATTTAACACTTACCCTTTTTCACATCATAACAGCACACTCTCCAAATCCCCCAAAACCCCCCATGAGTCCTTGCTAATCACCTTATAAAAATCAGTTGTCAGAAAAAAGGAAATGTTCCCACGTCAGATTATTTTCTGCTACGTTTGCATTTGTGCTGCACACAGTGTACTTGCATGTTGGTTTATATCCAGGAAACTAACGTCCTGCTGGTATAGACAGGATGCCACAAAGGGACAGATGCACTTGTTCCTTGCTGTCAATGAGCTTATGTTTCAGACGCTATGTTTAAGTCTTTATCTGATTTTGTGCAGGGTCTCAGATCAGCAGATTGTTTCATTCAGAGCAGACAGATTTAATTTGTGCATGAGTCATTTGGCTGGTAAGGTCATGCATCTTTCTGTCATGTTCTCCTTCCCTCACCTCTTTGTTTCTTCATTTCTTACTTCTCTTTCTGTCTCTTCTCTCCATAAAACTGGGAGAAAACCCGGCTCCCTATTATCGATTGCTTGTACTTAAATGGAGTTGGTGCCCACTTGCACAGCAGCAGTTTGATGGGTAAGGCTTTTGCTTCGTCTGATTTATTGAAGGCATTATCACACTGACAATTGCAAGGTGGCTCTGGTAAAAAACACATGGTTGTGCAGTTACCTGTGCAGTTGTATTGTCCATAGTGGACCTCTGGCAGTGAACCACATTAATACATATACACTGCAGCAAGCACAGCATAGGATCTTGATTAAGTAGAATTCTATTTGTATGGCCATGAAAATCTTTCTCAGGTTATAAAAACTAGTCTGATAGCAGTATGACAGCTGATTCATATTTTATCTTCAGACTATACAAACACACTCATCACAAATCATTGTGTTGTATCACCATGGGGATTTCCAGAACACCATTGAGAAAGAAAAATTACAAAGATATAAAAAGTTAAAAATTTTTATGATTTAAATTGACATTACTTGTATCAAGGTTTTAGTTTCCAGGGTCGATCCCTGTAAACCTCCACTATGGCCCAATCGTCCCCTTAAATTTAATCAAGCTGCAACAAATCGCACACATTTATTCCTAAATGTGCCAGATTTTTTTCATCATGATACATGAATTATTCCCCAGGATAACGCCCCAATAACAGATTGTGGAGCCGCACAAAATATCACCAGATTCTTTCCTGGTGCACACTTCAGGACAGGGGGAAAACATAACATCTTGGTGGAGGCAATAAAACATAGAATGACAAGTTTTTTTTCATTACTAATTATCTTTTGTAAACAGATGTTTGTTTTAAAAGTGGCATTTTTTTACGGCGAAATCTTTTACATGGTTCTAATATAAATTCTTGATTTTAGTTTCACTTCAGCGTAATTTCTGATTTGGTGAAAACATGTTTTCTACAATGTACAGCTACATGTACACTGTGGCTTAATCAGTCAGTGGTGAAGAACTGACCACAAAGCCGTACGACCTTCGTGTCAGTAAGTTATGTCACCTCCTATATGTGTGCATGTCATTACTCACCAGCATGTTCTCCGTCTCTTTGACGAAGAAGGCCTCTCCATTCTCCCCCAGCTTCATGTGCAGACTCACCGGCTCTCCATTGATCTCTATGTCCACCTGCAGGACACATTAAACAGACCGCACTAACATGTATTAAAAACTTCACTATGAGATCCTATGTAAATATATTCAGTAACCTTTAGAGATATGGTATTCATTCTCTGTATCTATGTATTTGTTTTCTATGATAGAACTTAGCATGCGAAATATAATCACTTCTTCCTCACTGCACTAAAACTTGGCAGTGGCAGTACAGCATTGGAACAGTGAAGAGCAAGTCATTTCCTCCAAAACAAACTGTTGAAACAAATGCATAGATACATAGATTTGTGTATTCACAGATGTCTGATCCGGAATTTTCATCAGTGGCATTTTTGATGCTGTTATCAGTATCGGAACATTTTTAGTAACTTTCATAAATTCAATGTTTATGAACACCTGAATTATGAACTTAAAAACTTAACAGCTTTCTCTGAATTTTGTTTGTCATCAGTCACTTTTAAGAGATGCAATCCTCCAGTACACAATACACAGAGCTGCTGTACTTTTATTCCTTTTCAACGTACTGTAAACCAGTTCTGTCTGATTTCTTATCCAGCCTGCTGAGTATTCATTGTTCCATTCATTATCCATACTGCTTGTCCTTTGAGGGGGTTGCGGAGGGCTGGAGCCAAGGCCAGCTGACATTGTGCTGACAGGTGGGGTACACCCAGATCACCAGCCCATCACACCACTCACGAGCAATTTAGATCCGCCAATTAACCTAAGTCTTTGGACTGTGGGAGGACGCAGGAGAACACAGAGAACACCAGTGCTGGCTGGTCCCAACTCAGAACCTTCTTGCTGCAAAACAACCATGCTAAACACTGAACCACCATGTTGTCTGTGGTGCATTATTAAGCTGGTAAGAATATGACTTTGGATGAAGGGCTTGTACCTGTATTTCTTTCCTACTTTACACATTTGTATCAATACTTCAGGTCTAAGTTTTAACACACAAATATTCTGTGCATGAGGGCGGTGTGAGAGAGGGAGCGAGCACTCTGATCTCACCAGTTTTTCACGGGACCGCAGGACGCCCATCTTGCCGAAGCGGACATGAAAGGGGGAGCACTGCAGGGAGCCATCAGGCTGCCGCACCACGATGACATCTATGCAACCAGACAGTGTTGCGGGGTTGAGACCTCTGTACAGCTCCTTGACTTGCACAAACACCTGGCCCGCCAACTGACCCACATAGTTCATGGTCTGCAACTGGACACAGACAGGGAGAGAAAGCAAAAGGAAAAGTGGGAACCTTGTTGATTTCTTCAGCCCAGAAAATATAGTTTTATTCACATCATGTTGAACAAATGACCTTCAGTGGACCACAGAGCCCTCCTGTCATCCCACTACATTAAAATACATTATTGATCCACTGAGTCCTGTTACTGCCTGCAG
This sequence comes from Paralichthys olivaceus, assembly GCF_024713975.1. Taxonomy (NCBI): domain Eukaryota; kingdom Metazoa; phylum Chordata; class Actinopteri; order Pleuronectiformes; family Paralichthyidae; genus Paralichthys; species Paralichthys olivaceus. The sequence goes on from NC_091093.1 coordinate 13,058,502, forward strand.
AAGCAAGCCACTCTTGCAATACCAAGTTGCTGAGGCAGTACACAGATGTTTTCACATCCTTTCCTCTATTCTTGTGGTGCTGTTGGTCTTTTGTTTGTGGATGTGTGGGTGCATGAATATAAAAAACATTCTGCTTTTCTAAAAAAAAAAATCGAGGATGTGTTTTCTCTGTGTTGAAAAACGGATTGAAAAGCCTTTTCCTCTTTGCAGTACACTCCATCAGGGACAAGATTAATCATGTGGTGCTGTGCCAGTCTCTCTCATCCACAGCCTCTTATGCTCTCTGTTTAGAATGCCAAACATGGCTGTGTAGAGAGACAGGGAAACACATTCACGAGCCTGAGCGAAGTGTGGTTGTTGATTTGGCAGGAATGGCTGAGCCAGGGAGGGAAACAAGAGCAGGAACACATATTCAGAGTTGCAGGGAACTGAGGAGTATGATTTATATCGTGTTGATAGATGTGCTTTGTTGATTCGTGGAAGTAACCACATGTGAGAGTAAACAGCTGCGTTGTGCAATCCAATAGATGTAATCGTGTGTCTGATCGTGCCAAGCCGAGGTAACTATTTAAACAACAAAGTAAGTAACAATGGTGTTTCCTCAAAGCTTCAAATAGGGGTTTAAGCATGAAGGAGGGAAGGAAGGACAGAAGAAAGAAAGAACACAAAATATGTGATATCACTGTATGCTGACTCAGATCCTGGCATTGACACACATGTAGAACACTCTGATGATGAGGACTGTTCAGCTCTAATGATTGATAACGAAATATCAAAATTAATAATATGATGACAATGATAATAATGTCATAGCAGGATATGGCCCAGCCTGCTATAATATAACAACACAATTGAACACTGTCACTAATCTAAGACTGTCCAGACCATGTATCAAGATACCTTTATAATAATATCACATATAGAAACAGACTTTATGAGGTATTTTGGTCTTAAGACTTATCTTTTTATTAACAGTTAGTCCAAACGACAACAAACATATTTTCCTATCTCAGCCAGTCGAGCCCTACAGATAGTTTTGAATATCTCTTGCAGCTCCAGTTAGACTGTTCACAGTGAGGGCCGTGGAATTCTCAGAAATTAAAATTCCATTCACCTTCATTATGTGAGGATGGATTTCTTTCATTTCAATCTCTTGGTCTGACTGATTTAATGTTTAAGAACAGGGAGTGGAGGTGTCAGACGTTGATTACATAATTGTATGACCCCTTTGTCTCACTCTCGCTCCCTTATCCGTTTATTTTCTATGTCTCGGGCAAACACAGTCACATGCTGTCGTTCTCGGACATACCTCAGACCAGATATCATTGTCAACATAGGCCACGTGCAGACAGACAGGACCATACATTCACACACAAACACACACAAGTTTGTGCGGATATCCCTGTTAGGACACTAGACTGACTTCCTTTCATTTTGGACAACCTAACCCAAACCTTATCACTAACATTAACCATGATCAATTCAACCCTAACTGAACCACAATTCAAATCTTACCTCTAACCTTAAATAGGACCTCAGAAATGACATTTAGCCTCATTAGGACTGAGCTTCAGTCTCCATGAGGTCTACTGTACCTGACAAGGTCCCTAACCATTGCTTGACCCTAAGTTTAACCTGATTTTAACCAACTTATTGTGATTTTAATAATGAACCCCCTCTTTGAGCATTTACTTAGAGTGGATTGTTTAGCCTGAGCCAAAAGTAAAACTAGTTATATCCCTATAACATAAACAGCCTTTGAAAGAGAGATGACCCACCAAAATAAACCGAGTACTTAACAAGAATGTCCCCAATCTGTCTATGCTCAAAATGGTCCTCAAAAAGATACAAGTACACATATTCACACACACTCACTCACACACTACTACCAAAGCGTTGCCCGCTCCCCCCAGGACGTTTTCGCTGAAACAGCCAATCACAATGCTCCCCCATTATGTAATGACCAATCACGAGACAACTCATAATGTTAGTCAGGGTCATTCAATGGACTTACTGTAATTTACTAAAGAAACAACAAAACATTATAACGACCCTATAACACACACTGCTCCTGTAAATAACCAAAGTGAGCAACAACACAGAGTCAGAGCTGCAACACAAACCCCCAGAGGCTGATTCATTACAAATATAAGCTCTCTCTCTCACTCTCTCTCACTACAGCACAGACATGAGCACATAGAAACACAGAGATGGGGGATTCACAGACACATGAGGATGAGGATTAAATCAATTTAGTGTGACAGAAGCAGTTTGACACACACACACACACACACACACACACACACACACACACATTTCTTCATTCGACCTCATCCTCCATCTTCACCTCCTCTAAACAGCAACACAAATAAACACAAACAGAGGTTTTCTATGTTGGTGCAACAACATCACACAGAGGCGGTGCAGAGTCATGTGTGTGTGAGCCGACATGTAAACATCTGCACACACGGGGTGAGGCTCTGCAGTGTGCAGTCATTCAAACACACACACACACACACACACACACACACACACACGCACACACACACACGCAGGCTCGTCTTCACGTCGACTCGTAATCTTATAGAAAACAGTCACGTGCACTGGCAGCACGGTGTGATCGCTCTTCTCGTCTTTTACTCACGTTCTGTATTCACGCCTCTTGTTTCTCAGGGGATGTTTCCGCCATTCAAAGAAAAAAACAAATGATCCGTTCCCACCAGCGGTCCAGTGCAGTGGTGCAGTTTGATTCCGGTGCAGTGTCCGCTCCTCTCATCACACACTGTCACTGACTCTCATCTCATGTTGGGTTTTCTAAAAGCTCAGAGCTGCTTCGCTTTTTAAAAACATGGTTAAAATATTCCTCCCACTGCAGACACACAGCGAGCCCATTGGCTGAGCCGATGGTGACGTCGCATATTGTTGACATAATATATTTCCCTCCTGAAATCACCAATATATATATTTTAATTTATCTTCATTGCCTACAGACCTATGTCAGTATTCACAGTGAACATCTCTCTTATGCTGTCTCATGTATTATTTATTATTGGTTCCTTATGAGGACATAATTTGGGGTCACTAGTGTTTATTCTCTTTAATCAGCTTCATTTATGCAGCATTTTTCATACTAACAAAATGTAACTCCCTCACGTGCATACAAAGCAAGAGTCAAATAGAACACTGAGAAATACACAACAGGAACTGGGGTCTCACAATACTGTCTCACCATATTATACGAGGAAACACTGGAGGCAAAATTTGAAAAAAGGGAATCATCTGAAAATGCTAAATTAATTTATGAGAGAACACCAAATAGTAAACAGGCTGCAGCTGCTAGCTCCAGTCTGCGGCTGCTGGGCATATGGACCTATATTAATGTTTTAACATATAACTGCACACTGGGATACTGTTACGACACTTTATTCATTATGTATTAAAGTATTTGCGATGAGGAATTCTTTACTTTTTAATGACCTGACATATTCACAACTAAACACCCTTAATTTCCTTTCCGGGCAACCCAAAGGTTCTTAATGGTTGTAACTGACACTATTTAACAGAAATCAACTGTAACCTTTTAAATTCATCAGTAAGTTAGTTTTTTAATATTGTTCATTAAAAAGTGGCGCCTGATTTATTTTATTTTTCTTTCTCTGATGCAGGAAGCTGATTTGAGTGACATGTGGTTAGAAGCCTGAGGTTAAAGTAGCTGCAGTGTTTCTCTGAACTTCATTGCTGTCTCAGTTGCATTCCTCCTCTCTTCTTAAAACAGTGTAATTATAAGCAATAGCTATAAATCTAGGTCGAAGATATAAAACACATATCTTGATTCAAATGTGCAAACACTAAGTGCTTAGTTGTCATACAGTAAGTTAAAAGCACTGAGAGTATGATAAGACAATGGATTTTACCACTGCCTTATTTATGTTTAGCAAAAAATTATCCTTAATGCTTCCATAGTTACTACACACTATGAACTATATAGTCTATATAAAACTTGTTGTGCATCTTCCTAGATTGAACAGAGATGGCCATATTTTAAAATCAACTCAAGTGAGAGGAGAGCAACAGTAAACAGGGTTCTGAGGACATACAAGTGGAGCAGAGATAAGAATAGTCACATTCAGAAAGCTCAAAGGCATCTGTATTTGTAGTATGCACTGACAGTGTCTCAGTTGTCAAATTGTCAATCCATCCACCGGCTGTGATGCTTTGAGTCCAGACCAAGACACAGCCTTTACAGAGCCTCTTACATCTGCATGGTAAATATGAGGCCAGCGAATTGTTAGCATATAGCTTAGCATAAAGACTAGAAAGAGGATTAGACATTTTAGTTAGTGCTCATTTGTTTATTTTGTACAAAAAAGTGTAAAAATAGAATTTCTGCCCTGTGGTTGTGTGACTATATTGAGTTTAAAATTACATGTCACCATGAATTCTGACTTTAGACCTTTGACCACAATCAGTTCAGCTTGAGTCCAAGTGACAACTGGTCAAAATCTGAAGCAATTCCATGTGAGCAGACTTGAGATATCATGTCTTTTTCATGTGTTTAGTGAGGCCACCATGATCTTGACCTTTGACCTTTGAACACCCAAATCTAATTAGCTCATCTGTCAGTCTAAGTAAACATTTGTGCTAAATTGTTTTGTCTCAAGGAGGTTTTAAGACAACGCGTTCACAAGGCAAAAAAGGGTTTGTGAGGCCACAGTTACTAGAATGGGACGGACGAACTAACGGACCTGTTTGTGCCCTTTGGAGTAAGAGAAGGAGACTGCAAACCTGATGTACCCTGTCACAGTAAACAAAGAGAGATACAGCACTGTATCCATGAGCGAAAGACAGAGGTTGATCAAACAAAGAGTAATTGCAAATCAATCACATGAACCAGAACTCTATAAATCAACAAATGGCTTTGGTTCCCTGCCAGCAGCAGTGAAACATGCCCACACATGCTTAGACCTGCTCAAAAAAAGATTCAACTTCACACACAAACACATTTGAAGCTATTAAATATGCCAAATGCTCCCTTCTTTCCATATGCTCTCAGGAATCCACATGGAAATCAAATCTCTAACCATAAAATTGGTGATTTAAGGTTAAAGGTTTTGACAAGGACTGTTTGTTGTATGTGATGTATATGTTAAGTGCATGGCTGCAAGTCAAGTTTCCATTTAGTTAACAATTATGTTATAAGTATTGCTTCTACACAAGCACTGCAAAGTCCACAGTAGTTGTTGCACAGAGCGCATAGTAAAGTTATGTAAGGTTATTCCCTGACGTGGGACTCAGCTTTTTGTTGTTGTTCACTGATTCTGAGAACTAGTCTCCAACTGCTCCCGCTGCTGAAGAATGAGGTGTGTGTGTGTGTGTGTGTGTGTGTTTGACTTGTGTGTATGAAACCCAAATCCAATATGTGATGAAGTTCATGGCCGTGGGTCAGTTTCTGCTCTCCGTCCATTCATACACACAAAAAAAAATGGACTGCATAACTGTACTGAATATTCACATGTGACCTTGTCGTTGTCATTGATGGACACACACACACACACACACACACACACACACCATCCACACAAGGCAGCCAGAGCGGGAACAAGGAAACACGTGTTGGGTTTTCTAAGAACTGAATCATTCATCAGGGAGCAACAAGTAGCCAACTAGAAGGGGGTAGGAGGGGGAAGGAGGCGCTCAGAGAGAGAGATACACAAGGGGAGGCTGGAGAAAGGGGGAGAGAGGGAGAGTGAGATACTATGGAGATAGACGAGTAGGCTGGAAATAGAGAGAGAGAATTTGGAGAATGTTAGGGCTTGTGTGTATGTGGACGTATGACAACCGAGAAATAGCCTGTGACCTGTGACTGAGGAGAAGAACTGGTTTATTTACTCCAGTGTGCAATGTGTATTTACTGTGGCTTATCGCGCAAACATAAACGTTTGTAGCAGCAAAACTGAATTGTATGCAAGTGTATTGACTCAGTATATGTATTTAGAAGGTTTCTTTTCTGCCATTTCTCTCAATTTGTCTGCTGACATTTTGCAAATGTAACCTACCATTTATAGAAATACTAGAATTGAAAAACTTTGTTTAAGGTTTCATAAGAAATAAGAATTTAAAAAACACACATTCAGTGTGCTGCACTAAATTTCCTTGGATGAACATTATTTGTTGCACCACATTGGTTGACAGGTCTGTAAATTAAATAGAATTACATATAAACTATATGACTTGATAACATTCATAAAAGTACATGTGTGGCCATGTGCTCTTTTTCTTTATGTGGTTGGGTTAATATTTACTTTCTGTATGCATGAACTGTGTGTGTGTGTGTGTGTGTAGGGGTCGATGCTGGCTGATATCCTCTTTGTTGCTGCAGTTACGGCCCTGCAGGGTTGCCTCATGTCACGCACATGAGAGGGAGAGGAAGGAGAAAAAAAAAAAGAAAAGGGGGGGGTTGTTGCTGGGTCGGGGGTAGCCTGACAGGAACACTCCCTGAGGTTAAGAATGCATTCAACACCATTGAGATGGGGCCTATAGGGGGATGGGCTGCGTGAGCCAATCAGAGGTCTCGCCTGAGACACACGTCTTAAATGAACTGTTGAGGCCGCCCTCCGACATGGATTCCTACAGCACACATCATCAGTGGCTTTAGAAAAATCTGATTAGTCTGGTTTCCAGGGGCCAGACAACTTCTACTAAAGCTCTGTGACGACAGCCACCAATCCAACTAAACAACAACGTCTGACTGGAACAAATGTTTTAATTCGCATTAACTACTAAAAGAACAAACAGGATTGTCTCTCATTTAGTTTTACAAACTGGTCCTAATACCTTTTTTCTTTTCACCTCTAATCCTGGTGTGAATGTGGTCTCTCTCTACTTCTGGCTGACTGGAGGATACACATAAATCCACTTATATAATGTGGAGCAGTTGTTAGATTCCAAGATTTATTAGCATCATAAACTATGCATGGATCTGTCTTCACAGTGCATGAAGACTTTGAGTTATCTTCAGCAATACAACAGGCTGATATTGATTTTTCTGTTGGTTGGCTTGTCTGTTAGTTAGCAGGATTACACAACAACTGAATGGATGACCACAGAAATTGATAGAAAGGATGTGGTATTGGTCAGAGGACCCATTAAGAACCCATTACATTTTTATGCACATTCAGATCAGTGTGCGGATCCTGGAATCATTTTTCACTTTCTTTAACGTTGTGAGATAGGAAGCTCTTTTTGAACATTTTCACCATTTTCCCAGAGAATAGTTCATGGATCAGGCATATTAAGGGGACTCATATTTATTTAAGTGTTGGTGCAGCTTGATTAAATTTAAAGGGACCGTTGGGCCTTGTCAGAGGTACATGTATGCTATTAAAGTTACCTTGTGGAATGAAAACATACATTTATTAGATTCCTCTGTTTCATTGTCCATGTACAAAAAGAGACTTCAAATGCTCTGTTAGATTCTGGAACTCATTTTGTATTTGAAGCATACATTCTTCCTTCTCTGTATTTTTTTCGTGTTTTTCAGGTTCTCTCTATATGATATATCTGTAACCTGTATTGATACTTTTTATACTTTGGTGTGGTTTTGAAATGAACCATTCCTGGCTTCTGCTACATCCCACATGTATTTCTAACATTTCATTTATCTATTTCTAATGTGTGAAAAGAAAGATGTTTTAACTCTAAAGTAATTAAACTTATAAAGGCCTAAAAAGTTTAACTCGTCTTTTTGTCTTTCGTTTTTTTTATATTTGTTCATTGTTACATAAAGGACAGAGACAACCTAAAGAAAACATTACAAACAACACTATTAATTCTCACCAAAACCTTAATGTTTGACTACAAATGATGCAAAAGGGTGAATACCAGTAACAGTATCCAGAGGAACAAACTGATGGCAACAGTTGATTCACATCAGGCAGATATATTCTGAAGGAGGAGCAGGAAATGTAGAGACCTAACACCACCACATGGCTTCTCTCAGGCCCTCAGCATGGTAGGTGCATTATGTAATAGCTTTGCAAACTGTGGTGCAATATGCCTTAATAAGTACTAATGTGGGCTTGAGGTCATGCATGAGCTGTTGATCTGGCACATACTGCACACATAGATGACAGCTCATAAACTCTGTCCCTGGAACCAATAGATCCACATTGAGAACTGGCTGTGGAGTATATGGCTGCACAACAGAGGAACACAAACAAAGACACACAGGCAGAGACACACACACCAACTCCCACTTATGCAAACACACAGAACGAGCATGTTATTTGATCACAGTGTTTGAAGGACATTGGCAAGATTTCTTGGAAGGTAACTTTAGACCCTGGTATGGTGTCCCCTCATACCTCCCTTCATACGCAGGTACAGGATGGAGATTCATGTTGCAGAAATACTTTGTAAGTGGATGTTACGTTTTTTTTGCAGTCGTTACTTCAAATTTGAGTTTCTTTTTTTAAATTTAGTAGTAATATATATATATATAATGATCAGAAATATATGCACTATATATATAGTACTGTAATGCCTCTAGCAACATGGACGAGTAAGGCCAATTAAAAAGAAAAGGAAAATGTAATCTGTCTGTTTCCAAAATGTTTTGACTAGATGATATTCTGTTTAGTTAATTCAATGACATAGAATAAATATAAAAGAGTATTTGAGTTTGGTTACCCAGGACCAGTTGGGGCTATCATCCTCACTGTGGCTGTCTCGGTCTTGCTCCTCTGAGTGGGACATGGCTCCATTGGATTCACAGTCCTGTGCTGCTGTGCTCTATGTTGTGTACACTCTTAGAACATGTCAGGATCTCAGACAGAGTGGTCCAGGCAGAAATCTTGAGAAAATAATTGCAAAAAGCAACTGGGTTCAGTTGACAGAGGAAAAAATCTGTGTATATCCTGGTCTGCTTTCCATAGAGTCTTTATTGTCTTGGTTTAACACAACTGTGGACGGATGCAGAGAGCTCCTTGAACTCTGAAGGTCCTACTCCACCAACTCTGACTGGTCCTCTCTCTGGCACAGTATCTCTCCTGGGTGGTTCTGGATGAGCACTGTGAGTTTTAAATCAGTGGACTGGTTTGAGTGGGTACTTGTTGTTTGTTTGCCATGCAGAGAGAGTTTTAGACTAAATTTATCAACGAGTGTGTTCTGGGAATGGAGTACTAGGAGGAAATCTGAGAGGGTTGCTGGACTCTCCAGCTCTTTTAGGTGCCCCCCCTCCACACACACATATATGACATTTAAAATGTCTATCAGTAGAGTTCACACCTCCACAAATATCATCAAGATCCACAAAATAAATGTGAGTTAAAAGTGATTTAGGTTCTTCTCTAAACCCCATCCCTCCACATTAGGTGCAAATCTTTTTGCAATAATTCTACTGACAAACAAACCAACCAACAGAGACAGAAACACACACACACACACACACACACACACACAGGGAACCCTCATGCAGTGGGTGGACAGAGGGGGCATCTGAGGGCAGCCAGCAGCGTGGCATCTTATCAAAAGGTAAAGTGTACCCTGTGACTTCAACCCTGTGTGACACCACAGCTCACAGCCTTGTTAACTTTAAATGCTAAGTATGCCAAGTATCCACTCTGCAACATCAAATAACCACTAAACACAGGACACAGTTCTTCATATCAGGGAATAATATCAATTTTGTGAATACAAAGCCTGTTTTAGCATCTCCAGAAAAGATCATTTTCACTTGGTGCAAACATAAACTTTATTTCTGTCTGTTTTCTTAAAGTGACACACCATCACCTTGAAGCTGCTTACCTCAGTCCAGAGTATTCTCACCTCTCATCTATTGAGCGAGTGCATAAGTCCTGTGTTTGTGTCTGTGTTTGAAAGAGACAAATTAACACACAAACACAAGCAATTTAAAACGTCTGTACATTTATACAATTTAACGCATACAAAACTGTACATTGTGAAACACTGCCAGTATACAGAGGATTTGCTCACGAGCACAAATAAAATGGAGCATAAAGCACAAAATACATGAAACTCCTCCACAATTATTTTTTGTGTACACACAGAAAATAAGTACTTTTTTTTACATGATACCAATCTGACAAAATATGTTCATCTACAATAAAAAAAATCAGCCAATAAAAAAACAAAAAGTGGCTACAATGGCACACAAATGATTGTGTCTGACCTGTAAAAAGCTTCTCATGCTGTGTGAACCTGGGAGGAACCTGGTTTGCAGAGCACTGGGAGGTTGCAACAAGAACATCAAAACTGTGAAACACAATTGGAACATGAAGAAATACAAAAGCAGCACCAGCAATTGCTGAGACTTATGAGTTTCTACAAAGGGTCAAATATTTTGCTTATATCCTTCTGCTTCCAATATATTGTAAACCCAGATGCTATCTGTATCTGTCAAAAAGCGTCAAGATGATTCCTTTCTGCTTTTTATCCCCACACTAACTATAACCATATAATAGTAACTTCTTCTTTATGAAACAAATAATCTTTAAACGCGTCAGCAATCAATTGTTTTATGGAGCGGCACACAGACCACAGTGAATGTAAACAGCAAAAAGCCTCCTGGATATTCATGAATGCTTCCTGAACTATCTTAACTCTTTCACAGAAAAATATTGATGCTGTGTCCTGCTGTTTCCTTGACCAGAGCACATTTACATAGATCATGACTTTCATGACATAAATCCTATTTGTGTGTGTGTGTGTGTTTGTGTGTGTGTGTGTGTGTGTGTGTGAGAAGTGATCGGTAACGGTGAGTATTTTGCATCCCCTCAACAACATTTCATGTTAGTAGAATATCCATGTATATCTGCGACAAATCAGGATGCAGGATGCGGTGAAGGCTGTGAAGGTACATGTTGGTGAGTAGCCCCACCCCCGCTTTTGCTTATTGCTTTTATGCAAATCACTATAGAAATGTATTTAGTGGTAGGCTACATTGTACAATCCACACAAAGTAATCGTTAAAGTTATTAAATTGAAGTTATAAAGTAGTTTACATTGTTTATGGCAAAGTGGAGAATAGTTATCCTGACTGGCTATTTCTATACAACTGTGACGTCCACTGGAACATTTCACTTCCTCCAGGTTTGACATGTGATGTGTCATTCTGTGAGTCGGGGGTTTCTCCTGGTAAGAGATGGTCATAGTGTGTGACCCCGTCACCAGTCAACCGTATAGTCTGAACTCACAACTGCTCACTCTTTGTACTCCGTATTGTCCATTCAGAAGCAAAGTGAGTGAGTACATTCAACTCTGCAGCACATTTCTTCTCTTTGGCAATTCTAGCCTTGACTGTGACAGTCTGTAGCTCATTGTGTACACATGTTCCCATCATATATGTTTCCCAGTCAAGAAGAAGAGTGGTCTGTCTTCTTTGGCGTTGGCCGTCTGGAACTCGTCGCTGAGCCGGAACCTCCACTCCTCCTCCAGCTCCAGCCGGCCCACCGTCTGCCTCAGCGAGCTACGATCTGCACTGATCACACACAGAGTCGCACCTGCAGGGAGGCCGACACGAGCCACAGAGACTTTAGAATATGATGTGGAGATTAAAATGACCTGATGCCCTCATAATTCACTGGGAGAGTTTTTGAAATATAAGTCCACAAGTTCTGTGTACTTGTCCGGATTGTATGCCGACATAAAAAGTGACAGCTAGTCCAGCAGGTGGCGTTAAAGCAGAAGATCATGAAACAATCCTCTTTCTCATAAATAACTTTGGACTTTGATCTCAGCTCATCTGTCAAATGGTTGATTTGTCAATTTACAATGAAAACTGTATTTTCAGCTACACATTTAAAAAAATGTTGCAATACTCCAATCACCAATCAGAAATGTTCAGTACTGCTTTCCACAACCTTAAGTTTCCTGTACTTTTGGAAAGTACTAGCCTGTGAGCAAGGATTTTTTGGGGATTAAAAAAAATCCTTAAAACTTAATTTAGTCCCTGGTCCCACAAGCACAGATTACTTCCAACGGTTCATAGTTCCTGGGCAAAGTTCCTGCCGTAGAAACGCAACTAATACTTTTAATTTGTATGCATCACAAATAACAGATATCTTTTTTAATGCATGTATCTGATCTGCCCTCGTACCTTTGAGGAAGGTGAACTTCTTGAGGAAGCCGGGAGTCACAAAGGAATCAGCGAAACAGAGGAGAAGGCCACTGAACAGCAGCCCTGTGGTGCTGATGTTGACAGAGTGAGGTCTGGAACTCACAAAACACACCGTCACCTGCAGGGGGGGAGAAGAGGGACACTTTGATTCACTGTATGTTGCACGTGTGGGTAGAGCAACACAAGTCAATAATCATCACAAACAAAGTGGCTGCGAAATTACATTCACAGCAGGTGTCTGATTCTCCACATGCTTGTATGTAACCGTGTGTGTGTGTGTGTGTGTGTGTGTACCTCAGGTCCCAGGTTGAGGTAGCAGTCCACAGACAGTACAGGGTGTGTGTAGTTCCTGGTGCTGAGAGGAAACAGCTTCTGGCTGGTGTGTTGGAGGTATTTCTCCAGGAGGAGCTGAGCTGGTGTGGCCAAGAAGAGGTGCTTGCTGTCGGGGGCACAGATGTACTGAGAGGGCCCCACTGAGGTGGGCACATCTGTCATCTGGAGAAATGTCAAACTATTGTTTAATAACACTGACACATTGTGGTATTATGTAGGATTCAGACAAGTGCTTGCTTCTGTTTTCTTCCACATCTACAGTACCTTGGTCTTGATTATAAATGTCCTGTATCCTCCGATGGCGATCTGCTTTTTCATGACGCTGAAGCTGTTGAACTTGCAGACGAGCAGACCGGCGCTGTGCAGCCGCAGGGTGAAGTCCACGTCGTGACAGGTGAAGCGATTCTGGTCGTACTGGATGTTCTGACTCCGGTCAACGTTGAGGAGGAGGAAGTCATGCAGGTGGCCTCTGGAGAAGGGCTCCCTCGGCCTGTTACCTGATGAAACAAGCACAAACCACCACAACACCATTACATTTTCTATACATCTGTAAAAACATCTTTTAAAATCACTGATTTAAAATGTTAGTTAATATCAACGTGCCCACTCGCTCACTGTGAATTCTCCGGACATTTTCCTGCCGTATTCTCACTTGGACAATGTCTGGAGCAACTGACTTGGATATTTAGGCTCTCACATCTGGATAGTTTCAGGATTTCATGTTTGAAGGCATTCATTCTGACCCTGACCTGTGAATCCACGGCTGCTCCACTTCCTGATTCCGCACAGTCCGTAGTGGGCCAGATCTGGACACGCCTCCATGTGCTGTAAGACGTGTTTCAGTGACACAGCGTGCTCCGTCGTGCCACTAAGAACAGCAGCAAGCAAAGAGTAGCTGTGTGAATAACAACTCACTGACAGAATAAAACTCAGCAACACTCGTGTCGTCCTTCATCATTATTAATAGAAATACAGTGTCTGTATGTACTTGTGTGCGTCGAGGTCTACTGCGTTAAACATAACACAGGAGTCATCAGCCAGGATGATGAAGGGCCAGACGTCACCTGCCGGGCCGCCCCCTTCCACCCGACGACTGCGCTCCAGCTCCAAGTTGTGATACGAGAGCTCTTTGATGAGGAAGTGAGCAGCACCTGCACCGTAGAATAACCAGTGTTTATTTCATATTTATCGTACATTGAAATATTGCTTTGCGTGTTTTCATTAGTATCAGCAGTAACATACCTATTCCTGCTCCGTTGAAAACAGTGGGCAGCACCAGCATGATGTGGTTGGGCCAGTACTTCTTATAAACAGCCATCTCGTACTCTTTGACCACCAGGATATGGAGATGTGAGGCTCCATCCATCGCATGGTACAGGTTGAACAGGCCGTGCTCGTGGCGGCCGGTGGTTGGAGTGAAGATTGGACTCTTGATGCAGTCTGGGCTCTGGAAAAGAAAACATAATAAATCTAACTTCTGTGCAACTCATGAAACATAATGCAAGTAAAATACTTAGATATTTTAACACAGTTATTTGATTGGTCTCGAGACGCCCAGATGCTCCTGGATAAACTTTTTTTTAGTAAAATACATAGAAGCCACTGGGCTACAGAAAGCTGGGCAATAGTGTGGTCAATAGCACCACCTGGTGGACCAAACTGAATATAGCACTGTGCATAACCACACTGCTTTAAGGCAATTACAATATCAAATAGAGATTAAAAGAGACAGTTACTTTCTTAATATCAGTGTATAGGTTTACATTGCATTCTGGATTGAACTGATGTTGAAACTGATGACTGGGCACTTTTATTATCATGGATGAAAACTACAAAACGGGTTTTAAAACCTTTAAAACCATTGTTGCCTTAATTTGAATTTCTGTTTCATTGTTTCTAAAACACACCTCAGTGTTGTGAGATAAACAGTAACAGGAACCATCACTGCTGGTCGTGGTCATCATATAGTAAAATCTGGGTTTATTCTACAGCTTGATGATTACTAACAGGGATCAATGGGATGTCTAAAAAGTCTGAATAATGGTTCAGATTCAGTGGTTTGTGTTTTTGTGATGAAGAACTTACCCAATCAGAGGTGAGCGGCAGCCTCATGCTCTCCAGCTGGCCGCCTGTTTGGCTGAAGCTGAAGTAGTGCTCTTTAGACTTTGGGATGATGAAGAAGAGCTGGATCTCTTCCCCAAGCAGCAGATGGGTGAACGTGAAGGCGTGCAGTGTCGACTCGTACATCTGAGGTGTGATAAGAGAGGACTGTCATTAAGGAAGCATTTGATAAATGAGTCATTCATCAGACTCTGATGAGAGTTTGTAAGTGTTCATGCTGACCTGGTATCTGGGGTTGAAGCCCAGGTACTGATGACACTGTTCACAGTGGTGATAGGTGTTGTAGGCTGCATATTTAGAAAGCTTGATCCTGGATGTCCGTCTTCGTAGGTACACATCCTCCTGACGCACAGGGTTTCCTTAGGAAGATGACAGAGGAAAGGATGGATGAACTATTGCACAATATTAAGGTAATGTTTGAAAAGATGACTGTCGTCCGAATACAGTTGTGGTTATTTTTCTCGTCAGTATCAGTGTGTTTTTCAGTCTGTACTTACCCTCAGCATTGGTTTTATGTCCAGGACAATACACAGCACTGATATCGTCATATTTGGGGTCATGGATGGTGTAGTCAAAGGGCATCGTCCTCATAGTGTCTGGGTTGGGCCAGGGAGCATTGGGTGGATGGTACTGCACCCCCTCTGCCTGGGCAGCTTAACACACAACACATTTAACAGTGTTTAAACACATGAGTTTACGCCACAGAATATTTAAGATTAGAATTTATTCTGGATAAATCCTGACACAATCCCAGATACATGTATATAATCTGGAGTCAAACACTGAAGAAGAGAAAAGGGTTGTAGAAAACAGAAAACAACTCAACGCAGCAGGGGGTTCTCTGCACTGACACGTTCACAACTACGACTAATCCTTTGTATTATTGAGGCAAGAGGTGGAGCAGACAGAGACAGGAAGTAACGTATTAAGTCTGCTGTGGATTTCACGTGATCATGTTTACAGCACCCAGACACCGTCATCGGCTCTGAACAACTGACCCCCCCCCCCCCCCCCCCCCCCCCCTTGCTTGGTGCGTGGTGCATGTGTGAACTCAAATACATTCAAATATACTGACTGTAGTTGATGTCCTCTTCATCGTAGATGTCCACCTCCATCAGCCTTATCAGCATCCGAGACAGAATACCCAGGAAGTGGAGGTACGCCCCTGTCTTACCCACCTGACCATGCAAACAACAAAATGTAAATATACAGTAGAACATGAGTGATATTCAAGATCATTTTGAGAAAACAAAAGAAAAGAAGATAGAAAATACCTGAGGGGGTCCACTGAGCAACAGCCTGCGTGGGTGGAAGTTGTCACTGCGTCCTTCTGTGCGATTGCTGCTGTCCATGTGGTGGGAGCGAGGGACCGTCCACTGACGGTAGTACAGTGACTGCTCTGTGCAGGTCATCATCTTACTCAGCAGCGGCCTGCACACAAAAGATATTCTTCATAAGTGACTTCCACTGGACTTGACATTAATGTCAACATGTAACATGAAATGCTTTACTGAACCATAGAAGTAGAATAGTTTCTAAATATTGCTAATAGAGCAATTTCTGTTAAATTAAAAATTATTTAAAAAGTCAGCGTGTTTATCTGTGACGTCACAATATTAGTGTACCTGAAGCTGCTCGCCCACACCACGGACATGTGTGGCAGGAACGAGGTACATCGTGGGAGCCCGCTGCTGTCGCTGGCAGTGATGATGTCGTACAGGGCTCGGGGGAGGAGCACAGAGGGCGGGCGACTCACTCCTCGCGCCCAGGAGCAACTCAGGTGAGGAGAGGAGGATCGGGGGGACAGTGAGCCAGAGGAGGTGGATTTGGAGTGTTGCCGATGAGACTGGGCAGAGGGGAGCGGCTGAGTTTGAGGGTTGGGTGTTTGGGAGAGGGGCTGGGGATTTGTTTGAGGTAATGGCGGATTCAGACTCTGGGTTTGGGGTTGTGTCTGCAGCTGGGAGACGGGTTGGGTCTGGGAATAACTTTGTGCTGGAGGTTGGGTTTGGGGGTGTGGTGTAGCTTGAGACTGAGATGAAGTCTGGGACTGAAACTGAGACTGCCCTTGTGAGGGAGACTGCAGAATGTCCACGGTGCCTTTCTGGACATTTGGAGAAGTGGTGCTCTGGGCAGAGGAGGTATCTAATGCTCCGGTGTCTGGACACGACTGGAGCTGCTGACTGGAGGACAGAGGGGAGTCCTCTGGAAATCAGAAAGAATAAATCAGCCATGAAATCAGTTGAGAGCTCCCTTCCAACAACAATGAACATTTCACTCATGTTTAAACCTCATCTCACCGTTCTCCTGTCCTTCCTCCTCCTCATTGTCAGTGCTGCTAAGTTTGTCGGCGTCGCTCTCCAGCAGGTCGCTTCCTGGGCCGGGGTTGTGTGGAGGTCGGGACTCCTCCTTCACCAGATAAGCAGCCAGCCCCAGCTCTTGTTCGAGCGTGGTCCGCTGAAGGTACGAGCAGCTTATCACCCGAAGGTCGCAGTACTTCAGTGACCTGTGGGAAGAAGTACATATTTCACGTGACATTTATTACAGCTTCTGTAGCTGAAGTAGAATGATGTTACAACACATCAAACCTTTTTCTGCCCCTGAAACTTCAGTGTAGGGTTGGAAAACAAAAGTGAAGGAGAAGAGATCAGAGCTTGTACCTGGGAAGTGACTCTCCCAGCGGCTCAGCTCCGGACAGGATCAGGATGCAGGGAATGGCCTCCAGCTCCAGGTAGGTACGAGGAACCCATTCAGAATCCTGGATCTTCAGCCATGTCTGTGTGACACACACAAAAAGCATTTTCAGTCAGTGAGTCCCTTTTATTTTGATTATTCATGAGCATATCTACTCACGAAATCATTTCATAAATTGATTTTTTTTTATATCTCTTGGGAAAAGAAAAAGATACTTCCTATCTGGTATTTCATGATGTGATGAACTAGTCAATTCACCTTGATCTGATCAGTGAAGGTCTGTCCAACATTCAGAGCTTGGTTGGGATTTCCTAGTATGATCTCAAAACTCTCCTCCAGACCCAGCTGTCTCCTCACTCTGGTGAGCCTTCGATGAGCCCACGCAGCCAGAGCCGAAGACGGGATCCGCAGCAGCACCATGTGGCCGTGGTGGGCAGGACACTGCTGGGCAGCAGTGAGCAGTGATTGCACAATCTCCAGGGTCTCCACGGAGGTGTGTTTGTGAAAGTTGTGGGAGCCGCCGATTCTCCCGGACGCAGCCATCAGAGCTATGCAGTAGTGCTGGATGAGGACTGTGGTGCGGATCACAGCACTGTGCAGCTTAGGGAACCTGGCAGAAAGAAGGAGGCATTTTAAGAGCTTCTCTGAGCATTTCTGTGAAGTGTCGGGTGTAGATTAACCCTCCACGACCTCCTGCTGGCAGCCCCTAACAGGCCGAGGGGAAAGTTGTTTGCATTATCCTGTTTAAATCAATTTGAAATAAAAAACAAACAGCCGGAGCATTCATTCTTTTTGCAGCAGAGAGTCAAGGCCCCTATCTGCCCCCCGGTGGCATAATGGCTGCAGAGAGTGGCAAGGGTGGAGCAGAGAAACATTAGCATATCTCAAAAACTAAAAGAATATACATCGTTGAAATAACTCTCAGAGTGGAAAGAAATATTTTGGATCTGTATGAATTTAGTGTTTATTTAGCAAAATTAGCTGAAAATATTTTTGTACTTACTAACACAATATAATAATACGGCTTATTGACTTACAAAACCTTTTAGCTTAGGTTGTTCAGAGCAAAGCATTTAAAGATACTCCGAGAAATTACAACAGAATAAGCAAAAATACCAAGGAAGGCACTAGCTGACCCTTTCTGTTGCAGTGGGGTTCAAACGGTGAGCATAAGTGTTTGTGAACTACCTTTCTTCCAGGGTGGATGCCATGCTCTCAAAGGAGGAATCATGACGCATCAGAGGCAGGCTGCTTCCTGAACGAGTCGACTCTAAAAGCTCCGACACGCCAAAGTACCGCGTCCTCTCGTGATACAGGTCCACATCCTACAGACACACAACGTTATAGGTAAACACACGAGTTCAAGTGATTCAAGTGAAATTAATTATTTCATTTCATTTCATTCTTTCATCTCACATTGCTGAAGGCAGAGGGCCAGTGGATCTCGTTGTAGGGGCTGATGCGAGTGTACTGAGTCTGAAGGGTGAAGGGGAAGGAGGTGACGTGGAGAATCAGGATGTTCGGAGCATCTCTGACCCGGCGGGAGTTTAACAGCTGGTCCACCAGACCCAACCCACTGTCTGAGGTGCTGTAGGATGCACTGAGACACAGAAAGACACAGAAACTGAGTAAACACGCTAAGATGGTAAAGAGGAAACATTTCAATCCTCCATATTTTCCTGTTCTCTTCTCTGAACCCCCTTTTCCACTGGTCACAAAACCCACTAATATCTGGCTTGTGACTGCAATGGGAATGGATGCAATCAACATTTACTCCCGGATCTAATGACCAAGGACAAAGGTTTTTATCAGCTCTGATTGGCAGTGATGGAAACATGACATTTGGGAAAAAGTGCTAAGTGAAATGACAGAGCTTCTCAGGTTCCACTGGCAATGGCAAAGGAGTAAATTGTGTGTTTTTTTGCCAGGTTTAGCCACATTTAAAAATACCTGCTTATTTTGGGGTGAAAGAGGTATGACATACCTGCTGATGTCCCAGTGAGCGTGGTCATGGACCAGGATGTATAAAGTGTACGTGTTGCTGTAAGCTTCCTGAATGAGACTGTCGATTCGGGCCTGGGCGCTCTGATCCATCTTAACCACGAAACGCTCAAATTCCCCTTGAGACACACACTCCTGGTCTAAACTACCAAGCTCCTGGAGGACACCTGAGATGTACAGATAAATAGAAAGAGAGAGAGAGAGGTACAGGTAAACATTAAATCACACATACTCTGCACTCAGAAATTCATAAATACAGCTGCTGACGGACAAGGTCTACGTGACTAACCGGAGCTCCTGAGGTGGAGCACAGTCTGTTGAAACGTGACCTCAGAGGGCGGCACCAGGATGAGGAAGCTGACCCTGTCGAAGGAGCCGAGGTCCAGGTTCTGTGTGCTGGAGTCAGCTATAGCACAAACATGGGACAGCAGCTTCCGAGCCACTGCCAGCTGGATGGGACGAACCTCTCGCCACTCCACAGAGTATTCTACACAAACACAAACTCACGTCAGACATTCCTTTAAACATCAATATTAGTTTCCATGTGTGCAGCACTTCCAACTGATCCCAGGGAAGAGTTGCAACAGCAATATTGTTGTTAGGTAGAAATGTGAAGCTCAGAGTAGAGGAGAACATTGAATCATGAAGTCTGGTGGCCTTCACAGGTTCACCCGGACCATAGGACCCAAGACCCGAACAGGACCCGTACGGGTTTTGGATCAACGTTTCATACAGTCAGTGGGGTCAGTGTCAGGTGCTGTTCATGGACCCGAGAAGACCCGGCCCGGCATCGAAAGTGTAATTGTAAAAGGGCAACTAGTCCAAGATTTTGAGTATAGGCTACTGCAACGAAACTGCAAAGCTTAATGGAAAACAAATTGCATCTATCAACTGTTACCATGGCAATGACATGACTTTTAATCTGATATCAGAGTGGATTAAATCGATCCACCAGGTTCGAGTCCAGTATTTCTCAGTTCTGCATGGGTCCAGGTCCCAGAAAAGGTATTTTGACACTGGCAAGAAAATGCAGTATAATTTTCAAACCTTTGTGTGTCTCACCTGAACAGGTGTCTTTAGGACTTGAAGCTCTCTCTTTAGGACTGTGTGACTCTTTTGAACACTGTGTGAGTGAATCCTTTGGGCTGTGTGTGCTTTTCAGACTCTTGTCTTCAGCTGATTCCTGACTGCTGAGCGGAGGAGACAGCTCGTTGCTGTCCACAGTGGCACTATCCAGGAGGGAATCCATGTCGCCATCTGACCAACAGGAAGCCACACAACATGTTGGTGAATTGTGACTAAAACAAAGAATGAGTGCTGTGTGGCACACACTAATGAGCATTTAAATCAAAAGGCAGAAAGTCAAGGAGACCTTGTCCCAGTGAATTGCAGAAGTTGATGAGTTCTTGTGCAACTCCAGTCGAGAGCTGGTGGTCGATTTCTTTCAGACCCTCATTGGGAGAGCACATACTCTCTGCCAAGGCACGACACTGATGTTTACCTGCAGCACACACGAAAATACACACATTTATATGCTTATATTATGTTATTATCTCAAAACGTTAAAAAGTTTATATGTGGATATATAAAACACAGCTCCCACCTGTGACCACCACACAGGACTGCGTTTCCTGTCCCGGTGCAGTGACAATAATCACCACGTAGTTGGTGTTTTCAAGGCGTCCTTCCATTAACCTGCTGAACGTTTGTTGGAGGCCTTGAGCCAAAGATTTGATCTGGTCCCCTAACAAGACCACACCCTCTCCGCAGGATGACGCAGCCAGCTGAGCAAGCCAGGGGAGCTGGCTCGGGGTCAGGGGCTGTTGGCTCTGTGGAGGTAAACAGAGGTGCTGGGGGAGCCCTGGCAGGGTGGAGGGGGTCTGGAGACAGGATAACAGACGATAATTGATATTGTTATATAATACATATATAACAATATCTGAAAACATATACAACATATAATAACGTAATGTTTCAGTGGTTCTACAAGGTTGGATAATATAAAATAATATAATTTGCTTGCATGTATTATTTATTTCATTCTTCTTCAAAATGAATATTTAAACACAGACCATCTCTCGGATGCTGTCTCTCACCTCTACGACATAGTGCCTCCCATGGGTGGCTGGTGTTTGAGGCTGCTGGTACTGTCTGATCTCGCTGAGGTGAGACTCCCTCCATGACCTCATGAATATCTGCTCCAAGTCCTCAATCAGGGGCACTTGGTCAGGGCCTAGGGAATTAAGGTGGGTAACAAAGAAATAGTTAACATCTTTTTAATTCATAAGAAAGTAAAGTAGCTTTTCACCTGGAGATATTTGTCTTCTTTTTGATTTTTGGGTCTGTCATGTGTTAGACACGTCATCAACCCCCCCAACCTGCTCGGGGTGAATCAAGGGGGAAACTCCTGTTGTGTAGCAAAACCAGTTCATAATAACACATATATAAAAACTACAGCTTTCACTACTGTTGATACACAGAGTTGCTATCTTGAATTTCAAAGTCAGGGGCGTTGAGGTTCCTCCGACCTTCTGAGTCGATACCAACTTTCGACAGTAGGTAAGTCCGAACTCCGAGGTATAATGGATCACGGCTTCTTATTTGTGTTCACAAATACACCTTCGAAGAAAATGCAGAGGATCTCTGGAGTTCAGTGCATGTCTGAAAGAAACTTATGAGGAGATTTAAACTGACCCAGCTGAACAAGGTAGTAAACTGTGAGTAGAATCTGCATCTCAGTGGACAGCGGCTGAATGGGCGATGGTCCGTAGTGCTGGTAGACTCTGGGGAGCGCCTGCGAGCTCAGGTAACAACTCTGCAGCAGAGAACTGACGAGCACTTCACCGACATTACCAGTCAGCTGAGGGAGTGGCCCGTGACCTGCGTCAGTGAGAGGGAGACAGAAAAAAAACACATGAACATATGGCAACCTTGGGCGAGATGCTAAACCCCAACTGGTTCCCAAAATATGTGCCTTGGAAAAAAGTTTCTTTGAACAAAAACTTCTGCCAAATAAATATAATGTATTAATGGATGGAAACAATTGACGGACAGTTGAATGGAAAAACTTACTTCATGAAATGTAGAGATGCTAAATGATCAGGCAGAAGGTAACTCAATTCATATATACATTGATTTCAATTCAGACATTTCCTTCAGGGTGATCGAGTGGTGGGAAAAAGCTGTTCCATCTATTCCCAAGGGACAGGGAGAATAGTAAGGATGGGAGGAACAGAGAGCAGTGGAGGAAAAGACAAGAGGTGACACTATGGGTGGTTGGTGGGTAATGAACAGGAACTGGAAACAGAAAGGAGAAAAGCATGAAAGTAAATACTATCCTATATTTAGCATATGTGGTTAAGGCCCAGAAGATGGAGAGGGAAGGTGGGTGTGTTGACAGGTAATACAAAGGGGTGAAAAGGGTGGAAGAGGAGGAGTGGATGAGTGCTGGGCAGAACGCCTGAGAATCAGCCATGGGCATTGGCTGACCTCTAACCTGTGAGGAGAGGTGAGCTGAACTGGCCATCTGTTGTGTGGTTACTGAAAACCTCACCTGACAAAGTCCAGCACTGACAGCTGGGTCGAGAAATTATCAGCAGCTCAACAATAATAACCATTTCAAACAAGAACTCCAGAGAATTGGGTACGGACATTATCCGGAATATGTATTTCACACATAAAGAGATTGTCCGAGATGCGCTCACAGCAGATAAAAATGTCAGTGAATTCAAATTAGGGGTAGTGTCTGGGTAGAGCGTGCAGGAAGTCACACATTTTCACATACAGCCCCTCTGGGTAATTTCAGGAGAATGTTCATTTTATGTCAAAAGAATGTTCATTTCATGTAAAAAGCAGAAAAAGTGCATTTAAACATTCTGAATCACCTTTGAAGACGACAGGTTCCAGTCTGCAGGTTTGTAGCAGCTGATCGGGCACTGTTACAGACAGCTCCGGGGGTGAGAGCGGGGTTGAGGAGGGCTGCGATGAACTCAGCAGGGCTGCAGGTTCTAAATGTCATATGCCACGGAGCAAAGAAAAACATTTACACAAACAGTTAAAGCATTAAATAAATGTCTGCTACCACATCATTCTCTTGTTTGTTTCTCCCTCTTATGTTCACCTCCATTTATTTATCTTCCATTTGTACCTGATCTGGCTCCATGTGTTACAGCAGAGGACACGGACAGCGTTGATGACACTGATGAAGATGGCGGCGTCTTTAAAGTGCTCTCTGGCAGACTGTTGGCAGACGACTCAGGTGACCAGCCCTTGTGCCTTTTTTTGGGGGGTCCAGCATTTGCATGTGTCCCTGGAGTAATACAAATTATATCATAATGTATAAGTGAACGTATTAGCTACATTTTTCAAAATACTACCTGAGCTTGTTTTAAAAATATTTTCTTCCATTTTAGATCTTAAAATAGTTCATAGTTATATTCAGCTATATTATTTTTGTTGTGGGAATTTCATTTATTGACTTGATGTTTTGGAATATTTTAGGTGGTGTTGGTATAGTCATGGAAAACAGCTGTAAGTCAGTCATATATTAACTCGTCTCTTCCTCTTCCTGTCAACTTTCTGTTGAAATGCAGTAACAGGGAGACACATAAAAGCTCCAGTTGTTAAAAGGGTCATGAAAAAAACCAACATTGACAGGAAGGAAGCTTTTCAATCAGTGAGAAAGCAGGAAAAAAAGACTGGGACTGGGAGGGAATTTTACAACCCTGGTTTATAGAGGTGACAGACAGAGGGAGAGAAGCAGAAAGACAGACATGAGAGAAAAGAAGGAGGGAGACGTTTAGTGCTCCAAGTGTTGGCAAATGAAAGAAACAAAGGACAACCCCCAACACACAATGCAGCTGGCTGCATAGCAGGGATGTTATAACACACACACACACACACACACACACACACACACACACACACACACACACACACACACACACACACACACACACACACACACACACACACACACACACACACACACACACACACACACTGCTGGTGGTAGGGATGCTCCCTTTCAGAGGTGTGAAGAATCCCAGGGGAGGAGCTTAATGACAACAGACACAAACTGAGCAGTTTACATAAACACAAGCAGGGCTACATCCATACAAGTTCTGTCCATGAGAGTATTTTGGTTCTATATCAGTTTTAAACCCCGACCATACTAACACGCCTGAAAACCATATTACGCTGGGCATGCGTGTGCCATTTTGCAAAGGAAGCATTTGGTTGTTAGTTGCAGAATTGTCAAAGGTTGCTTGAATAATATCTTGTCTCCTACATGTTAACAGTTGTATCATAGTCAACTACAGACTTGAGCCGCACAACAGCTGTAAGCAGAGACAACCTGGTCAGCAACACTTGTAATTGTAACACCCATGTTGCGTTCTACACTGGTGGCTGAGGTTCATACCAGTTGTTTTCTTCTAGAAGAGGGTCAGGTGATGAAATATAAGGGAAGGTTAAGTCGTGACAGAAAAGACCCAATCAGTAAGAGGTTAAGTGTCTACATCATTGTTTCCATACATCCCTGTTTCTTCCATGAAGCTTTCAAACTAAAACATTTTAGTTTTAGCGGCAATAAAACTCCACGCCAGGAGAATCTGTGGCAGAGTTGAAGGGTTTTCAAAATAAAACTTAGTAATGTGAAAGTAGCCTATGTTAAGAAGGAAATAGGATGAAAGAATCTTCCTTGCTGTTGCCTCCAGAGTGCACCTACCTGTAACTGAGGGTCTCCCGGGCCCTGATTGATTTAAAGGTGGCTGGGTTACGGAGGGAACAGCATGGTTTCCATTTGTCAGTGTTTGGGGAAGGTCGGCTATTTGCGGCAAAGCAGAAGGGTCTGCATGTGATCCTACAGTATGTGGAGAGAGACAAAAAAACATTAATATCAGGAGTTCCTCTGACTTTTCATGACACAGCAATATCACTGATACTGTAACTCTGTAACTTTCCCATTCAGTCTGATGTACAGTAAATGTGTGTTTTCCTTTACCTGTGTAGCCGCTGGGTGTGTGTGATGCCAGGTTTGGTGGCTGCTCATCAGATGTCACATGGTTTTCTGTGAGGATGGAGCCCATCTGTCTCATCCTGCCATCTGAAACACACACACACACACAAACACATAAATACACACACATTCAAATAGGTTGCAAGAACTTAACTGCAAAGACAAATGTCCATCTTCTTGGATTTCCCAAAACTGAGTGCGTGTTCACAAGCATGCATGCGTGTGTCAGGGCATATATGTGTGACAGTTCAGGAGAAGTATGTAATTTAAAAAGACTTGTTCAGCAAAGGTAACCAGACATATCAGTAGACCTGCCTTTTGAAACAGACTCCAGGTCTGAACTAACAACCATCTACCCCCTGGTGTGGTACATGTAAATGACAAGCAGCAGAGAAACAAGGGAAAGTGAATGACTGGTATGAAGGGAATTGAAGAAATGTGATAGATGGACGAGAGAAATGACTTTAAGCTTCTATATCTCCCTCCCAATAAACAGCGGTGAATCTTAATCAGGAAAATAACAGAGGATAGAAAGCCTGTATTCTCACCGTCCACCCTGTCCTTAAGGCTTTACTACCTATACATCTGGTCAGACCTGTACACTGAACACATTCAAATGATAACAAACAACTGTGTTCTCTGCCACAGACGAGCAGACCTTTAAAAAAGGAAGGTATGTAGCATTTCTGATTTCAGCCGGAAGGTATTGCACGATGGCCTAAAGTCACCAATCAGGCTCTGGGAACAACCCCTATGAGTTGATCTCAAATAATATATATTAATCTCCATTCCCCTGCTAAACCATCAGTTCATCAGTGATCCACTAGGTTTGTGAGGCAACATCCATCAGTAAGAATCCTGTTCCAACACTGTAGTGTGGATATAGCCAGAGAAACCTTAATACTGATATGGCCATGGCTACTTCCTCCTGTTTCCACATATTGAGGGATCATAGTTATTATGACTCCTGCTTCTTGTTTGCTTCCATCTACACAATCTTTTTGACCGCTAATGGTATAAACGTTTTTATATATGTTGCATTCAATTAAAACTTCTAAACAAGCCTCATGTACAATCGACTGCTGAATACCACATCGTGTATCCGTCTCTTACCGTGTCCCCTCCAGCAGATGGAAGCTCCTTTGACCAGCATGCCCTGGTTATTTCGGTACAGATGGTACTTCAAGTGCTTCTGTTTCTTGGGCTGGGTGCTGAGCTTCAGGTTAATGTGGTTGGAGAATTCTGTGAAGTACCGAAAGCCTTTCTCTCCGCAGCCCATGCAGTTCCCAGAGAAGCCTAGAGGGAGCACACAGCAAATGCGTTATTACAAGAGAATGTGAATGGAACCGGATAATGCCAAAGGTGTTTTTTCAAAGACGTGACATTTTGAACAGCAGTGATATTTTCCTGTGCACATCTCCAGCCTCACCCAGCAGTGCATTACGACCCCGCTCATCTGGCAGGAAGCGGCGGTCTACAGCACACACCAGCAGGGTCTCAGGAAGAGAGGGCGACTTTATCCCGACCAGCGTGAACCCAGGAGGAACATCCAGAGACTCCGACGCCAGAGAGGACAGACGCAGGTCCCTGCCTGCCTGACAGAAACCTGTGGAAGAGAAAAACATTTTTTTCTTAACTTTTAATTTATAGTTAGTAGAGCTAAATAACTTTGCAGCTGTTTTGCAAAAAAAACGATCCTTGCTCGCTTAGTGACTATAAATCCAGAATAATGAACAGCCAAACACAATCATTAAATCCCTTTTTGTCATTTGTATGATCCTCCTTTAGATGAACAGCACATGCATAAAGGAGGTGAACCTTCATTATATGCAATATACGTCCTGGTCTGTATTTGAAAGCTGCACATCTGCTTGTGACTTATGTACAGTACAACTGCATATTAGATTTTTTTATGAGCATAAATATGAGCATGTGTTCACACCATCTGTGGTGCAGCATCCCTCAGGTGGGAGCTTCATCTGGTAGGGTATTGGGGGGCTGTTCGACGCTGAGCCATCTTCATCATCCTCGTCGTCATTCTCTGCACGGCCTGTTGGGGACATATGTTAAAAGAAAGCAACATTTTAATGGTGCAAGTTGATTTAGCTTTTCGATATCCGAGTACTGAAGTTCATTCAAAAGCAACTGGAGACACATTCATGCAACCCACCATCATGTGCCGACAGCTGCTCAGTCTCGAGGTACAGCTGTGAGAAGACAGGTCTGGGAATGACAGTGTTCGACCTCAGCGAAGCCTCAATGGAGTTATGCAGAACCTCCTCAAAGCGCGTGGTCCGCAGCTGGCCTGCATACGAGTTCCCCATTGGTGTCCTGCAAAGACAGAGTTGTCTTGTTCAGTCTCCAAAAGATACATCCAAGCCCCCAATGCTTACCATCTTAACAATTACCACACTAATTCAAGTTTATAGCATTAGTCTTTCTGTTACATGATTCAGTTTTACAGAAGAGTCCGTTTCAGCATTAGAACAAAAAGTAAAGCACAACTTCAGTAACCTTGCAGGATTCATCCATTATTTTCAGGACAAACAACCTCTAAAACACCCCTCCCCCTCAAAACCTAATGACATCTACATTTATTTAACAATTACTCAGAGTCAACTCAAACTAATTAACACCATGTCAAGTTATCTGTGTGGCTGCATTTGTTAAAACTAATGAGGAAAAAACTGCAAACTTTAGAGATGTTTCAACACATTGTAAACACGCTGGGTCGGGTATCAACGAGTATGATATATCTAACAATCTGAAACCATGTCTTTAAAGTTTATTAGTTTCACCCAAATTAAACTTTATTTTCCAGGAAATAACTTCTTATTTGCCTGCTCCAAAACAGCTGGTGTGCTGCACTTCCACAGACAAGTACTGTTTTTAGAGCAGTGAAAAAGAGGTGATTTTCAGTAAAGTAGTGTTAGAGCCAGAGCCAGATAGAGTGTGAGCAGTTTACAAATATTTCACGCTGAAAAGTGCTGCAAGTAAAACAGTAACGTGAACCGAATGCATGACTTCAAGTTCCAGATATTTAAAGTAAGTAATTGTTGTGTATTCCTAGACTTATGTATTTATTATGCCTGTGAAAATACATACTAAAAGAAGTTGTATGGGACTGTATGTGTTTGTTTTTCAAAGGGTCTAACCTGAGCCAGGTCTTATTGCAATGATATCAAGCATCACTTCTACAATGGATTTATAAAACACAGCTGTTGAAAATAGTTATATAATTCGGGTTGATACTTGGTATCGGCCAACACATCAAGTTCGAGTGTCAGAATCATAACTGGAAATTAAAAAATGGTATTGGAACATCTCTAGTAAACTTTGTCAGCAACCACCATCTAAAAATGGTCATTTGAATGCTTGTTTACAATTCAATAAGGCTACCAGATCGGTGTAAGCTATACTCACAACAACCAATCGAATGGTTGATTTGAGCCAGAAGATTTTCTTTTGTTGACTACAACAGAAAGAAAAAAGTAGAGTAGGAAAACATGTCTCAGTAAAAAGGATTAATTATTTGATAAAAGACAAAACACATTTAAAGTCAGTCCTCTGTTGGTTAAATGGTTTTAAGTCTAAGTAGCATATACTTGCTTGCACTCCTATGCTTTTGAAGAGACACAAACACTGACAGCCACACACACGTCTTCTCACACACAGGCCCACACACACATAAACAGTGGTTACTATTGGATGGCATCTATCCAGACGGCGTGCCATAAAATCAGTGTTACTGACAGAGTCAGGACACCCTGACCTAGACTCTACCTCCGCTCACTGTTTTCTTTCTTGACTTTCTCTGCATCGCTCACTCTGTGGCTTTCCCCCTGGTTCGCCTCTCTCATCTACACACACACTGATGAGAAACCGCACTTATTCTAAACGTCGGTTTGTTCAAGTTACTCTGTTGGTTTTACTTGGTTTTATATTTTTGTTCTTTTTAAAGAACAACAGAGAATGGGATAAAAACAAAAGAAAAGCACTTTCAAACCTTTCTGAACAGTGCACTCAAAGGGATTGTTGTATTATTTAGCCTTGTGTCATGCAAAACACTTCAGTCTTGCATCATCTGCATTTTCAAAATTCCTTTTAAAAAACGTATACAGTGAAATAAAGCTGAATAAAGATTGACCACACTGCTGAATATTTCTGTGTGAACCAAAGAGGTGTTGGTTGTAAACAAACTGGGTCAGAGGGGAAGAAAATAACAAGGTTGGATTTTTAAAACCAACGTAATCCCCCCCCCCCCCCCCCACCCCAAACCTTTCACAGCCCATATGCTGGTGACACCACACACAAGACATATTGTTGAAAACTGCAGGTTCAGCTTAATGAAGAGACTCTGTCAGATTACAGAGGTAAAGCTGTTGGTGTTTCACACCACAGGTTAACAGAACAGCTTCCTGCTGCAGAGAGAAGATTCAGTCTGATTCTATTTTAGGCATATAAATAATACATTTCAAAAAACAATACATCTCTACAAGAATCCATTACATTACTATGTCACACATTAGATTTTTTTTAAACAATAACATATACTTTTGTATATTAATTTTAAAGTTTAAAAATGTTTTGGCCATCCCTTCACAGGAAACCAAAGCCAAGGAAACATCAGCCTGATATTTGCATTATTTCTACACGGCTCTAAGTTGTGCTTACCTCTTGTTATGTTCTCTAACCCACAGTAATGTAACGTAATTCAGCTACAAAATCAGATTGGCCATTATCTGATGTAAGAGGTAATATCAATCTTTTTTTAAAATAGTTCAAACATATGCAGTATCAGATGCAGATCAAAGACAGATTTTCCCTAAAAACAAGGTGTAGATAGACATCATCTTTCCCACAAACTCAGTGCACTGAGATAGATTCTGACTCAGTGTTTGTACGTTCAGTTCCATGTTGGTCTTGTTTGTAGTTTTATGACAGTGTGCTTATATTCAAAAAGAACCACAACCAAAATTGTATCCTTAACTTTAACCCTAACCAGTCATACCTAACCATAACCAGACCACATGTCACATCTTTCCCCTGATCTTAACCAGAACCTGATGACGTTTCTGTTTGGGCCTGAAAATTAATTACATAGTTGAATTAAAATCACTGCAGCAGGAAGTTCACTCTACCAACACATGTCAATAGATGACATATCATTTAAAAGACACTCATTTTATATGCTCGTTATTTATTTTATAAATATGTAAAGAGGAGAAGGCTTTTTATTTGATCAATTTATTTACATTTTAAATTACTATTATTATCCTTTTTTTAAAATCTTTTTTGTAGGAATCTTCAGTAATCTTATGTTGGTCAGTATTTATGCAGGAAAATGTCCTAAAGAGGTAACCACACACACACACACACACACACACACACACACACACACACACACACACACACACACACACCTTACCACCTTCTCTTTCCATGCTTTCATATGTAAAGAGGCTCTGCAGACATTTAAAGCTTTGCACCACTTTGCAGAAAGACACAGGGTGGCAGACAAAGACAAAAAGTCCTGTCATAACACAGCCGCCATGACAGGAAGTAATCACACCTACGAGCAGACTGGTCTTTTTACAACCAGAGAAAGAGGAGACAGGGAGGGAAACAGGGACGAGATGAAAGCGCAGAGGTGTATTCCACGTTTTATTGAATCCTGAGCTAATCCTTCACTTCTGACCAATAACTGTCAAATAACCAAGAAGCCATTCTACATGCTTTTTAATGCATGGTTGAAATTCCTCTATCATTAGGAAATAGGCATAAACATTTTTGTAGTGCATCAAAAAAGGCTTTTCAGGGACATTTTTAATCCAGTTTATTCTTGTGCAGAGAAGAGTGCATACTGAGAGAGATGTTTCTGCATTCACTGATACCAGGAACATCAGATGCAGGTATATATGTCTGCTATAATGTCTATTAATGTGCTTTAAAAGCTGCAAGGAAGAGCACACACAGGAACCTCCTACTGTGATCTTCATTGTCCAGTCAAAATGCCAAATGTCCACCTCAAATGTGTCGCTGCACGCTGCTCCATGTTTCACTACATATCCTGTTATTACTTTCAAGGAACATCTGTCCCTCGACCCAAAAGACCTTTGGCACATATAAAAAAATGGCACCGAGCAGAGAGGACAGAAATGAGGAGTAAGAAAAACTTTTCAGGAAGCTTTTTTCCCCCTGCTCCTCTAATCCCCCCCCCCCCCACCTCTCCTTCCTCTCTCCCTGACGTGGACGTGGGAGATCCTTTCATCTCTCCCCCCCTCTTCTTCTTCTCTTTCTATCTCTCTTTCACCCTGGGGAGAGAGAAACTATTGTGGGGTTTTATGACCCCGTGGATCCCCCACCCTCAAACACACACCCTCACATAGACCTGTAGTTAGGATCCCCTTAAGTCATGAGACCCAATTCACAGACTATGTTGCCAACCTAGTAAAATAAAAAATATTTCAAGATAAATCTAATTTAAAAATAGTTCTTACACTTTTTCAGTGGATGCAGCTGCTTCCCCTTTAGAAGAATGGAGCTAATTAACAAACCAAGTAAAATGATTATAAGCATCTTGGTGAAAGATATGTTGTGCAAGGAGAAGACATGTAAAAGTTTTATTGGTAAAGCACCTACACACTTCAGTCCCATCTGCATTAAGTTCTGCTCAGCTCCTGCAGTTCGCTGATATATGCAAACACACATATAAGCTCTTGGTTGAATGAATCTGTTTGAGGGATGTCTCACAACCAGAAGGTCAAAGGTGAGCGCAGATAACAATGTTTAAGTAAGACTTTGATGTGGCCTATACTTCTATATCCCCCACACACAAATCTATGCAGATGCACACGCACATGCACCCTCCACACACGCTCTCCAATGGGCTGTGGCTCAGCAGATACAAAGGGCTTGTCTTGAGGGGTGAAAGGTCGTCCTGGGAGAGGTCAGATAAGAACCCCAGGCTCTTTCTCTGTTGGCCACGACCACATACCAGTCACACACACACACACACACACACACACACACACACACACACACACACACACACACACACACACACACACAATACATCATCCAGGCTATGCTTCGTTTCTGTTCAGTCTGACCAGCAGGGTTTTGTAGTGTCCAATAGCAGATCATATTACACACACACATACACACACACACACACATACACACACACACATACACACACACAGCTAAGTGAGTACATTCATCCATGTGTTATCTGCAATCACACTAATAGCAAAAACTGTAAGCATTAATTTAATGTTTGTGTGTGTTTGTGTGTGTGTGTGTGTGTGTGTGTGTGTGTGTGGTCAGAGGAATGTGGAGCAGTGTCAGCTGGTCAGTGCAGCATCTCTTTCAGCTCGGAACAGTAGAGTTAAAAAAACCTTCAGCTTTGCAGATGCTCTGAGAGCGCTGACCCACAGCACAACACATATGCAAAGGGATGTCGGTTGTACACACACACACACACACATCAGATGGGCTCACCACTGACCAGTGACCCACAGCAAACGCTCCCATTCACAGTTTGTTCAACAGACATTGGGTCGGTGGCCAGCCAGCCAACTGGCCAACTGCTCCAGCAGCCCCTCAGACAGCCATTCAACCGCACACACACACACACACACACACACACACACACACACACACACACACACACACACACACACAGAATCAGGCCACTCAGCTACAACCAGTCATCTCTGATCTCTGCCCAAATACAGAAGTTCCCATCACTGACAGCGTCTCACTAACCCATTACAAACATTGATTATCATACACTCTATATAACCATGAAGCTGTCTTCACAATGTCACTTTGTTCAGCATGTTTTCACAACACATGGAAAATATAGTCAGCTGTGCAGTAACAATAAAGAGCAGTGATACACTGTGTGTTTTCCACAGGACACTATCTGCTCCACTTAGTGTAAAGAAATAGTTGGACGGCACAACAAAGCTCCGGCTCCCTGATTATTGTAAGTCTGCTCAGCCTGTTGCTTCGCTATCTCGCTCCACGTCCTTGAGCAGATTTTTTTCTTCCCTCTGCTCCCTT
This sequence comes from Paralichthys olivaceus, assembly GCF_024713975.1. Taxonomy (NCBI): domain Eukaryota; kingdom Metazoa; phylum Chordata; class Actinopteri; order Pleuronectiformes; family Paralichthyidae; genus Paralichthys; species Paralichthys olivaceus. Next base: position 13,091,873 of record NC_091093.1, read on the forward strand.
TATCTCGTATGACTCCCGGGGACCTTGTGTTGTCTACAGGCATACAAATCTGGTTCTGTGCACACTGGTGTGGCGTTTAAACATTTTACCTGCAGGAGATGTCACGAACTGAAAATGGATGCATGAGTTGAAAGATCCCCATCACTGTGAGTTACAAGTGTTCATGTGATTTCAATCAGCCACAGGAGACTGGGAATATTCACACATACATATAACTCATCATCAGGTGTTATGAGCAGCAGCAGGAGTCAGCACAGACTATAAACTGTATATATAGATACACAGTTTTTATATACAGTTCTCTGGCACAGACGACCAGGGATATGCACATTTTGTGTTTGCACACAAACAAACTGCAGCATTTCATTGCCTCTGTCTTTTCCAAGCATCTCTGTCTTGTCCAAGCGTCGTTTCAGCACACCACTGATGCATCTCACAGCCATGGACACAGAGGCCCAAAGAATACGTTTATAAAACAGTAAGACCAAACTCCAAAAATATACTTATAAAATATTCTATTTTTTCTACAGACATGTATCTGTTGAAAACACTCTGTAGAAAATATGCATTAAAAAACCTCATCGTGCAAAGTTGTTACTGACAACACCAGACTAAATGTTTCCAGAATAATAATAGGATTTGTTACATATGTGGAAGAACAGTATGTTTTTGGAATAAATAACGTGCATTGAACTGCATCTACAACATGAGTTCAGGCCTTTAAATTGTTTATGTAGCAACTGAGACTTGGCTCAGTGTGAACTGGAGGAACCACCTATTGTTACTGGAGAAGTCTGACACGAGAGTGGACTCACACGCTGCTCTTTTTACACTCTAACACGTGCTGGAGGAAGATGACCCACCGTCAGAAGAAAGATGAGGATATTTTAGAGCTGCTTCACTTTGCACCTCTCATCTAAACGCGTCATCAATACGAGGATAAACACAAAGACAGTGTAATAACCATGAGCAGATGATGATCCACAGGTTGGAGCTGCAGTTTAAGCAGTTCTCAGTGTTTTGTGTGTATCTGCTCCTCATCATGAACACACACCTTGTGCCGTGCTCTACCTGCAGCTCCCAGCACCGATCACAACAAACCAGCAGCAGCGACTCACCTGTGCCGATGTGACTATTCTTCATGTAAAAGCTGTGAGCCGCTCCAACGTGATGTCACCATGTCTCCGTGTCTCCGGATCGAGACCTGCGGAGGAACTGGCCCCAGTGTCGCGCGTGTCATCGTGTGTGATCCCTCCCTCCCCCTCCTCCTCTTCAGTAATGGTACAGTCCGAGCGCTGCCTCGCTGCTTCTTTAGCTTTCAGTGCTTTTTGAAAACACGCGGTTCGTCTCTGGACATGTTTTACTCATTTATCTTACAATGCAGTGTTACAGGTTATTATGAATGTGTTGTTGTGTGATCACGAGGAAATAAACAGTCAACTTAACATTCCTGGAAAGAAATGTCACTGAAATCCTTAAAAGAAGCTAACCAGACAACACTTCTGATAAGTTAAAATAAAATAAAAAAATCTAAATCTTGATGTAGAAGTTTGTTTTAATGTTGCCTGTTTTAGTTTTCATTATGTTGCCTGTACTACTAATTAGCAGTTAGCAATAAAACATTTTAAAACATTGGTTCCAACATATTTCTAGAAAATATTGACATTTTCTGAAATGGAAATATCAGAATAAATCATGTTATTAAAGGTTCTGTGTGTAGAATTTAGTGACATCTAGTGGGGAAGTTGCAAACACACCCCCCCCCCCCCCCTCCCCCCCCCTCCCCCCCCTCCAAACATGGAAGAGAACCTGTGGCAGCCTTCAGTTAAAAACTCAAAAGTTGTTTGTCTAGTTTGACTACTGTCAAAAACATGGCTGCTTCCATAGAGAGGACCCCCTCCTGATGTTCAAACTATTTAAATATAAAGGACCCGTTCATGGGTAAAGACAAGCAATGATTCGTAACATGTAGATGAAACACATTAGTGAAAACATCACAAGGATTATTCTGTTTTCAATTTCTGCCAATGGATCCACTTACACACTGAACCTTTAACATGGTACAAAATTTCACCTTTTACAAATTGTAAATTTGCCTAACATTCTGTCTAAGATAGAAAATGATTTTCAATGGGCTAAAAAATCTCTGATGTAAAGAAAATCTCTGTGTGGACATGCACGTGTGCACCACTTTACTGTGACCCAGTGCAATAAGTTTGACACCAATGATCCACTCAGATTGTGGACGTGTGTCGCCCTCTGCTGGATTATAAGAGGACTTGCAGTGTAAAAGCAGTGAGTAAGTGCTTACTGCTCATTATCAGTCAGCTCATTATAAACTATAGAACATCTCTGTAACAAATGCTGCGAGATTGATCTGCACAAACTGAAGTTAAACCGAACTGAATAAAGAAGCAGCTGAACTTGTGTGAAGAGTTGAAAATGTAATGTAACATAAATAAAGATGAAGTCAAATAATACTCCTTAATATCTTGGGCTTGTTGAATAATGTTTGAGTTTGTGATTGTGTTGTAAATGAAAACGTTTTGCTGCTGTAGAAAAAAAGGTTTGTGCACACACACACGGTTTGGAACTGTGGAAGTATTTAACGTTATGTTATAATATTTTATTAATTTATTTGTGTGATTAAAAGCAGGAACATTTGAATTGATGAAGTTTTTAAAAGTCTGAGAGTATTATTATCTTTTTCTTAATCACTTCAGATCAAACGTCATTTTATGGGTTTGATATCTTAACTTGCCAAAAGCAAAACTTCCATGTTTTACATTAAACTAAACAGAAATTATGAGAATTGATTGTTTCCCACTTGCAATGTGTTTGAACTGCTGAAGATTATTTTCTTGACTTTGTCAAGTTAAAACACATTTAATATTTAACCTTTGACACGATCATCACATTTCATCACTGCCAAAATTGTAAACCTAGTTTTTGTGGGGGTAAAAAAAGCCTGACCACCCTATGACCTCTCTCTTTGTTTCCACCAAGGTGCAAATTATGAATGCGCCTCCCACGGCCAGCAGAGTGAACCCCACGACTCCACAGAGCAAATGTTCATCTCTCACTCAGCACCACCCATCCCTCGCAGGCATCAGTCACGCTGATGGGACAAGGGAGGGACCCTCCAACCCCCCTGTGCCAAATGTCATGGTGGCCATAACAGAGCAACTGGCAGACAGGTACAGAGTATGTAAAGAACATTACTCTAATACCCAAGATTTGAATGTCAAGTTGATAGAAACGCATAGTTTTATCTTCTCCTTACATCATTGTAGAGACTGCACATAAATAATAATGATGTGTAGAGTGTTAATATCTATGAACAGGAACATTTAGGTGTGGATCCAGATTATGATCTGAATGTGGGACTCAAACCAAACATTTTTAGTAGAAGAGTGATTTTAATTCAGTTTATCAGTTATCAGTTTGTGGCTCTCTTACCCGAGTAGAATGTAAACAAGTGATTAAGTGGCCAATCAGCACTGGCAGAGCTATGCTATCTATGATATGAAATGAGGAGGCTGTGACATATCATGGGTTTGTAAAGTAATCTCATGAGACTAACTTCGTTTTTAACATTACCTCTAACGCAGCATGAGGACAACTCACTTTTATTTTGCCAGTTTTAAAGTCGATACATTTTATTGTGCTCTCAGTGCTGCAGACTTCGCCTCACTTTCTTACTTTAGCCCAACATTTCTATAAAAACATTTTACTCATCAGATTCATCTCTCAGAGTTTGGGGAGGTTATAATTCTGCCAGACACAGATTTGCCATTAATTCCATTATAGGGGAAGCAGCCGAAATCATTTTTTCGATTAAAACCTTTTGAAATATTCATTTATAATTTGATATGATAACAGATGAGCGGAAGTGGGGGCCAAATTAAACACTCACATCTAAATCAATTCCAATGGCAGCTAAAATGGTTCATCCATCTGCTAAAATACTAATGTCATTTAATTTATGATGAATTTGTTCCATTTACTGGTTATTAAGGCTTTTAAGAGTTCTATTCCAAAGTGATTTTCAAACCATAAAATACAAAGGATATTTATAAAGGCATTTATAAAACTGTTTTCCATGATGGTCCTCCCTCCTAATTACAGCTTATATTTGTCACTGGGAATGTCATACTTCATCCTTTCAGCTGCCCAAACTGGGCAGTGCCAATCTGTACAGTGGCAAAGCCACGCCACGCCAACACAACATCCCCTGATGGGAGAACAGGTGTTGGACAGGGTCCAGTGGAGCAGAGCGGAGCGGGCTGCCGTGATATGTCTGATGAACAGGCCAGCTCAGGCTCCTCTGGCCCAAGGGAGGGGGACCCAGCCATTTATTAAGTGTGGGTCTTTGTGTGCGTGTGTGTGTGCGTGTGTGTGTGTGTGTGCACCTGTGTGAGAGAGAGCAGAGGTTCTGTGAGGGCAGCAGCAGTACAACAATGAGCTCCAACAAAACTGACGGACCCAAAGAGCCAACAGGGAGGTGAGCTAATCTGGGAAATCCCCGAACAAAAACTTTGTAAGTTTGCAAGAAGCAATTCAAAATGTTGTAATCCACAAAGGACACAGTGTTTTGAAGTTTCATACCACGATGTGGGACATGACGTGGGGGTTAGTAGAGTTTTACATTTTAGAATACAGAACGAGTAAATCATCTCTGTCAGGACTGCTGAACAAAGGAAAAGTCAATAGACAACTGAGATTCTGTATAGTACAATATGTTTGAACTCCATTAAATGACACATACCATGTTTTTTTTGCTGAGTGTGTGTTTTTAACTACACATTTTGTTCTTACACATTTTGGATGGGCCTTGAAACAGGCCCCAGTAACCCATATCTGTTTCTTGCCTGAGACCATAAGAAACAAGTTTATTGGGTTTTTGAGATCCATTTCTCGAGTCCCTTTATTGCTAATTTTACAGCCAAAATGACACTAGATATGATGATTTGCTAAGTCGCTGTGGAGCCATATTGGCCTAGGCAAGGCTTGTAGTTCCTGTTAATGGGTTGAATATAATATTTTATGTCCCGTTGCTATAGCCACGGTGCTTAACTTGAGATGTAAAAATAGTCAGGCCCATTCATTTTAGTATAAATACTTCACTTCGCTTCAAGACACAGACTGAGCTGTATGTAAAACATGTCTATTTGAATGTGCCCCGGCAGAGGGAAAAGGTATTGCTACTTTACACATAATGACGGCCCAGGTCGTTTGGCTGAGAATAATGGTGGTTTCACTGTAAAGCATATCACTCTCATTAGATTTTTACACACTGGTCGTGCCTAACTGGAGATGCACTTGTCTGGACACACACACACACGTGCATACATTTGCAAAGACAGTTCACCCACACACACACGCAGGCAGATTCACACACACATATCCGTCTCAAAGTCATTAAATCCCTTTGAAAAGAGGCCTCATTTGAGAGATGCAATAAAATTTTTAATCATTTTATTACCAAAAGAGTATTTAACAAGTGGGCAATGAAACGCCAAAGGCAGGTTAGCTGAGTTTAACCTTCAGAGAGGAAGCCATGTATCACATGCTGCCCCAAGGCATAGTGGGACAGAAATGTCATCCTCCATTATCCACCATACCTGAAGTGTGGCGTTGCGCTGCTGGCAGGCAGGCGTCTCGCTCCGCAAGGCGAGGCTGAGGGGAAATTAGGTGGAATTCAATTAATGGACGTTTTTTACGCACCAGGGAGAGGACACAGCTGCATACACACACTCACACACACACACACACACCTTAATGCATGATGCACATACAACGTAACTAATGTAACACACACGAACACCTCGGAGCATGTCCTACACGTCTCACACTGTGAGGGGCCACTGACGGGACAGGAAGAACACGGTGCTTTGTCTCTTTCTTTTGCTCTCCTCACAGTTTTCATTTTTTTTATATCTCCACTACTTAACTTTCCATCCTCCTCACCGTGCTGGATGAGAGTTGGTTCTGTTTAATCTTCTTCTCTCTCTCCCTGTGGTGGTGCAGGCAGAGTTGCTCCACTGCTTTCCCTCAGCGGGTCAGTTAAGGAGAAAATGAGGCAGAGGGGGACACTCTCAGTCTGTCACCATAAAAGAACCATACCTACCTACCTACCTGCCTGCCACCTGCTCGTAAATATAGCGTTAAACTGCTCTGCGGTCCAAGCACAAGTGTGCCTGTGTGCATGCAGTGGGGAGAGAGTGACAGACAGAGAGGGAGGGGACGCATCAGACAGTATACATTCACCTGTTAGAGAGAAAAAGGGTGTTTCCAGAAAAGCCTTACAGGAGGGGAAATACACCAGCCTTCTTTGGTCGCACAAAATAAAAGCCCATACATCACACATTGCAATTTCTTTGACACTTTGGGAATAATTTATAGCTGATAACAAAATACTTTATTTTCAATAACAAGCCTCTGTGGTACCTATGAGGGACTGGCCCCCAAAGTTAATTGAAAAGTGTCCTGGCTCTCATTTGCATAAGAAACACATTTAAAGGTGAAAAATTATAAATAAATACGCGGCCACCTGTGAAATATGGCTTTTGGCCTGTTGGTCATTTATAACTTTGCCTTTAATTACGTGACAGGCTGGGCTTCTGCAGCTGTAATGAGAGGCTGGAGTGATCGAGAGGAGTGTGTGAGAGACAGAGGGCTATAGGTCATTTAGTGTGTGAACAGACAAACATGAGAGCAGACGCACACAGATGGACACACACACACACACAGTCAACATACATCCACATGGTGACACACAGAGATGGACTGGCGTCAAACAAAACAAAAAAATATGGACACAATCACATTTTAAAAATGTATTTTCACAGTTTGATTACTTCTAATCTAAAAAAGTTTAAGAAGCAGAACTTACTTTTGATACCCAGTCATCTGTCTTGCACTTTCCTTCTCAGTCACTTTGCTCGGACTGAGAGACAAGCAGCATATTTAACTAACGTCTAAATGTTTTCTGGTTTTATTTTCCTCCTGGTGATCTCGTCCAATCAAAAAGGAGAATCTATGAGTCACACAGTCAACACCTCTGTGATGAGAATGGGCAGTTGGTTGTGGATAGTGTGGCCTTCGTTTCATGTGTGGAAAATTGTCTTCAAAAACACAGTGTAAGGCTAGAGTCCATGGAACAAAATGGAAAACAGAAAAAAAAGTGCAGAGAATATTCTCCTTTGTATTTTTTATCACTATATTATCTATTATTATTATTATTGATGTGCTCTGATAAGTCACTTCTGACTCTCTCTGAGGTTTTTGTCCCATGGTAACAGTTTGGGTAGTTTTTCGTCCCTCTATCGTCGAGGGTAAAGGACAGAGGATGTCTCACCTTGTACAGATTGTTAAGCTCACTGAGGCAAATTGTGATTTGTGAAAGTGATTTTTATTTCAATTATTAGCGTATATATGACATTTTCCTGCTGTATTTATCTTATGTATTGATTCACAAACTCTGCATTTGAATTTTACTTGAAGAAAACAGATGTTATTCACATGTTCTGTACATGATTCATTTGTAGACACAGTGAATGTCAGACCACAGACAACCGGAGATGTTCAATGACAGAACATATTGTCAGTGAAAGAGTCACACAGCAGACAGCTTATATGACTAAAGTCAGAGAGCATTACAGCACAGAAAGACAAAAGACTGTGGTGATGGTGGATGTGCTGTGTGGGGCATTACGGTCTCAGTCTCTCCATCCTCCCTCGCCCCCCCATCCCTGTCCCTTTTTATGCATACAGAAAACAGCTTGCATTGCCCTGCAGGTACTAACCCGAGCGCTGTGCCACCACGCACCGCTTTCTTTTTCACCTTCACTCCTTCTCTGCGGTCACTTCCCGGTAGAGCCTGCATGCGCTGCAGCGGTGGCACTTCCTGAGGTGTTCTCTCTCTCTCTTTCTCTCTCTCTCTCTCCTCATCTCATTTTAACCCTCTTTCTCCATCTCTGAATAGCAGAGGAGAGGGAGGGAGGCAGGGAGGCATAAGCATGGCCTGGCCCAGCCCAGTTAGGCCTATTAGAAGAAGGCTATATTTCACCATTTCAACACCCCCCTCAGAAATATTACAAGACAGACAAGCAAGCGGGGGCTAATC